>NW_004567129.1:8137229-8156307 GCF_000260355.1 Condylura cristata | reverse complement strand
ATTTACGGCAGGTAAAAGCTGGACACAATCCAGATGCCCAAAACTAGATGATTGATACACAATGAAATATTACTCAGCAATCAAAAAGATAAACTCACACCATCTGCAACATGGATGGGGCTAGAAGGGTTCGTGCTCAGTGACACAGGTCGGAAGGAAAAAGAACAATATTGATGGTTTCGCTCATAGGAGGAATGTAAGAGAAACAAGTAAGACATAGGGGAAAGAAAAAGTGTATTGTGATTACAACACAAAGCAACACAACAAAAAATTTAAAACAGAGGACTGGAACAAGAGAGGGATGAACATAGGGGACTATGGTGATGGGCGGTCAAGTTGGAGGGAATAAACCTTGTTTTAAAATGAACAAGAACGTAAATACATACAAATTAAATAAAAGGAAAAGAGAGCTTTTTAACTGGGACTCCCCACGGAGGGAGGAAGGGGTCCAGGTCCCCACTATGAGGCATGGGGCCTGCTGCCAGGGCTGTCCTCCCCTCTTTTCTGACGACCTAACTCTGCAGCAGTCTTCAAGGACTCCAGAGAGTTCCTTGTGCCATCAAATTAAGTTTGGAAACTTCAATAAAAATGTCCCAGAGGAAACTGTCAATTAATGCATTTACACTGCAGCATCATACTTGGGGAAAAAACACCTTGAAACACAAACACTATTTTCCAACCATTAAAAAGTTTTCGTGCTGCTTGGTTTCCATAGATACCTGAGGTAATAGCCTCCTTTCCCCACTGAAGAGAATCACTCGCTCTTCCTGTTTTTTTGAAACCTTTGTCTTCCGCACTCTCCCCCTCCATCTCCACTTATGAAAACAAACGATAACTAAATTGAAACCTGACAATGACATTAGTCTGAGACAGACAGCTTGATTTCTAGGCTCTCCGGATTTCCTTTCTGTTCCCCTCAAGATTTCCATCCTGCAACAAATGTCACTACCAGCTGGGAAAAGATGGGACATTCTAAATGGATCAGATCATCTCCCCAGTCCATCACAGGCAAGAAAACCCTCAAAAGAGAAACCATGACCCTCTGCTGAATAGCAACTGAGGGCCGAGCACAGGTTAGTCATCTGAGGTCTAGAAGTCAACTCCAGCCCACGGTCCGATTGTTTACAAATAAAGTTTTATTGGAACGCAGCCACAGTCATTTCTGTAAATGCTGTCTGTGCCCCATCAGTGAGTTTGAGTAGCTATATTAGACTTAATGGCCCAATGAGTCCAAAATATTTACACTCTGGCCCACTGCAGTCAAAGTTCACTATCCCTTTGGTTTACTAGAAAGAGCCAGCTTTAGAAACAATGGTTTGTTGCTGTAGGTAAATGTTCATGTCACTATGATTCAGTTTTTGCAACTAAAATATGACAGTACCTCCTCATTGGGCTTTGGGATGTCAAGTGTCTAAACAAATATTTTCACCTTGGATTCTTTTGCCAGCAAAACCCAACCGTGTCCTTCTAAGGGTTCTAGAAGTTCTCTGGGAAATCCATGTAAAGGCACAGCATTTCATTAGTCCTTGTTGCTGGGCCCAGAATGTGTCCACTCTCTTTCCTGCCAGGAGAGAGACCCTGAGTGTGGGAATCTGTCTGGAGAGGAAAAGGTAAATAAAAGAAGCCACAGAATGTAGGAAGAAAACTTTAATTTCATTTCAGCTTTAAAGAGTTTGAGAGGGTTTTTTCCCCCCTTTTAACAAACCAGTTCAAGTACATGCCTTCAGATTATAAAAGTACCTGAAATTGCCTAGAATATCAGCATGCATAGCTTGTTAGTATTTACATATATTTACATAGGGAAACAAGAGCTAGATCTACAGTTATTTACAGTCTACATAGGAGAAGAGAAAGGCAGCCTAATTGTATTTCCTAAAATACATAGATGAACAGTCAGCACATGCATATTTAGATAATATTTGCATGATAGAATGCAATTTAAAGAAAAAAAGACATACCTTTGTAACTTTCTATGCTATGGTGTTGCATAATCAAGGTAATTTTTGTGTTTGTTTGTTTTGTTTCTAGTCTATTTGCATCAAGTGCTTTAAAATGTTCACTAACACCGAGGCAGAATTATTTACCCTGGCAATTAAAGCAACAGCACGCTGGATCATTCCCTACTAACTAGCAACAAGCTGCTGGTGAATGAAATATCTATTGTTTCTCATTACCCATTGACCACCGAGATTTCCCTGTGTAAAGGCAGTGTCTAAGCTATCACCATTAATTATGGAAGTCATATAAATGAGACATTCTCCACAGTATGTTCTAAATGAAATATTAACAAGGCAAGCGTCTTTGAGCCTGAGAAATGATCTGTTGGAGTGAGATTCTCTATCAAAATGCACAAGCCTAATCAGACATGCTCGACTTGCGACCGTGAGGCTGAGCGTGGGGCCTGCCTTCACGATCGAAGCTCCTGCACAATCCATGCTCTCAACTGGGAGTTCACTTTTCACCATGGGGTGGCCTGCTCCCATCAGAAGGCCCCATGGGGCTCCCCCTTCACCCCCACGCCTTTCACAATCCATGTCGTAGCATATGTGACATGTGCGTGAGTGAACTGTCATCATCCAATCTAAACAAACCGTTTGTTTGGAGTTTGCCTCGAAGTCCTGCTTGTGCAGGAAAATAGCTCCGCGTTTCTAAAAGCACTAACGTGGGAAGCAGGCCAGCTCTGGCAAGTGATTTCGTGCAGAAGAACCAAGGGGAAATTGCCTGTGTCACCTGTACCTGGAACATTTTCTTTGTACTGTTGCATTAGAACTGAACCCACTAATTCTGCCTGGTGATCATTTCCAAGGCTTATTTCAATATACATGGCAAATACAGAGGCATACATTAACATACAGTCTATAGAGCTAACTATAACAGAGGTTAAAGAAGTAGAATAAAAATGTAAAATGTTTCAAATTAACGTGCTGCACTTGTTTTATCTCGTATAATCACGCACTCGTCCTTCAGCCCCAGCACCGAGTAAGCCTGGTTGGAAAATTTCAGTAACGGCCCATTGGGTGTGTCACATACAAAAATAGCCCATGTATGTGACCCCTCTGCTTAGCCATTTTGAACTAACTGTGGAACAATGGACACCCCAACGCAGCCTTCCACCCCTGCAAACGAGCCTCCGATGCGAAGGGAACCCGTACCCCATCAGAGTGGGCACTCCAGGCAGCACTGAGTGTCACACCCTGAGGAGGGGGGTCATCAGGGAACACAAGACACAGTGAAAAGTGTATTCTTCTGTTCTTTTCTTTAAAAAAAAAAATAGATTTCATTTCTTTGTGCATAGAAGAACTTGGCTGTTGGCCACAGGTGTTACGGGGATGGTGGTAAGAGGATTCACCAATGGCAGGGTGGGGAGCAGAACAGGCAGATATACTGAAATATACTGCTGAGGGGAGCAGCGGGGAGACAGGAGAGGTCTGCTGTGCCACATGGGATTGGACTTCTAACATGGTGAAGTGACTGCAGATATTTTGATAGCACTGATACTTTAACCCTACACCACCAGAGAGGGCATCTGTTACTTTCAATGAAAGCAATGCTGGAGCCTGGTCTGATCTAGAATATCTTTGGCAGAGACAACTGGAAGAAGGTGCATAAGGATGGATGATATTGCCCAGTTAAGTTAGACTTGGCCATCCCTTCTCCTTCCCTGGCTAGGGGTCACCCCCACCCAGAAGAACATGTCTGGAGTTTCACAACAGTCACAGGCCTGAGAAGGTGAATTTAATCTAAATATTACTATCTGCTTGTTTGAGACCGAATGCTAACCTGCCTTTAGCAAACACCAAACAACACAAAACAACAAAAGCCGGTTTCCTTATGGCAAGAGTCCAATATCCTACCACCTCATCGACTCCGTTGGTAGACGGATGCTCCCCATTTGTGTGGTCAGGCATCTGAGTGAGGTCTACAGCGGTAGTCTTCAACCCTCCTTCACAGGTGTGCACATATCCCCTCTTCCCTGATCCTCACTCCTAGCTCAGTGTGACAGGTCAAGCTCACCTGTGAGTTAGCGAAACCCCTAAAGGCTCTGTAGAGTCTGCATTTGATACCTACACAAGTTCTGCATATGCCTAAGCCTTATCACTTAAAATCTTTAGCGGAACCAACAGTTAGAAATATGTAGGAATAAATTTGCTAGAAATGAATTGAGGAGAGATCAGAGTTTTCTATGAAAACTTGATGTCCTGTGGAAGGTATAGTGTCCAGGAGGCTGGACTCCTCTTGCAGGTCTGTGAACTTGCAGGTGGGGTTGCTCAGGTTCCACTGGTTTTCGATGTGCCTCTGTGCGCACTTTGAAAAACCTATGATCCTTGAGGAGCTTTCTTAGTGGTGCAAATGGGGCCCCTGGAGGTGGCATTTGTAATCAGGTGACCTTTTTGTTAAGGGTCGTTTGCAACTGGATCTTCTAAGCTGGTGCTGAGTCTTCATTTTTGCTAATCCGAGTGGATATAACTTCAATTTAGCTCAATGACTAAGTCAACAAGGGGAAAATCTCTTAACATTTCTGAAGCAAATGCATAACGACACACACATTTAACGCTCGGCCCTGTCAGATCGTCCGCCATGGCCAGGTATGGCTTGGTGAGAAGGCAGCAAGCTCTCGGAAGGACTTTCAGCCAGGGGGAACAGCGTAACAGGGAGTGGAGCAATAAGCAAACACAAGTGTGGCCTGTCTGGGAAGAAGCTTCTGTAGAGATGCTGAGTGGACCGATCCACCTCCAACTGGCATGGTTGGTAAAGCAGGGCCGGGTTGCATCGCAGCTCTGCAGAGCTAGCCAGCTGTAAGTGCTGGGTACAACCAGCCATGGGTGCCACCTGAAACGCTCCCGTCAACAACCACTCACTAGGAAAGCATGATGCGGGGATGCAAGTCATGGCTGGCCAGCCAGGACCCTGATGGGCAGTTCAGTTATATGAGCATCACATGGGACGGGAGGGTAACTGTTAGGCTGTGGTCACCCCAATGGGGAGGATCCGTGAACTCCCTCCTGCACCAGCTATGTTAGTGTGACGAGTGGGGTGTGTGGTACAGTCCTCCTCTAAGGGGGTGTTGCCAGATGTAGGGAACAGGTCCCCTTGCTTGTTTGTCAACATCACAGACATAATTGCTGATTGTTTTGGAGGAACAGAAGGGAGCCCAGCACCAAGGTGCAAACACCGAGTTGCACACCCTTGGAGAACTGGCAAGCGAGTATCCTTGGGGGAGTTGTAGGTAAGCAGAGGGTGTGTGGACGCAGCGGTGCATCCCTGGTATCTGGGCCTGCCCCTCTTCTCCACCAGGGCCCTGGGACAGATTCACCCGCGCAATTCAGAGCTGCTGCCCTGGTCACTGCTCCCGCATCCGAGAAGTGCCTGCTATGCTCAGCAGCCTCCAGAGCATGGCAGATGCCTAGCGTGTTTGAAGGGCCGCCTGACTGCCTTCCCTCCCCACCACCTCAATTCCCACCACTCCATTCCTGGAATCAGTTTGGGAATGATGCCCACTTCGGAAAGGGTCGTTCTCCCTGCCCTGGAGACCCTAAGCCCAGCCTCAAGTCCAAGACACCTGCCCTAACTTGCTCTACTTTCCACACAAATGGACTCAAGCTGCGTTTGCTGGCCTTCCCCCTCAGCGTGCCAGTTGGCAAGCAACCTTAGGACATCTACTCCTCTCAAAATCACTGACAGCAAATAATCACGGCAAAGTGTCTATTTTATGGCTCATCATCATGTCCACTTAAAACAGGGATCTATTCTTTTCAGTAAACAGGCGATGTAAAACAGAGAAAGCTGGAAACTAAACATTGTGTGACATGTGCTTATTCAAACGGAAATAACTGATGCTGGACCAATATCAACACGTAATGTTGATTTTCATTATCATGTGTTGTTTACCAGAAACCTCTGTACCTGTTTTCTTTTTTAAAGAGTCAATATTCGTTTGTATTCTGCACTGACAGTTACAAATTGATGGCGGCCAGTTCTAAAAAAAACAGTGGTGAGACGCAGCTACTTGACATTTTCCTCCAACAGAGGGGTGTGGAAGGATGGGTTAGACTTCAGGGCCTCCAGCAAAAATGCACAGCAGCTACCTTCTAAAACCCACCTTTCTGCAGTTGAGGACTGTGCCGGAAATCTAACAAATGCCCTCTGAAAGATGATGATGCACGCTTATTACCCAGATAGTCTTAACTTAATCCCCAACAAGAATCCTGGGTCATTTCACATCTACCACAAAGACGGATGGCATGCTTCCCCTCTGACAGCTCACAAATGTTTGACTAGATCGGAAATGGCATGCAGGCCTGACGAAAGATTCCAGACACCCGCAGCCTGGTGTCACCCACGCCTTGCTCATGGCCATTGCTCTGGCACTGAGACGTGACGCCCCAGTACCCACGCCTAGTGACTGCACACAACCTAATGCCTTCTGATAAATTGTTCTTTAAAAATCGTTTAGGGGAACTCACAGCTCCAGCCAGTGTTTACATGTCAAGGTATTGCTATTATTTGATCATGATGGATCAGTAAGCAGGTGGTAACCAGTAAGGCATCACTTAGCTATTCTGAAAGGGAGTTGTTAACATTATTTCCTTTACATGGCTCTTCCATCTTCCCTAAGTGATGTACTGCTGCCCCCCAAAAGTGGCACAAAAGCCACTTGACGGTGATTAAAAGGCTTTTTCAAAGTTGTTGATTTCTTTTGATTTCAGTTTAAAATTTTTATCTTGTTATCAGTAGATATGGCTTATTGACTTAATGCAATTTCTCTAATATGACTCAGTGTTCTGATGATAGGCAGACCCGTAAAGCTGCTGAGCCAAAAATTAGGGCTTGTGATGCAACTGTGGTCACATCTTATCATACAAACATTTCACTCAGAGACAGTCATTAGTACCAAAAGAGAGTTCCCAGAGAAACCAAAAGGGTGGTGATCTTGGGACAAAGACACTGTCACTGCTTGGTTATCCAACTAGAGGGGAACATGAGACAAGTGCCATGATAGAGTGTGAATCAGAAAGACTGGCTGTGCTCAGTGGGGACTGCTGATGTGATGAGCAGCAAGAACAGCTGGTCTCTGCTCCACCCCTGTGGCCCCATGTTCCTCCACAGGAAGATTCCACAGAATGGAGCTACCACATGTGACAGGACTAAGGCTGTGTATCATCCCTAATCCTAGAGTCACAGGAACCAAAAGCCAGTTCTTGATAAAAGACTGGACCTTTCCAAAATGGATAGTACCTAAATGTAGTTTTACATGAAATGAGGTCAATCACAATTGCTTTCAGATTCCAAGAAGAAAAATGCATTAGGGGTAGTCAAACTTGGATTTAGGAGTGGATTCTCTCACCTCCCAGGAGCTGATGGCAAAGATCTACTCCACTAGTGAGTCTTACCAAACTTTCAAAGATTAACTAGGACCTATGCTTTCAAGCTCTTGCAAAAAGCTGAGGAAGAGGGAGATTCCCCAAATACATTTTATGAGGCCAATAGTACTTTGACACCAAAAGTAGATAAGGATATCATAAAAAAAGAAACTACAGACCTATAGCCTTGTTGAACACAGATGCGTAATTTTCAACAAAATCTTAGCAAAGTGATTTCCACAAAGCATGAAAAGGATTATATATCATGACTGAGTGGGATTTATCCCAGGAATGCTCCAACATCTGAAAATTGATCAGTATAATTCACCATATCAACAAAAGTAAGACCAATAGGATTATCTCAGTAGATGCAGTAAAACATTTCTTAAGACTCAATGTCTATGTATGATAAAAAAAAATGAAAAAATGAAGTACTATAAACCTACCTCAGCATAATGAGGGTCACCCATGACAACTCTGTAGCTAGCAGCATACTTGGTGGTAAAAAACGAAAAACTGGCCCTCCCTGGTGGCGCAGCGGGTTAAAGCACTGCACTGAGAAGCTGAAGCCACTTCCGCATGAGTTCAAATCCTGCCTGCCCCGGAGGAGACCACATGGCGCGGCAGACCTCTCCTGTCTCGCCCGCTGCTCCCCTCAGCAGTGTACTTCGTCGATCTGCCTGTTCTGCTCCCCACTCTCTCTGGTGAAGCCTCTCACCCTCCAAGCCTCTGGCCTGTACCCCAGTTCTGTATGTACAAATAAATAAATCTTAAAAACAAACAAACAAAAAAAAAAAACAAAAAAAAACTAAAAACTTCTCTTCAAAGATCACTTTCCCCACTATTTTTCAACACAGTGATCAGGCAACAGAAAGACATAAAAGTATCCAACTTGGGAAAGAAGTATAATTATCTATGTATGTAATAATGTATAATGTCTTTGTTTCCATGTAACACACCTAGAAAACACTCAGAACACCACTAAAATACTATTAGGAAAAATAACAACAGTCCAGTGGCAGGTTATAAAATCAAGTCAAAAACAGACTGTACTCCAGATGCAAAGAATGAACTAGAAGAGAAGAGTATTTTTACTACTGCATCAAAAAGAAAAACCTAGGAATAAACCAGAAACAAAAGATGTGTACAATGAAAAAAATGAGGCATTGTTAATCAAAAATGCAAAAAGAAAAAAAAATGGAAAGACATTTTCTGCTCAAAGGTTAGAAAAATGCCCATTGTTAAAATAGTCATCTTACCATAGGCAATATACAGACTTAATGCAATTCCTATTAAGTTTCAACTACATTCTTGCAAAGGACATTGAAAAAACAGCACTGAAGTTTACATATAACAGCAAAAGATCCCGACAGCCAAAAAAATCTTGACCAAAGGAAAAAAAAAAAAAGAAAAAAGAAATGGATATCACACTCCCAAATTTCAAACTATAATGCAAAGCTACAATGATTAAAATAATATGATATTAGAATAAAAACCAATGGAATAGCATTCAGAGCCCAGAAATAAATCCACACTCACATAGACAGTTCAACTATGACAAAGGGGCTAAGAGTATACAGTGGCAAAAGGAAAATCTCTTTGAGAAATGTTGCTAGGAAAACTGGACGCCTACATGCAAAAGAATGATCACTTCATACCATATTAAAAAAAATAATCAAGTAGATTACATTTGGATGTAAGACCAGAAAGCGTAAAATACATAGAATAGGCAAAACATTCCATTACACTGGTTTCCATGACATCTTTGGGGAGCTGACTCTAACAGCAAGGGAAATAAAAGCAAAACACAAGTAGGGCCACATAAAGTTAAAAAGCTCTGCACAGCAAAAACAATCAAAAAACAAAAAACAAACAAAAAAAACACCCTACCATCATTAAAGTGAAAAGACACCCTATTGAATGGGGAAAGTATATCTACAGAAAACATACACAATGCAACAACCAAATAAAAGTAAATAAATGGACAGATGAGCAAAATAGACACTTAACCAAAGAAGACATACAAATGACCAACAGGCACAAGAAAGTAACAGTCATCATCACTTATCACATCAAAAGCGGTAACAGCCACGATGAGGTATCCTTGCACAACTGAAAGACTAGCCCATATGGAAACAGCCCAAGTGCCCAAGGATGGAGGAACCAATCATAAACATGTCGTCTACATTTACATGGAATACTATTCAGGCATAAAGAGGATGCACTCCTGCTGTTTGGGACAACATGAATGGAGCTGGACAGGTTAATCCTAAACTAAGTAAATCAGAAGAAAGACAAATATAGAATGGTCTCACACATTGGAGCTGGAGTAATGTAACAAGGGGCAGTCAACATCAAACACCAGTGACCAAAAAAATTGAAGCACCCAGAGGGAAAAGGTGGCAAGCCCACAGAACAAGGTACCGGGCGATAGGCAGGGTGTGGAAGTAGACATTTTGGAGAAGTTTGTACCTACAACCCCCAGAGAAGATACAATACTGCAAACCTACTTTTCTTCAATAAACATCATTTGGAAAGGGGAGAAAAAATGGCCCATATCAAAAGGCCAAAAACAAGTGTTGATGCCTCATGCCATCAGTGGGAATGTAGAAGGGTCTGCCCATGTGGGACACAGTATTGAGGCTTCTCACAAATATGAAAAATGGACCATAAGACCTGGCAATTCAAACCCTCAGTGTCTCTACCTGAAGACCATAAAAAACACGTTCACTGTTTCCACGTTCACTGCAACACTGCTTACAGTAACTGACTTCGGGAAAGAAACTAAGAGCCTGAGGACAGATGGGTGCAATAAGATGATGTGGGATAAATGCATATACATAATGCATATACCCAAGGCTGCCTTACTGGAACAAACAAACAAACAAACAAAGATGAACTCTTGCCACTTGAGGTAAGACGGATGGAAATGTAGAGATTATGCTATGTGATACAAGTCAGAAAGAGAAAGACGTACCAGATGACTTCACCACGTGTGGAATATAGAAAAACAAAAGATCAAACAAAAACAAACCCCAGAAATCTGACTGTAGAGTTGAGGCTACCACAGATGGAGGCGGAGAGTAGGACGGAGACAGGCCCAGAGGACGTGGTGAGGACAGTGGGTGCTTTGGTGGGGGTGTGAACTTGTTCCTCTCAATCACATACAGTGCTGTAAACAAATGTATTCATTAATTCAGTTTTTTGTGTGTTTTTTTTTAAGTTAAGTGGAAATCCTAGACATAGCCAGGAAATGGTCCCGAACATCACCTCTTGAATTCTGCTATGTTGTGAGGCCTTAGATGTTGTTTGACATGTTGTGAGGCCTAGATGCTGTTTGACTTGAGTTAGCGGGACGAGCACCTCAGTTGCTCCAGCCTTAATTAAGAGGTCCTTTGCTTCCCCTTCCCCACATGGCATGAAAAAGACTCAGATAAAGTACTCAGAATTCTTTAGATAAATGCGGGGGGAGGGGGGGGGTAGGTGCTAAGCTCAGGGTTGTTAGGAATAACACTCCCGTGAATGTGTTTCCATTACACTTGAAACCACGCAGGTCAATGACAAAAGCAGCAACTGAGTTCAGGAAAGTAACTGTTTGTGGGAGCAGGTACCACGGGTTTGAGGAGGTAACAGACCAACTGCTATTGAATTAGGTTTAAGTTCTGACAGAGGTTCAAATTCTGAACTAAGGGGAAATGCCCCCTACACTGATTATCATCAGAACCCAGGTCTCTGGCCACAGCACCCCCACACTAGTCCCCCCATCCTTTCACCTGACCACAGTTGGCCATTTGGGTTTCGCACAAACTCACACATGACTGCCAACCCCAACATGGACACTCCTGCAAACAAATGAACAAAGCCCGAGTTTGTTTCTCAGAACTTTCCTCAAGGTAGAACACACCTTAGACGCTGATTCTCACAAGAACCTCTGTTCCTACGGATTCTAGATGCCATGTGAGCTAAACCTTGGGGAAAAGGTGTGTATGGGGGGATGTTGGGGGGTGGTGGTGGTGAAGGCTGTAGGGTCAGAAAATGGCAGGCTTTGGGAGGGGAAGAAAATGCATTTCCTGCTCAAACACCCTTCCCTTCTCTCCTGGCTCTTCCCATCGTTGTCGGATGAGGGGCTCCACAGGGCACCCCCTTTCAAGCCTCCATCTCAGTCTCTTTCAGTCTCACTCACATCTGCCTCCCCATCCAGGCTGTTTTGACCACTAGATGCAGCACTGAGTGCAGACGGGAGTGGAAATGGGGGCATAGGCCCTGCATTATTATCTTGCGGTCTGGGGGATCTGGGCTATCATTCACAGGTGTTTAAGCAAGACATCCTTTTGTTTTGGTTTTAGCCCAAGGGCGGTTTGTGGCCCTTTTTCAAAGATCCCAGCCTGGCCTCCCAGGGGTATCCTCTTCTCTGCTCCAGCTCCTCCATAGTGAGCCGCGCCGCGAGAGTCCGGCCTGGCATCCTCGTGTGCGCCCGCGCATGCAGCACACGCTCTGTCCAGGGCGCCCACTCTGGGCACCCTTTGTGCAGGACTCTCGGGACTCCCTGATACTGCACCCCGAGACAATAAATCAACAGCCGCGAGAAGAGGGGGCCTGTGCTTGTCCTTCTGGCGGGTGCTACTGCCCCAAGGCCTCTCTAAACACAGCTCACTGAAACCGTTTCCTACCCCTTTCCGCAGGACCGTGGCTCCTCGTGCGCCCTGGGTCTCCGCTTTCCTTCAGGAGGAGTTGACTTTGCTCTGCTCCAAACAGGCGGGGGACACAGGAGCAAGCTGGGCCCGCACCCTGCGTCGCCATCTTGGCCGACTTCCTTTCCCGGCCTCTTGCACGGCCCCTCCCAATCAGTGGGTAATGAGTTGCCGCTGCCAGGGCTGTGATGCGCGTAAATAAGCGTGAGATGCGGGGCAACGGTACTGCTTTTAAATTAGAGCCTCGCCTACCGTGTCTCTACGACCACCAGCCTATTAGTTTTCATTATGGCTTGCAAAGCAGAGCGAGTTCTGGCCGTCTTTACAGCAACCCTACTGGCCTGCATCAGGCAGATGATAGGGTTTCCCTCGCACACAGCCCTGGCCCCAGCACCAGCCGTTCCTGCAAAGGTGAATCCGTTGCACTGGCTGCAACGCGCCTTTGGAAACGAGCTGGGAGCAAATGTGGCCGCTTCGCCACAGCCCGGTCACAAATACAGGACAAACATGACAATCGGGATAAGGGTTTCCGCAGGGTCAGGGGGAATTCACAACTGTGCCGTGTGTCCACAGGGGGCATGTGAGTGGCAGCGTGTGTGTGTGCTGAGTCCTCCCAGCAGCACCGTGGCCATGGCACAAAGGAAACCTCGCCACCAGTCGCACCTGGCTTTTCTATCCGATAGGTCATTACCAGAATGGTCAGTTTAATTCAGACACAAAGTTCTAGAAACATTTTGGTATCAAATTACATGATGCACTGAGAAGACAAGGGTTTTCGTTGTATTTGTTGTTGTTGTTGTTGTGTGTGTGTGTGTGTGTGTGTGTGTTTGAAACGCTACCATCTTTTTCTCCTTGCTGGGAAGCGACATCTACCGCGATTTATTGATAAGTGCGTTTACTCTGGGGGCCTTTTCCTTTCTGTGATGTAAGGAGTCACACCAGGTTTATGAGCAGAGTTTATGAACTCATTGTTCCAGAATGGTTGCAGCGTTCTTTTTACAGTCTGGTGCTCTGGGCCTAGCCCCCTTCCAGGTGCTGAGGTCTAGCCCTGAGCTGGGTGGGGAGAGGCGCGCGCACCCCCAGTTATCAGAAGAGAGTCCCCTGACGGTCTCTGCTTTCTTTTCTGATTCCAGCAACAGGGAGCCGCCACCACCGTCTACTGCGCTGCCGCTCCGGAACTCGAGGGCCTGGGAGGCATGTATTTCAACAACTGCTGCCGCTGCAACCCTTCCGCCGAAGCCCAGAACGAAGACACGGCGCGGGCCCTGTGGGCGCTCAGCGAGAGGCTGGTCCAGGAGCGATTAGACAGCCAGACCACCTAAGGGGTGGCCGCAGCGAAGAGAGATGGGCACATCCCCACCGCCAACCCTATGCACCCATGGGCTTAATTGCCAGCCTAGACCCCTTCCGACCTGTAACCTGGGCGGGGACATGAGGTCCGTGTCCCTCCCATCAATCCGCCACAGTAGAAGAAATAGAGTAGTTGCAATAGCGTGAAAAATATTAGGTACCAAGGGGAAGTGCAGAGTGCAGGTGTGACAGGACAATCTCTTTGCTGGGGGCGATGTAGGCTTGGATCCCTTTGCTTCCATAGTGGTGGTCTGTTGACAGTGAATTTTCACTTGGCCTGTGGATTTCTTGTGTCCCTGCAGAAGCACAAATGGTTCTCGGTCCCCGTTCAGGATAGCCGGTGTCCCCCATCCCACTCGGTTACCACCCCACCACCACCACAGCCTGTCCGCAGCCAGGAGCTGGCTTTCTCCTATTTAGGACAGAAAAATCAAGTGTTC
This sequence comes from Condylura cristata, assembly GCF_000260355.1. Classification (NCBI taxonomy): domain Eukaryota; kingdom Metazoa; phylum Chordata; class Mammalia; order Eulipotyphla; family Talpidae; genus Condylura; species Condylura cristata. The sequence goes on along the minus strand of NW_004567129.1, from coordinate 8,142,465 downwards.
ATCCTTCTTGGTTACATGGATCTAAGAAAGCCCTGTTTCACTCATCCTCACCAGGTGTGAGTGGGCTGGAAAGCTCCCTGGGAGAATTCTACACCTTGGAGGTGGCACTTGGCAATGGGTGGCACAGAGGTAGTGGGTCGCAAACACATGGGTCCATGGGCTCCCTTGCCAAAGCTATACAAAAAATTCTTTAGAGATTATAACAAACACATTTTGCAAATCATTCCCTAGATACCTTGACAGGTGGCAAAGGAAGCTCTGCGTCCTTAAGAATAAGCAGGATCTTTGGAGGGAGGGGCAAAGTCATTCTCTCGTTCTTCAGACAGTTTCTAGAAGCTTCCCCACACTAGTCAAGGCCTCTTAGTCCCGCTTCAGTGTTCTGCTTAGCCTTCCTCTTATCCGCCCATCTTAAGCTTAATAAAAGAACATGCTTGAGTATTGTCACCTGAAGTCTATATTGTTTCTTTCAATGTTTGTTTCAGTTTTGGTTTTTTGTTGTGTGTGTGTGCATTTTTTTTTTTTTTTTAGAAAAGAAATCTAGAGAAAAAAATAAAGCGCTTCTTGTCGACGCCAGGAAAACACCATTGTTGTTTCTTCTCTGAGTATGTTTTGTTCTTGTGCTTTGTGGCTGTCTGTGGGCCGAGCTGTCTCACGCGATGAGCATGCCAGCTTCGTATTTTCTGTGAAAGAAAGAAAGAAAAATGTGACTATCGCTTACCTTCACCCGGAGCGATTTGGTTAGTACGTCCAGTGGGTAATTTCAGCTCCCCATCACCAGTCTCCTCTCCCACGATCAGTTTCATGGGGATGGGGGATTAGCCCCATGGTCGAGGAAGGGGTTCACCTGAAGGCGCCTACCTATTCAGTTTTCATCACTTACAGCTTAAGTTTCAAATCCATCCACCCAGAGGTAAGGGCAAAGGCTTCTGCTGACATGCGAGGGCAGTGGGGAAGGGTGTAGGGACTGTTGCCCCCTGGCACCCGCAGGACCCCCGAGCCTCTGCTCTGGCCACAGTGCTCTCTACCATCACTACTTTTCCATGGCCGCTATATTCCTCCCTTACAGAACCCTTACAATCACAGCTCCCTTAATGTCACTCTTCTGACCTGAGGCCCCCAGTGTTTTTAGATTAACAGTTTGTAAACGCAGCCTTCACACATCTCCCCCAGGGTCCACACCCTCCCCCATGGGCCTCTCTCCCCAAACTCTGTCCTCAGCCAGGACCGGCTCTGGCCCCTTTGAGAAGTGCTCTCCAGGCTTTTTGCTTTCACACTCATCGCAAACCCACAACCTCTATCACAGGTGAGATGAGCCGAGGTGAGATGTATGGGTGCTCCCTGAACTCACACACGCTATAGCCGCCCCGCTGAGCCCATCCGGATGGAAAGAACCCGCCTCCTCCATCCGCACAACTGCAGTAAATGAAAGGTCATGTTAAGCCACCTCCTTTCAGGATTACTTGTTACACAGCAACATCTCACCCATGGAGTCAAGTCCAAGATTCTTGGCTTTTACTTCAACCAGGCGTTCTCTCCTAATCTAGTCCCCAGCTCTGATCTCATATTCTAGCACTTTCTCCTCAACCAGGCTCTACCCAGACTCTCTTCTTGTGTTCCTGTTGGCATTTCCCATCATGCTTTCCATCCAGAGACTGGCTTGGCTCTCTCCACTGCACTCTGCTCTCTGCTCCAGCAAGACCCCTTCCTGCGGAGGTGACATTGCTGGCATTGCATCTACAGGGATGTCCCCAATTGCCCACCCCTTACCCTTTGTTGTTCTCCACCATGCTTGCCACTGCTGGACACGCTCTGTGTCTATTTCCTACCATCCCTTTCCTTGCCTGTGAGATTTGTCTGTTTTGTTCATGACTGTGGGCACTTAGCAGTGCCCATCACCTAGCGGGCACGGAATAAGTGACCATTGAAGACAGGTGCGTAGGTACTGCCTACACTAAGATAATTTGCATCGTTGTCAGAATAATTGTGAACCATTAAATGTGCTGCAAATTGCATCGTTATAGCTAACACAACACAGCCTTACAGGAGGCCCCTCCTCCCTTGCCGGTCTCGTGGATGGGGAAACTGAGGCCAGAAGGCGGCATACCCAGCCATTGTCCACACAGCTCAGAAGCAGCAGAGTGCCCACGCACACCCAGTCAGGTGTCTTCCCTCACCCATGCAGACACTTCTAGAAATTTCACAGGACCTTCCTGATAGAAGGTACCATCTTCGACTTTCACTCTAAACAAAGAAGTCGCTCCATGACTCTAGCTAAGATCGAGGTGTGGAGCAAAGCTTGAAATCGAGTTTGGGCAAAGAAGACTTTGGGGTGTAGTCAGCCAAGTGATGTAAAAAATGTCAAGAGCACCAAGGCAGGATCTGCTGCCTGCTTCCTTGCACATGAGGCTCCATCCAGTTCCCAAAGGGCCCTGTTTAGGCAGGTGAGATGCAGGAACTTGACGGGAGGAGGAAATATCCCCCAGACTCCAGAAGCTTCCTGAGTCACACAGACTTCCCCTCATGGAGTGTTCCATGGTGGGAGTTCAAACTTAGGGCAGTCCCTGCCCGCTTGTGACTGACTATTCAGGTGTTTTCTGCACCAACCTTCTCCCTGTACAAAGCTGCTCAGGTCGCTCTCCTCCCAGCCTGCCCACCCGCGGCCGTGCAGGCCTCGCTTTGACAAGCCTGTCCCTGTCGGGGGCAGGTTTCTCTGCCCGCTGTGTCTATTCAAGCGTCCTTTACTTTCCTCCACTTTCTGTAATACACTTGCCCTTTTGAATATAAAAAAATAACAACAGTGTTCGGGGTAACTGCCCCTAGAGTTTGTATCTTGGCTTTTCAGTGTACAAGGTGCTAATCAACTTTATCAAAAGATTCTCTGGTTACTGGAGGATCAGCTGAGGCCTTGGACAATGGCCAGGCTCCCTGTCCCCTGTATCCCAAAGATGCTCCATCAGACGCTGCTAGAACTAAATCTGTAACCAGGACCTTATCTCGTACTTTTTGAATTTCATGGGGAATTCCGGGAGAGCAAGTGGGTGGTGTGAAGCCTTTCTCCTTGTTTGAGCTTATTTTCCGTTTGAGCCAGTCGCGACCGTGACTGATGCATGGATGGATATAAGCAGAGGTGTGACACACAGGTGCTCCGGTGGATATGTGCTATGCACCTTAATTATACAACAGTGAACCTCCTCAACCATCGTCACTGTCACAGCTGCAGAGACAATTTCCTGAATCGCTTCCATGTGCCAGGTGCTGGTCCAGGCAAATCCACCCATCTCTGTGTTTGTGTTTAAAGGACGAAACTACCTGCTGTAGGAGCCGATGAGTAGCAGGTCAGGATTCGAATCCAAGTCTATCACTTTCCAGCCCTCGCACCCAGAGACACAGAGACCAGAGAGCTCTGCATGTTACGCTATCCGCGGGGTGACTTACTCCCAGGGAAGACTAGCTGGCTTCCTGCCCAAGCCTGCCTAGGCTGTCCCAATACCCAGCGCCTGCTGTAAACTTTAGAAACCATCCATGCACCTGCTGTGCATGCAGCCATCTTTGCTTCCTACACCACGGCCTTCTGTTCCAGTTAAGTACTGTGGCCAGGCCTGATTTCCCTGGGTTTTTTCTTCTCTAGACTTCTCCACATCACCAATGTCATCGAGTCCACCACAGCAGAAGAGGCAACCAGTTTCTCTCCGGTCATTGTCTTTTAAGTTGTTCTCCCTTCCTAAGTGTCTTTCAACTCCAAAGGTAGTCTGTTTCTACTTTTGCAGCCGAGCAAGGGATCCCTTTCTGCAAGAAATTAAAGCAATGACTCGCGCTGTGGCTTGTGGTTTTGCTCTTTAAAATGGGGTGATGGGTGGTTTTGTTTTGAACTTCGACGAAGGAGGCCTGATTACTTTCATAAAGGTCAGGATTAGGCCAGAAAGACAGGGCTTACAAAATGGCTTCCTGTGTGGGCCACTAGGAAGTGCAATTTCTAGAAGTTGACATTTACATAAAGTATCTAAAACAGCAGCACTTACGGACGGGTTAACTCTTTGTGCCTTTCGAAAGATCCAGGCACATTAGGTTGAATGCATCTTAAGACCCCTAGGAGTACAGAGAGCTATCACGCCCATGCTCCCTACGAAAAACTGGCTTGCGTGACATCTGCTGATGAGAACCGGATGGACGGGACATAGAAGCGATTTTTAAAAAGAGACATTTTCATCTGGTCTCTTGGCTTTCAAGTCTCCCCGGCCCCCTCTTCTGGCCTGACTACCTGACCACCTCAGGTCTCATTTTCAGCTGTTTAAAACTGCACCCAATACAACGTCTTGCTGCTGGGCCAACATTTGGAAACCCCAAATGGGGCGTGAAGACTACTTCCAGTTTTTGCTGTTCCGGTGGTTCAGTCCACATCCTCATGCACAAGGCTTTCCCACAGGCTTGTAACAGGGGAAGCCCCTCCCACTGCGAGAGGACCTCAAGGCACACCAACAGCAGCTGGGGACAGGTCCAGGGGCTCAGGGGCTCTGGTTCTCCCGAGTCGCGTGTGTTACCTGAAGAGTTACCACCACCAGGACCTGTAGACCCCTGTCTTTCCTTTTACAGCCTCATTCATGTTGAGTGTGGCCATGAAGAACAATTTTCTTTTAAAAGTTTAATATCATATACTCATGGTCTGTAACTCTTTCTAGACACAGCCCCAGCAGCCAGCCCCTCATCTGAAGAATCAGTGTCCTGTCTTCCGTTTTCCCAGTGGGACAAGTTCACGATTTTTTTAAACACTGAATATTACATTTCTCTCTCTCTCTCTCTCTTTTTTTTTTTTAATTATTTATGCATACAGAGCTGGGATATAGGCCAGAGGTGCAAGGGCAGTGAGAGGACTCACCAGAGACAAAGTGTGGAGCAGAACAGGCAGATGGAGGAAGTACACTGCTGAGGGGAGCAGCGGGCGGGTCAGGAGAGGTCTGTTGTGCCTTGTGGTCACCTCCGAGACCAGGGATCGAACCCGCACTGAAGCGGCTGTGGCTGGCTTGCAGTGCTGCGCTTTAAGCCGCCCCGCCACCAGGGAGGGCCTACGCTCATGATTTTAATTAGGGGTGAAAAGTCTAGGAGTCAACTCTCAGTTTGGGTGGAAATAAATCAGGTCAGCCCTGCTCCTGCGCCGTCACCACCCTGTTCAACCAGTGAGGGTACTCTCTTATTCTCCTTTACAGTCACTATTTGAAGCGCTTTTGGGCTCCCCCTGAAT
>NW_004567129.1:8106596-8137129 GCF_000260355.1 Condylura cristata | reverse complement strand
AGTGAGAGGACTCACCAGAGACAGAGTGGGGAGCAGAACAGGCAGATGGAGGAAGTACACTGCTGAGGGGAGCAGCGGGCGGGTCAGGAGAGGTCTGTTGTGCCTTGTGGTCACCTCCGGGGCCAGGGATCGAACTCGCACTGAAGCGGCTGTGGCTGGCTTGCAGTGCTGCGCTTTAAGCCGCCGCGCCACCAGGGAGGGCCTACGCTCATGATTTTAATTAGGGGTGAAAAGTCTAGGAGTCAACTCTCGGTTTGGGTGGAAATAAATCAGGTCAGCCCTACTCCTGCGCCGTCACCACCCTGTTCAACCAGTGAGGGTACTCTCTTATTCTCCTTTACAGTCACTATTTGAAGCGCTTTTGGGCTCCCCCTGAATGCCCTGCAAAGCCCAAAGCCCACAGCAAAGTCTCCTGGGCTCCTTCTCACTGAAGTGCCGCCCCTGCCGGCCGGAGGCCTGTCTGCTTGCGTGACGCTGGGCTCAGAGGCTGTCTGGCTGCAAGCAGATCTGTTTACAAGGCCAAGCTCAGCGGCCTCTTCGGTGGGAGAGAATAAAAACTTCATTTTTCAAAACAGGTGTATGCAAACCCAGGCCTCCATCACTCAGATTAAAGGTGTCTGTGTCTTCCTCCAGCTCTTATCTGAGGTTTCCTAGGGGTTGATCCTTTCACTTGGGGGTTATGACCACTTCTTGCTTGGTGTCAGGGAATCCAGATAAGAAAATCCATTTTTTTAAGAGTATCTTTCCCCGTGTGCTTACCAATAGGGTCCCAAGAAATGCTTCCTAACATGCTCATTTTTGTTCATTTATGCTCATTTAAAGCTCAGACTTTTGAGCTCAGTTACTGACCCCTTTTTAGCAATGAGGTACACACTTGAATCCTGGGCAGCCACTTCCTGTGTGACACTGCCGTGGTGACGCCCGGTCTTTGAGCACTGAGTCACAAGCCCACCCTCAGCCTGTGGTTTCCACTACCCTCTCTCTTTATCCCTCCCTCGCTTTACTTCTTACAATTTATTTAGATTTCTCTGAGCTGAATGATGGTGGCTTCCATTCGTTACCTACTAGAATGTGGTTTCTTCTTTCTATCCTTTAAATATGATTTGTAAGATGAGGGGGGTGTCCAATCCTTGCATTTAAATGCAGTTGATCTTAAAAATACCTAGGGAATGATTTTCTTTTAAACAGAAAGTGCTGGTGGTGTTTACCAAGTTAAAGTGAACGTACAGCATGAAAACTTAGGGGGCAAACAGAAAAGCAAATGTGCCCACAGCCGAGACCCCCAGATCACTACTGTAAATATTGTGATGTAGCTTGTGTACTTTTTTTTTTTATTAAAAAGTTTATTTTTACATCATTTTGCACATTTTTTTTTCATCTCAATTGTAATCCCAACGGGTTTCTGTGTACTCTTTTTTAAAGTGCATTTTTAAATGCATTTGTATCTTATAAGGTTTGCTTATACACAGCTGGGATTGCACTCCCCACGTAGTTTTATACATTTCAAACAAAATAAAGTCTTGCTAAATCATGTCATGCCTTCATATCACTAATTACAACCTCATAGTTTGATGGTACTGGGGACTTGAGGTTTCTGCACTACCAGGTCTTATTATTCCATTGATAGAATAAATGCTTCCCTACATATCTTACTGACTAAATATATTTAGTTTCTTTTCTTTAGATGAACCCCACAGAAAATGCACAGTCACACTCTAACAGTTGGCCCCATAGAAAGGAGAGTTCCGGCCCTCCCTGGTAGCACAACCGGTTAGAGCCCAGCACAGCAAGCTGTCTGCAGCCGCTTCAGTGCAGGTTTGATCAGTGCAGTTTTGATCCCCGTCCCCGGGGGCGACCCCATGGCACAGCAGACCTCTCCTGACCCGCCCGCTGCTCCCCTCAGCAGTGTACTTAGTTGATCTGCCTGTTCTGCTCCCCACTCTGTCTCTGGTGAATCCGCTCACCGCCCCTGCACCTCTGGCCTGGGCCCCAATTCTGTATGCATAAACAAAAAAAAAAAAAAAAAAGAGGGGGGGGTTCCAGGTTCCCTGCCCCAACGAAGGGAGGGTTTAGCTGTACAGCCAGGGGAAGCCAGGAAAAGACTGGGACAAGGTCTTAGGGAAAAAAGGAGAAAGAAGCACAGAGGGGACATGTGAGAGCAGTGGGCTGGTAGAGAAGCTGTGTGTGCCTCTTGGCCTAGGACTTGCCCAGGGTCCTGGGGCCATGGGCAGAGACACTTCAACGAGACAGAGGCGTGGGTGAGAGACCCATGGGGAGGGGTCGCTGACAACTGCGGCCTTCATCTTGGCTTGTATTTTGCTTCGTTCCTTTGCTTCCAGACCTGCCTGGCCCCTTCTCCCCTCCCCCAGGGTCCCCGCCAGAAGGTACCTTAGACTGGAGGCAGCTTCCAGGCCTCACTGGCCCTGCCGTGGGCCACCCCTGTCTGACTGGGCATTTTCCCATGGGAGTTGGGAACTGCTGGTGTTTCATGGAGAAACTGCTTATTCTTTCTCTTCTCTCTACTGCACACTAATTGTATTAAATTTCTTTCCTACTGAAGGTTTTATGCTCTAAGAGTAAGTTTTGTCTTTATGCAGCAGATAGCAGCCCCCATTTCGATGGTGCAGGTTTAGGGATTTGGGGTTACCCCTCATTCTGCTCACTAGCAACAAAATGTGCGGTCTTGCCGAGAGCCGTCTTTGAGCAGAGAAGGCGTGTTTTCAGTGGGCTCATACTCCCAGTGGCTCTGCTCCCACGCTCAGTGAGCCTCTCACCTCTGACGTCCCCAGCTACCAAGCTCTTTGTGTCTAAAACAAGGACATGAGGACAGGCGCTGTGTCTGCAAAACAAAAGGCCAGAGGCAAAGGAGCAGGACAGGGAAGTATGCTTTTTCTTCTGTACCTTGAGAACCGACCACAGTCTCAAGACTTCTTGGCCACTTCGGTAGCTCAGAATTCTCGACCTGGTTTTCTGAGACAAAGCTCGCCCTTAAACATGGTCCTGGGGAATTTTACCTGGCGCGGCCCAGATTTTAAGAGCTTTATGATGAAGCACTTGACTTCTGGCTCTTATTAGTAGCTGCCTTCATGCCCACTTCAGAGGAGGGGCTGAGTAGATGTTCCCTGGATGATTTAAAAGAAAGGTTCCACTCACATTACCCTGTTTCCTGAATAAGATTCCAGGGCCTTCTCAAAGTCTGCAAAATTTTCCCTAAATATCCCCTAAACCTTTACAAATTCAGCACTTTCAAAATACAGAGAAGACATGGATATAAATATAGCTATGTCTACATTTTTATGTAATATACATTAATAAATGTAATAATAGGCATTATTCATGATAAGTACTATGGACAATAAAATATGAAATTAAATCACAATAAGCATTATTAATAAAACAAACTAGGTCTTTTCAACTAGGAAATCATGTCCTATATGCTAATCCCAAAATGAGGCAGTTCTCCTACCTAGACAGCATGTGATTGTGTGCGGTTGTGGGTGTGAATATAATTGTGTGACTCTATGTACGTAAAGGTGTAGGGAGTTTTGGAACGCAAACACCAAATGAACACACTAATGGATCTGAGAAGTCCTATTATTCAAAGTCAATGAGCAATTTAGCTATGTTCAACTGCATACCCTTTGAATATAGCCCACTGTTTCTTTTATTTTTATAAGATTTTTAAATTTATGAATACAGAACTGGGGTACAGGGGTGAGAGGATTCACCAGAGACAGAGTGGGGAGCAGAACAGGAAGACTGATGAAGTACACTGCTGAGAGGAGGAGCGGGCGGGTCAGGGGAGGTCTGCCACGCCATGTGGGTCACCTCCCTGGCCAGGGATTGAACTCGTGCTACAATGGCTACAATAGCTTCAGAGGGCCGTGCTTTAACCCGCTGCACCACCAGGGAGGGCCCCCACTATTTCTTAAAACAATTATTTCTAAACAGAAATAATAGTATTCCCCAGGACACAGAGGAATGTTTTTATAATGTAATGATAACAACAATAATGAAACTGAAATCAATTTAAATGTCCAAAATTTCAGAGCCAGGGCCTTCTGTCGACCACACTGAGGAAGAAAATTTCATTGATTGAAATGATAGTTTTAACATACTAAGTAAAAACGCAAGTAATAGACCCTCCTTGGTGGCGCAGCGGGTTAAAGCACAGCACTGAGAATCTGAAGCCGCTTCCACATGAGTTCCATTCCCGCCTGCCCCAGAGGTGATCACATGGCGTGGCAGACCTCTCCTGACCCGCCCGCTGCTCCCCTCAGCAGTGTACTTCGTCAATCTGCCTGTTCTGTTCCCACTCTGTTTCTGGTGAAGCCTCTCACCAAGAGCCCCTGAGCCTCTGGCCTGTACCCCAGTTCTGTATGCACAAATAAATAAATCTTAAAAAAAAACCAAAAAACAAAAAACAAAAAATCGCAAGTAATAACTGAGTCTTGAGTGAGTGATCCCGTTTTTGTTGAATAAATCTGTATTTGTATTTCTGTCTATATAAATTATGTCCTGAGAGTAAAAGAAAGACTGAGAAGTGCTAACAATGGCTCTCCCTGGGTAGAGAAACATGGGTGATTTTTTTCTTTAAGCTTATCTGCATTTCCCACATTTTCTACAATGAAAGTTTGCCCTATTAAATTTTGAAAAGGGAAAGTTATAAAAACAAAGACAAAACATGCCAGTGATTGTAAAACATGCCTGACTGCCTCTCTAAGCATGATAGCTCAGCTGTGGGCTGACTCCGTCCAGGAACTGACCTTCTAGAAGGTTCTCCTGGGCTGACACATTGACACACACAGAATGGTTTTCACGTTTCACAGGAACTGGGTGGGACCTGGAGGCTGCCTCACACAAAGAAAAGGAATTTCAGAAATAAAAACAGGTGGGTTATTTCTGGTCTCTTTACTTTCTTAAATAACCAGCTCGCTGTCTGAATTCTACCTCCTGCTCTGTGTGTCCAGCCACACCTGCCTGTGGGTTCGGCCAGGTGAGTTTTCAGCGAGCCTTTCCTCCACTGGCTCTCAAGTCCTGCCAAGTCTGGGCACCTTGCCCAGCCGCTCGGCTCCCCTCTCCACCCTAGCACACTCACACTCACCTTGGGTGTTCTCCTTGGATGGACACCTTGCTTGGTTTCCAGCTAGTGGAACCGACAGCAAGGCCCTTTTCACTTTCTGTTTTATTATTGCTTGCTAAAGCCTTGACCTTATGTGACGGCCTTAAATACTGATTTGTTCCTCTGTTTGATCTTTGCTAATGTAAAGTTTTAGAAAAAGCCAAAGTATTAGAAAAGTAAAGTGATATAACCTCTGCTATTCCAAATAAATATTCTGGAAAGATCTATTTGGACAATGTTCCTTTTAACTAATGGGTGGAGAGACACCCTGGGCTCATGGTAACTAGTTTTAATTTTTTAGACTAAAGAATTTTTTTTTTTTTTAGTTTTGTGACATTTATTTTGGAAGTACACCCTCTAGAAAGAAAATGTAAAAATGTAAGACAAAGAGCACAATCAGTCCTCGGCCACATGTCACCTCCGCCACATGTCAGCCTAAAGGAGAGTACGATCAGCCTGGTCATCACCCCGAACATGCCCAACACATTTGGCAGAATCACCTCATCTTGCTCTAACTTCGTGACAGGACAGGAAGACACAGTGTCGTTCTTGGGCTTTGGAGAGCAAATCTTTGCAAACTGGCTGAGGGCATTTCTGGGGCTGCAAGCTTTCTAGACCCTGTGGTTCTGGAGACCCTGGCAGGGGCCCTTCAGGGGCACGGGCTTCTGCGAGGCCTGGGTCTCTGGTCACTAACACTTCTAGCAATATGCACCCAAGGGGCTAAGAGTCGAAGGAAGGACCACTGCTCGTATCTGGTGTTGTTCAAAGTGCCAGCTTACCCCTAGGATGCTGATGGAGGCTAAGAGTAGGAAATTTCAGATGATGGTATCGCAAGACCAGAAACTGGGGGTGGCTGTAAAGTGATTAGCACAGTTCCTAAACCAGCTAATGAAATCAAAGTCCCAGGCCCCAGCTGCTGTAGCAAGCTGTAGCCAGAGGCGCAGACCAGACACTTGGAGAGGGAGGCCTGTGCAAAGAGGCAGTGATTCAACCTTGGGGCACCCTAGATGCAATTACTTTAACAATAGATCGCAATTCCACAAAGGGATAAGCCCCTCCCGACTTATCCCTGCAATTTCTGCCCTGGCTAGAGGCAGCATGGGCTGCACAGGTGTCTCTATGGACAAACTGCCCCGTTCAGAGGCAGCTTTCTGTGCTTGTTCTGCACCAGCGTCCTTCCCTTTTTATATCATAAACCTGCCCTTTGGCTATAGCTAAGTTTCTCTGCCTTGTGGGCAAACTCACCTTGCTGAAAGGGGAGCTCTGGCGCAGATTTTCTCAGCGGTGACCCCAGGACCCTGCTCTGTAAACCCAGCACCTCTCCAAAGGACATCAGTTCTACTTGAGCTGAGCAAGGACACCATCAGCACAGACAAAGTATTTGTCTCTCTCTGTCGTGCCAGGTAAGCCCTCCTGTTTCCTTTATTTAGCCTTCAGGCTTAATCAACTCCTGTTTCCTTGCATTCAGAGGAAAAAGAATGCAGCTAGGAAGATGCGACTGAATTGCAGGCCGCCAGGCGAGAGCAAAAGCAAGAAACATCAACCCGAGTTTGTGAGTGTGCAGATGCGTGTTGCATGTGTCACAGGGGGGTCTCCAGGAAAAGGGGAGGTCCCAGGCTCCCTGCCCCAGCCAAAGGAGGGTGGAGCTGAGCAGACAGGCGAAGAATCTGGAGAGGAGACAGGAGAAGGAAGCAGGATGGCCAGAAGGAGACCTGAGCAGGCGCAAGGAGCACAGACAGGTGAAGAAGGTGCTCTTGACTCTTGTTTTAGGCCCTGGACAGGGTGAAACAGAGGTAGGTGAGAGACCCGTGGGTAGGCTGACTTGGCAGCCTTTATCTTGATTTTGATTTTGTTCTTTTCCTCCCAAAAAGAAGGAAGGTCTCTCCTCCCAGAACTGGAGGAGAGACTTAAAGGTCTTCCCTCAGGGTGTCCTTTGGCAGAAGTTGAAACAGGAGACCACCCTCAGAGACGCCCTAGGAGAACGGAACGCCCTGGACTTAGGCAAGGGAGGCCCAGCTCCTCCTGCAGCCACAGGGCCCAGCACCTAAGATCCAGCATGGTGGGGAACAAGGTCAATGCCAGAGGGATGGAGAGGACCACAGGTGTTCCTGGAGGAAGAATACTCGACAGTCAGAATAGCCTCCGGTCGTCACTCACCCAGCAGTGTGGCTGGTGCCTTTCTCAAGGCTCAGGTCAGGCAGACCCATAGGATGAAGCCTAGCTCAGGACTGAGGAGCCGGGGTGGCACAGAAACTTTAATTTTAGACTCTGACCCTTTAGACCAGGATGGCCCTCATAAATAGGGTTTGATGGAGCCACAAAAACAGCGGTGGCAGTAACTCAATATTTGGGGCCCCAACCTCCAGATCACTGGCATTTGGGGGGGGGGTTGTCTCTTGGGTGGTCTTTTTTTTTTTTAAGATTTATTTATTGGGCCCTCCCTGGTGGCACAGCGTGTTAAAGCACAGCACTAAAAAGCTAAAGCCACTTCCGCATGAGTTTGATTCCCGCCCCAGAGGTGATTCACATGGTGCGGCAGACCTCTCCTCACCTGCCCACTGCTCCCCTCAGCCTTTGTCGGTCAGCCTGTTCTGTCCCCCACTCTGTCTCTGGTGAATCCTCTCACCGCCCCTGAACCTCTGGTCTATACCCAGCTCTGTATGTATAAATAAAGAAACAAGCAAATATTTAAAAAAAAAAAAGATTTATTTATTTATGCATACAAGAACTGGGACACAGGCCAGAGGTGCAGGGGTGGTGAGAGGATCCACCAGAGGCAGGGTGGGGAGCAGAACAGGCAGATCTACTGAAACACACTGCTGAGGGGAACAGGAGAGGTCTGCTGCACACCCTATGTGGGTCACCCCCTTGGGCGTGGATGGACCTTATGCTGCAGTGGCTGCAGATAGCTCCTGTGCATTCTCTCTAACCGTTGCACCACTAGGGAGGGCCTTGAATGGTCTTTTAAAGAATTAGCCATCCCTCCATCTGTACCTCACTCTATGCTTTGTGGGGGCTGCCTGCCCCAACAGAGATCAGGGATTCATAAAAGTGTCAGAAAATTATGAATGACCCGAAGCCAGGAGCATTGTTCTGTGCAGGGCAGTGAGGGGGATGAATGATGTGCAGTGTGTACACCATCAGGGGCCTCTTGCTTCTGAGCAAAAGGGAGTGAGGACCGGGCCCAGGGCCACTGAGTTGGCCTGTTTCTCACAGAGCCCCACCTTTCTCATCCCCATCCTGTGGGGCGCTCAGTGGTACCCACAGATACTGATGCTAACACCTTGTGCTCTAGGACACCCCTCCCCCATTTCTTCATCAAAGGTGCTGGGCTCACCCTAACCTCCTAAATCCACTTTCTCATTGAATGAACTGACTTCTGAGCTCGTGGCAGCCTGTGTATTAATTTCACTCTGTTTTTATAGACCTTTTGCATGCAGTGTTAAGCACACAGCCCTACCATCTAATTAAAAGGGGCTCTTACCAATTTGCAGGAGAGTTGCTTATATGAGAAAATGATAATAAAAGCAAGATACCGAATCCGCCACTCTTTGGAGGTAAATATCAACCACGCAGTGAGGATATTCCCATCTGTTCATAAGCTTGCTGAGGGAAGCTGCAGCAAAGCCCTTGCTTGGAGAAACATTCCTGGAGCTCATGCAGCTAACCCTCCAGAAGGGGCTGGCCTAGAACCTCTCTGAGGAAGGAGGCAGGAAAACATGTTCTTTCCAGCACCCAGGTTGGGCCAGGACTCTGTCCTTGGACCAGGTTAAGGTGGGAGACAAAGGAGGCACCGAGGCGTGACCAGCAGACACCCAGGAGGGAGAGCTGTGGCTCTATGGCCGGGTCCTCCCGAGTGCTGGAGCAGGTGTCAAGTGCAGGAGGCCTCGCCTAGCCCCCGTGGGGCCTCACGGGGTGGCCGGAGCTACTGGGCCGGGCTCAGTTTGCTCATGTATAAAGAGACCCTTCACTTCCCAATCTGCTACAACCTGAGGTAGTCACAGGACAAAGGGGATACACGTGGGTCAAATCCTGCTGCCACCATTGAGCAACCTTCAGCAAGACAGAATGGCTCTGTGCCCGCACAGTTGACCTGGCAATGGCCCCTTGCCCTGGTGGCTTTGGAAGAGTGAAGACATCGGAATAGAGACAAGTGGGTACATTGACTCCCAGGGAACATTAGCTTCTCATCATGGAGGGGCTGTCTGAGTCTATCACTCTCTGACTGGACCCCAATTTTCCTAAAAAGACTGCATTTGTTTTATAGCAAGATGGGCCCCTGAGATCCTGAGTCGCCCTGGTACATGGCAGTGAAGACTTGGCAGTGAACACAGGCTTGCGTTGCTTCTATGTGTGATGTCACCTCTGACACTACGAGCTGAGTCTGTATCCTATAATATTTTTTTGCCTCAAATTTACAGTCATGATTTACCTAAAACTGGCTGCAGCTTGTTAGGCTGGTCTAGTTCAGATATCTATTTTAAAATTCACCCAAAGAGCAAATTACAATACGAAATGTCATGTTCTTCTGTACAGTCACATTAGTTTTTCTTTTAAATATGTATTTATTTATTTATGCATACAAGAGTGAGGTACAGGCCAGAGGTGGGAGTTGGGGTGAGAAGATTCACCTGAGACAGACTGGGGGGCAGAACAAGCGGATCTAACTGAAATACTAACTGCTGAGGGGAGCAGCAAGTGAGACACGAGAGGCCTCTATACCATGCGGGTCAGCTCCCTGGCCAGGGATTGAACTCATGCTGCAGTGGCTGCAATAGCTTCATAGTGCTGTGCTTTAACCCCTGCACCACTAGGGAGGGCCCATCACATTAGAGAAATGGGGACACCAAGGCACTGTTCCCACCTGGATGCAAAGTCCAGAGAGCAGACAGCTCAGCTCCCGGGGGGCCCTGCCCGCAAAGGCTCACGCCCTGCCGGGGGCCTCTCCTGAGAGAGGATACTGATGTCTCCACAGCCAAAGCTGCCATGGCTGACGACCATGGCCTCCCAAGGATGTGGAAGGCAGATGCCGCCATTTTGGTATCCCGACCTGGTTTCTAGGGTACGCTGGATGTGCAGGATGTGTGTTTTATTTCTGCAAGCTGACATCAGAGACAGTTGAAGGAGACCCGTGGGAGCACTGCAGTTGGGTCCTGGAAGTGGAACCAAAGCCATCTAAGTCAGGAGACAGAGCCAGGGGTCTCAGCACCAAGCACAGAGGGAAAATGCTTGGCCCATTTGATGCGAATGTGATTATCCTTCTACATGGATGCAGGCTACCTGCTTCTCAGACATCAGCCAGCCAAGCTCTGTGTCTGCCGGGCCCTTCACCTCACCTAGAAGAGGAGTGCTCATCCAGCAAAAAAAAAGAAAAGGCAGGCAGAAGATATTGCAAAGTAGTCGGAATAAGCTTGTAGAGAACTGACATAGGAAAAAGATGAAGAAAATACACAGCTTCTAGAAAATGGCTGTGCTCACGTGACATGAACACGTCTTCTTCCCGCCCTCACACTTGTTTTCAATACTTCTCAACTCAACAAACTTTGTACAAGGATATTTTCATTCACATCCACAAGCACAAGTGCTAATTAATATCGTTAATCAACAATAACATGCACAGCATTAGTTTCTGTAGGGAACACCTGCAAAATATTCCAGGATTTGAAAGATCTGTAATTGACTTGGCAAGTCTTGACAGCACAAAGACCAGAATCGGGAGCGCTCCAGTTCCTGGTGCACACTGTCCCAGCGAAAGGCATGCCCTGATTCACTGAGACGGCTATTAATGATTTGAGACATAAGCCCTCCCTGTCTGGCAACATTGGTATAGAAGCACTAGGTGAGGTATGGTTAAAGGACTGACAATGAAACCTCAAAATAACAAGGTAAAGATATGTCTGGAGTTTGTTCTCTAGCATGGCCTGTGATCACGAAGCTGAGCTTGCCCCGCAAACGGACCAGGTATTTGCAAAGCTTAGACCTGGCAGGAACAATACTCCAGTTTAAGGTAACAGTTGGAACAACATTACCATGAAGATAATGTTCCTAAGGAGCAACCACCCAGAGCTCCCTTTTCATGCAGTGAAGAAGGATCTTTGCCTAAATAAAGGCAAAGCCAACTTACAGGTTGGGTCATTTATCCACTCAGTCCCTAAGCACTGTGTCAGCACTACAGACCGGAAGCAGGCCCATCAGCTGGTCACCAGGAGCCCCTGAGGTTCTGCTCACAGAGCGCCAAGATGGCCATCCACGCGCAGTGCTGTGCCGGTGACAGTGAGGGCAGGCCGGCCATGCTGAGTGCTTTGGGGTCAGGGAATCGGGTGGGGGACCTTAAGTCCAGCATCTGCACGGTCAAACAAGAGAGGACCAGTCCTGCCTCACTGGGAGGCGACAGAATGCCAGGAAACTCCCCATCAAAGGTTAACACTGACATTTCAACAAAACAGAAGACAAGAAGACTCAAGAATAAGGTCATAGGACAGAAAAGGGTTGAGGGATAAGTTCTGCTTTAATTCAATATTTTTAGAACCTGACCAGAGAGACCTGCCCAGCGTTTAAAAATCTTAATGGGGGGCTTCTCTGGTGGCTCGGTGGGCTGGGGTGCAGTGCTGCAAGCAAGCCACAGATGCTTCCTTGCCGGTTCGATCCCCGGCCATGGAGGTGACCCACAGGGCGCAGCAGACCTCTCCTGACCAGCCCTTCCTCTATCCACCTGTTTTCCTCCCCGCTCTGTCTCTGGTGAATCCTCTCACTGCCCCTGCATCTCTGGCCTGTACCCCAATTCTGTATGCATAAGTAAATAAATCTTTAAAAAAAATCTTAAAGGGGAAGCAACGACTGCCTTTCCCAGCCATCACTGGGTCTTCTCGTGCTCTCCCTGGCCAAGGCAGCATCCCTCTTCACACTTTCACGCCACACACAGTGTTTCCTGCAGGGGCTGCCGATTACAACACTTGCTCAAGAGCTCCCGAGCACGGGTAGTTCAGCACAGATTAATTTTACTTTGCCCTCAGTCAGATTTCAAACAAAGACTCCAGAGATGTCTGGAAAATTAATTTATTAAAAAGCAATAGCTTGATAATACACATGATGGCAGAAGAAATGAATATGTTCAATATCTTATAAAACAGTTGGCAATCACATAATAGAGTGTTCATTGTCAATTTAGTAGCTTGTCTCGTTATATTTAGGCAAATAGTTGTAAAATAGTGTATTATTCATGAGCCAACATGCTTTAATTACTTTTAGTGCACATTTATTTTTCAAATGCAATATAAGTTAGATTCCTCTAAAAAAGCAACTTCTTTTGCAAAAGTCTGCTTTCAAAGAAAGAGCTGCCAATTGCGTTTTTTGGGATTTGAAAACACAAGCTGGCAGAGTAGGCACCTTTGTCAAGCACAAAGCTTGCAGCAGGCGGTACCAGCCCCACCTTAGTTTTCCCAGCAAGCAGGGGCTGGTCATGTTCCCACCATCACCACCACCACCTCTGCAAAGATCACACCCCATGCCTAAGCCAAACATGGAAAAGGTGGGTCATCACGCCCCATGCCTAAGCCATCCGGCCATCTGAGGCTCACGATGCACTTGGCCACATAGTTTGCTTTGCCGTGGGATGCAGCAGACAGACCTGCAGGGGACTGGAGTGTGGTGCGCTGCTGACCTGCCTTTCCACACGCCTGCCTTCGCCAACAAGAGAATATTCCTGGGAGACCACTCGTCCAAGAAACTGAGAAACAAACTGTAGCTGTGACCTCAGCCCAGCACCTGGCACTAACCCCCCACCCCAGCTCAGCCGGCCCTGCCCCTCCAGACTGGTGTCTGAGCAATGAGAAGGGCTGGAGCTTTAGGGGACCGCATCGTTGGCGCGGTTTGTCATGTATCAAAGACACAGTGACACGTACTACACAATTCACTCTGGGAAGTCCCGGCGAATCCTGCAAGCAACTGGCAGTCCGTTTCAATGCAGGACACTTGTTCTGGAGGCTGTCTGGTGCACAGGAATGCGAGCGAGACCCACGTGGAGTGGGCAGCCTTTATCTTTAACTTGGCTTGTATTTTGATTTTGCACCTTCGCTTCCAGATGTGCCTGAACCCTTCTCCCCTCCCTTAGGGTCCCCACCAGAAGGTGCCCTACACTCCAGGCAGTCTCTTGGGACTCAGTGGCCCTGCCGTGGGCCACCCCTGTTCGGCTGGACACTTATCCATGAGGGGTGGGTCGCTGCCTACTTCCCTGTCTTCTGTTCTCTCCCTGTGCTCACGCTCCACAACACCATCTCATATTACCATCACGCTTGTTCACTCAGCAGGTGGAAGAGCCCATTTATTTAGAGTGTGCAGGTTTGGGGGATCCTGGGGTGCCCCTCTTTCTGCCCACTGATGTGGGCAGCCATCCTAGCTCATGTTACAGCCTCACAGCCACAGGCTGCTGTCCTGCCTGGAGCTTCCTATCCCTCCCTCTCCCTTCTCCAGTTCTTCAAGGTCCAAATCTCTCTAAGACCCACTTTCTGGGGGGGGGGTGGTAGAGGCTCCCAGTTGACTCCCCAGGAATAGTCAATCCTTCCTGCATCCGTTTGCATTGAATCCTGTACAAGCGTCTCTAGGATTAAGCAACGGAGCGTTTTGATTTTGTCTGTTCAGTCCTTCTCTCGGCTGTTTCCATCCTTGAGATCTTTGAGAACACAGACTGCACCTTCCTAAGATCTGACTCCCCAGCCCCATCTCAGCTTTGTGATAGAAAAGTCTGGAAAACATTTGGAAGAAATCAGTGAAAAGACTTGCTGAGACCAGAGAAGCTCCGGCCCTTCCCCTCCCTTGGCGTGGTCTCCTCTGGGCTCCCCTCCTTTCCTCCTTTCCTGCTCCCTGTTTTAAGATGCCAGCATCTTCTACTGAAGACATGGCAGCAGGTAGTAACTCCTTGTGATCAGGAGGTAAAGAAAAGTACATGCCATCTCCAGCGACTCCAGGCCTCCAGGGACAGCCTCTGTGAGGTTTACAGCGAGAGAGAGCATGTGAGGACATTTCTAATTAAATTCTTTAGTGCTTCTACTTGACCTCATTTCAACTGGGCCATAAATCTCGGGAAAAAAAAAAAACTAAACAACTCAAATCCAAAATTTTAAATAATGCTTATCATTTGGTTTAGCGCAGTGACTCTCCTTATTAATCCAAGAGCTGAACACACTTTGGTTGCCAGGATGTATTTTGAGACAGGGTCAGTGGAAGGCCGATGACCATTGCAATTAAAATGTTTTCAAGGATTTCTAAATAATAAATGGATCTTGCCCATAATTACAGATGAAATAATAATTAAAAAACCTTCATAATCCTGTGTGTAATGCCATGGCACGCTGTTGGGGTCCCCGTACCAAGACAAATACCTCCGTGAGAAGGGGGGCCTTGCAAACAATTAGAGCATAAATCCCAGGCACCCCTTACCACCCAGACTGCATTAGCTGATGCTGTCTCCGGTCACATTAAAGCCCTGTAGAGTTGCTGGTGGCTGCGGAGGGACCCACGCTGGTCCTGCTTAAATGAAAATGTAATTCCACTCTGTAAATCTTGGCTGTAATTGGTTAATAAGCATGTGTATTGGCGAAATAACCACTGGGAATGATTGGAGGGTTGCTTCTTATTTCTCCTTCCCTTGTGGTCCTTCTAGCTTGGGGGGAGGGGTGTGGGGTGTGAGGAAGGCAGGGTTGGAGGATTGGGGGTAGGGGGTGGTTTCTCTTTCCCTCCTCTCCCAGGCTTTCAGAGGGAGGGGGCCTGGGAGTTGATTATCTGCTAGTCCTGAGGCAGAAACTGTTACCTTTCCCTCTGTCCTGGGGCTTATGGGCCTGAGATGTGTGACCTCTGGGCAGGATGGTTCTTTGTAAGGTGGGACGGTAGGGGCCCCTAGGGTACGAGCCTCATCAGTCCCCACCCACTGGGTGCCAGTAGCAACCTCCCCCAAATGTTCCAGGTAAGGCGAAATGTCTGCTGGGGGCAAAGTGACAGCCTCCCTACCAGTGAAGAACCCACATATTGAGGTCTGAGGAATGGCAGCTAGCAGCAGAAAATGCAGGAAAAAGCAGAATTGAAACAGACCACTGACTGGATTGTATTTCCTCTTTAGAATGGATTGTTAAAGCTCCCTGAATTGCCTTCCCTATACCCCTCCTCCAGATCAGCCCTAACTGGTTCCTACTGCATTCCTGGACACCTGCTGTGGAAGATGCCTAACTCGAATCAGAGACTGCCAGGGAGGTGCAGGAAGCTGAAACAGGGGGGGTTAACAGCCATAAAAACAGCCATGGGAGCTTAGCTGGCAAAGCCTGGAACCGGATGTGAGGGTAGAAATTTTCTTCTCTGGAGGCCTCCTTGGTGGCTCCAGGGGTTAAGTCTTAGGGTTACCAAGCTATCACCAGCCACTGAAGCACAGAGTTCGATCCCAGCCAGGGAGCTGACCCACATGGTGCGACAGACCTCTCCTGATTCACCTACTGCTCCCCTCAGCAATGTACTTGGTCAGTCTGCCTGTTCTGCTCCCCGCTCTGTCCCTGTGAAACTTCTCACATCCTCACTTCCGGCCTACACCCCAGTCCTTGAATGCATAAATAAATAAATCTTTAAACAAAAAGAAAGTTTCTTCTCAGCAAACTAACTTCACCCCAAAGGGAGAAATTCCACCACCAACAATGAAAAATTTCCCCCATGAACAGTACAGAAAGATGATCTGGAAAAACTCGGACCTTATGGTAAATGTGCATTGATCTCCGCAGGCCTCAGTGTCTCAGTGATCCTGCCCCTTTCCCTTATTGCAGCTGCTTGCCCTTTAAGAAATGCCCCCTTGGCCCTCCCTGGTGGCGAAGCGTGTTAAAAGCACAGCACTAAGAAGCTTAAGCCACTTCTGCATGAGTTCAATCCTGCCTGCCCCGGAGGAGATCCACATGGCGGCAGGGCAGACCTCTCCTGACCCACCCGCTGCTCCCCTCAGCAGTGTACTTCGTCGATCTGCCTGTTCTGCTCCCCGCTCTGTCTTTGATGAATCCTCCCACCCTCCGCATCTCTGGCCTGTACCCCAGTTCTGTATGAATAAATAAATCTTAAAAAAAAAAAAGAAAGAAATGCCCCCTTGGGCCTCTGCAAAGTTTCATTTCCATCTCCCCTACACTGACTGGGGCATGAAGTCCAGGATCTTGGGGTCCCTGCAATGTACATCATAACATTCCCACAACTTCTTTGGCTGCCCTCTGTCCCTCCGGATTGGATTCTGTTCTGCTCTGCCCTTTGTTCTTGTTGTAACAGTGTGACATCCACAGAAAGGGAAGGTGCCAGTCCCTGCCCCACTCACGGAAGGGCAGAGCAGAGCAGTCTGCAGAAGCTGGAGGACACTGGGGAAAGGCCTGGACGGGAGGAAGGACGGAAGGAGACCCGGAGGAGACACTTGATGCAGAGTCATGTGACGGAGCTGCACTTGTTCTGGGCTTATCCCAGAAACCCGAGGACGTGGCAGAGGACCCCAGAAACATGTGGGTGAGAGACCCTGGAGGAGGCCGACAATGTTAGCCTTTATCTGATTTTGATTTTGTTCTTTCTCTTCCAGACGTGTCTGGCCCCTTCTACCCTTTCCTGTGGTTCCCGACCAGAAGGCGCCTTAGAATTGTGTCAGGCCCTTGGGCTTCAGTGTCACTCTTGGGACAACTCTGTTTGATCCCTGCAGGGATGGGTGACTTTGTTTTCTAGAGAAACTAGTTTTACTATATTTTTTCTCTTCCTCTTTCTGTTGCACACTAATTATAGTAAAGCACTGTTCTATGAAAGGTCTTACGCATTTAGACTATGTTTTGTTTTTATGTGGTAGGTGGCAGAACCCATTTAGAGCATGCAGGTTTGGGGGTCCTGGGGTGCGCCTCGTTCTGCCTATGAACACTCTGGCTTTTCCAACTGTTTGTTTTCTGCTCCAACCTAGTCATACAGTTTTCTCAAGATGTGAACCGCTGTCACCAGCATCGGACCTTGATTCTTTCCTGCTACAAAGCTCTTGCTTGGAAGCCCTGTGGCAGGTGACTTAGGGCTCAGACCTTGGTTCTGCCCCCCTGGACACAGCGGTTTCCTGTCTGCCCACCAGTTTCCCCCAGAATCCTGCTATCCCTGGTTGGATAGAGAGGTCACAGTGGAACCTTCTTCCCAGAAGGCTCTTAGCTGGTAAGCATCTTGGGAGTGCTTCTCTCCAAGCCCTTGGAAACAGAAACACTCTCACTTTAACTGTAGACTCCTACGGCTTCTAATTGAGCCAGGGCCATCATAGTTCACGTTGTGTTTTTGGTTTATTTTGATAGCTTAGTTGATTTCTTTTTAGAATCTCTGACGAGGTCTTTGAAAAAGTGAGATTTGGACTCGTGTGTGAACTTTGCTGCCAAACTATTGTCACTGTGGTGTTGCTGGTTAGTGCCTTCAGGAGGGCACGGATGTAGGTGAGGGCACAGGTCTCCAGGGGAGGGCAGTGGGGCTGTAGATAAAACCACAGCCTACTCCACTTCAGTTGATCTTCAAATAAACAGCTAATAATTTTTCTGTATAAGCATGGCCTGTGCAGTGTGGGATATATGAATGCAGAGCTGAATCAGCCATTTGTTTGAACTTCACATTCAACTGGGCGGCCTTCTCCGTGCCGGACTGGCCACTGTAGGCAGACAGGCTCTCCTCTCAGGTTGTGTTGGTGTTACCCTTGGGCCTCTTTGTCCCCCTGTTCCTTAGGCCCCTCTGCAAACAAGGCTTGGTTTGCTCTGAGCACATGCAGGGTGGTCAACACCAAAACTAACACCGGGAAGGAAACCCGGTGGAGGTGCAGAGCCGGCCCCTCACTTCCTGTGCCCTGACCACACTGGCCCAGGCCTGGTGAGCCAGACTCCCTCCACGCCAGGCCGCTCGCAGCCACGCTTCCGGGTCACAACCTCACTGTGGTTGGTCACTCTGGCCAAGACTGTGACCAAAGCTGCGGTCTGACAGAGCAGCGACAGTGTCTGTCTAATTTGGTTTGCGGCTCCTAACTGTGTAACTCGCTGTTCTAACAGATTTTCCCTCCCTGGCTTCTGACCAGTTCATGGAATATGAGGGCCCTCACTCCTATAGGCTTGGGTGGCTGGACGTGCATTACAGGTTCTCAGTAAACAGCCTGCTGTTCCTTCTAGAACATTCCATGGCTTCCACCAAGAGGCCCTCCCAGACTGCTTGTTTCTAGGCCGACCCCGCCTGTAACCTCTGAGAGCTCCTCTCAGCACCTGCCTGCTAGTCACCTCTTTGTTTTCCTGGCAGCTCAGTGGCTGGTGAGCTCTGTGAGGACTGCCCCTGAGACCCAGAGTTCCTGGTCCTGTTACAGGGCCGGGAGAAATGGGGTGGCCTAGTGTGAGTCCTCACCCATGTGCTTTTGAGTGTAGGACAAGACTGAAGAGCAGGCACATGGGGAAAAGTTAATAAGAGATTTAGTTACAGAGAATGAGAAGAGGGAGAATACACACACACACACAACCAAACACACACTCACAAAGACACACACACACACAGATTATTGGGTCAATACGTCTTACCAGGAGTGCTGATTGAGCTGTAGCCCCTGGTGAGCGGTGGGAGCAAGAAAAGCCAAGACGATGCAATCACGTGTTCGGACTTATGCCAATATGGCTAATTACCTCCTCCCGAAGTTCCTAGCAACCCGCCCCTGCAGGAAGTCAGGAGTCATGGTGGACTGGTGGCAGGACGGGAGTTGTAGTCCTTGGTACCTGAAACCGCTGGCTTTGAGGTAGAGGTGGAATCCGGAAAACATCAGTGGGCGCAGTTTATTCAGGACAGACTGTTCCTCCGACAATCACATGTGTCTGACCTGTCCAAATGTGCCAGGTTCCTCTTCTTTCTCCATGCTCACATTTCTGCTTGCCTGTTGTCTATCTGTCGGATGCCATTTTAACAAATGTTCTCCCTCTCTGAGGTCCACCGGGACTGCCTGTAGCAATTCTCCAGCCGGCATCATCTGCCCTTTCAGCCACCTTGATCAGAAACTCTTCCCCTTCATTCGTTGGGGAGCAATGGACACATCTACTTACACATTTTATACTAACAAGTGGAGGACTGTTTTGAGCTATGTGAGTTTTAAAAAATGTAATTTTTTGTTTTGACGTTTTAAAAGAACGTGTTTATTTGGAAAACGAGAAGCAACCGGGGGCACTGCAGGCAGCCAGGAGAGCAAGCTGTGTGATTTTTTTGTCTGACTCGCCCACTGCTTGAAAGTGTCTCAACCCAAAGTTTATGCTGAGTTTATGCCAAACTCAGCCTCTGGCCTTCTCCCTTATCTCCCAGGCCTTGAGTCCAAAAAAAGACATTTCCTTCTAGAAATCAGACCTTTAAAATCAAGTTTGAGTTCCTTTGCTATATTTGGTTTGGTTTGCTAAATTGCTGTGTTTTGGGGTTCTAGTTAAATATTTCAAAACACCTTTTGGTTTGTTGTTTAGAGAAGAAAGGAGTAGGAAGCCTGGAAATTAAGTAGGAAATGTCATTTCCAAGCATACATGTGTTAATGTTTATGCATATTTCAGTAGGTACATGGTGTATCAGTTAAGCTATTTGACATGAGGGAAAATAATTTCCAGGGGTGGGTGAAATCATGTCTAGAAATTCAACAGTAAGTTTACCTCCCCTCAAAATGCTGAGTAAAGGTTACAGAATTTGGAAACTCTGTATGTTCATCTACTCATCCTTTATCGATCCGTCTACAATCCATCAATTCATATGCACACATCCATCTAGCTGTTCACCTGTCCATTTATACATACACACTACATACATACACACTACACACATACACACTACATACATACACACTACATACATACGTCTGCTCATCCAATTCAGCCATCGCTCCATTTCAATATCCTGATTGCTGACTCTCTGCCAGGTACAGTTACATTGCTTTAACTTCCTAGAAAACTCCTGTCCTAATGGAACCTACATTCTATAGACAGTAGATAGGCTAAATAAGCAAACTAACAAAAAATCCACAAACAGGAGAACACCCGTTAGTGAAATGTGCCATGATAAAAATAAGTGATGGTGATGGAATAGACTGGAATGCGCTGGCGAAGAGGGAGCGGACTGACTGCTCTGGAACAGGTGGTCAAGGAAGATTTCCCTGAGGTGGTGACTTTTTCCCTGAACAAGGAATAAGATTCAGAAAATAAATCAAAAGATCAGTAGACAAGGAAAAGCCTCTTGAACATAGTGGCATACGGGGCAAGAAAAGGATTCGGTATTATTGTATCCTCTTTACCCTAGGTGTGAACCCCACATCCACAGAGTAGGCACACCCAACTTCTCTGCCAATATACAGACTTTGTATCTTGGGGAAACTTGTTTTCCCTCTGGCTCACTACATGGAACCCAGTCTGATTCAGTAACAGCCTCTTCTTTGCTGAGCTTTGTGAAATTAGGGACTTGGTGAACTGGTATTAGGAGAAGGGAAGAGGCTTTTTGCCTGAACAGCCCAAAACATTCTGTGCAAATGTTTCCCGAGGCACCACTTCCCTGTGGAAGTAATGTGTGGCCATTTGCAAACTGTTTAGCAGTTCTCACCACCCTCAACCAGGCATCTCTAGCTGCAGCTGAAACAAAAGCACCTTCCTGAAGGGCTTTATTGATTAAAAAAAAAAAAAAAAAAGAAAGTTTTATCTGGACATGGCCTAACTAACTCCCATTTGTGTTTTGCATCAAAATATGTACTTTCAAGATGGATGATGGGGCACAGGGTTTTAGCACATCCTAACCAAACATTTGTTTGTTAATATAATCATGTTTAAAAAACATGCACTGGAATGTGCTAAAACTCTTTTTGGTTTCTTCTAAATATACTTTTATTTTGGTTTATTTTAAGGCCATCTTTTCCCAGTAGCTCTTCCCTTACCACCCAGTTTGAGACAGAGCTTGGCAAACCTCAATGTCTCCTACCACATTACAGTTTTTTTTTTTAATTTTAATTTATTCCCAGCAAACTTAAGAAGGTCCATGCTTGTGCCCACATTGTCATGTGTTTTATTTGGATCATAAAATAAATAAATGGTTTGCAAAATTCACTGGAGTTACCTTTTTTTAATTAGTTGCTCAAGATTAAGAAAAGGAAAGGTCCATCTAATGGGTTAAGATAATCATGCAGAATCAAATGATGCTATCTGATCACAAATTTTGCTTTTCATAATAAAGTGATTTTTCTCTTGGTTGCATGTAGTTAAATTGATAACATGCTACAGCGTCTGAAATAATAGCTTTATTTCAGTCTGTCTGAGTTCTCCCACTTCTCTTAGCTCTCTGATTTCTCGCATGATTCCCCTGGTTTTACAAGTATTTTTAATAGGACGGATATTCCAGATTCTTCTACAATGTCAAATCCTTTCATAATCAGAGACTTGTTTTTCCATAGGAATTTAATTCCCTCTGCAGAATTGTAACATGGGTTGGACTGATCTGGTTTACATTTTCTGACATGTTTTCCCGCCCCAGAAGATTAACTTAACTATCGCTTGGCTCCTTCTCAATCCTTCTCATCTCATTTTCACTTAACAAAATATTCTGATTTCATTCAGTAGGGTTATCTTACACTGTTTTCTGAAGATAGGGATTTTAGCTCTGGGAACATGGTTTGATCCTTCCAAGTGTTTCTCTCTTGAATACTAGATGATGCTCAGGTTTGTCTAAAATTAACACATTTCCAAGACTTGATAAAGAAAGAAAAATGAATGTTGTTAATAAGTAGGTGATCAATAAAATTTCACCTAAAATTCAGTTATATTGCTCATTCATCATTAGGTATGCAATGCATTGAGCTTGCTAAGAACATTTTTAAAAATGTTATTTACTTAGTATGTTCTTAACTCTCTTTAGGTTACTAATTTTTCACCCCTTAGGACTCAGCTGGAAAAATGAATTAACTCCTCTTTGGAGACAGAGTTGGTCTCTTCCTTTCTCTCTCCCCTCCTCCCTCCCATCATGGAGCTAATTGCAACATGCAGTGCTTCTACCTTTTGATAGAAGAAATACCTCTCTTAGCCGGTAATTCACGTCCTGAGTCCATGGCATATGGCTGCAATGCTCATCAACTACCACAAGCCTGCCATCAAATTGGTGCTTAATAAACACCTGGTAAATTAATAAAAAATGCAGGACGCAGAGAGGCCATTATTCTACTCAATTCTCCAGTTTGCCCTCTTACATTAATTGGGTCAGCCAGTTGCTGTTAGGGGAACAGCGTGTCCTGAATGAACCCCACCTGCTGGGGTTTTATGGACTCCACCTACCTCCATGCCAAAGAGATCTTGGGCACCTTGGACTGCAACTCCTATCATGCCATGGGCCGGCCATGGTTCCTGACTTCCCGAAGAGGGGTTGCTGGGAACTAAGGGTGGAGCTAAGCAGCCCTGCTTGGTGTATAATCAAAAACATGTGGGCCTGAGCTCTCTTGGTTTTTTACCTATCTTCAGTATGCTCTGGGGCCTCAGGTCAGAGAGCATTACTGGTTTCCCCCCTCTTTTCATTTCCCTGTGTAAATAAGCCTTTTATTAATATTTCTCTGTGTGTCTGCACTTGGGTCTTGTACTTTTTTTTTTTATATTTATTTATTTCTGCATACAGAACTGGGGTACAGGCCAGAGATGCAGGGGCAATCAGAGGATTCACCAGAGAGAGAGTGGGGAGCAAAACAGGCAGATCGTAGAGGTACACTGCTGAGGGTTGCAGCAGGCGGGCTGGGAGAGGTCTGCCGCGCCATGTGGATCTCCTCCAGGGCAGGTGGGGATCGAACTCATGGGGAAGTGGCTTTAGCTTCTTAGTGCTGTACTTTAACCCACTGCGCCACCAGGGAGGGCCGGGTCTTGTACGTTTTTAAGTGCATTGGTGAGGACTCACACCCAGGCCGTCCCGTGCCTTTTGGGAGAGCCCTGTCACATTACCATCCTTCCGTGTACTGCTGCCATTGTTGAAGGCAGAGTTTCACTTCAGGCCAGATGTGTCCACAGATGCTCCCTCCCAGGGGAAGTGTTCCTCCAATCCTGGGGCTCGTGAGGTCCCTCCCTTGTGGTCGGGCTCCAGGGCCTGGCACTTTGGACGCTATTTCTCAGAACTGTGCAATCCTTTTGAAAAGGAGCCATCCAAAGAAAAGAGGACGCAGGTCAAATTCCCCATCGTGATTTGCAGGCCTGCATTTTCCAAGGGGATAGATATACTGAGACCAAAGAGAGTCAAATCCATCAACTGCTTGACAGTTTGGCTATATCCGATTCGCTGGAAGGCAGTGGGAAAGCCATTTCACCCCTTTGGCCTCAGTTTCTTAGTACCACAATGAGGCGATATGACTCCAGAAAATCTCTTTTTGATTTTCTCTCTCTCTCTCACTGATGAACTACCATTCTGCAGTTGTTTATATCATGTCCAGGGGTAACTTACATCACACTGAGGGGCCAGCGTCCTTGCTCTCCCTCAGGGAGATGGGGAATCAATGGTTACCCTGGGGCTCAGGGGAGAAACTCTTCTTCTTAGTGGCAGGGAGTTACAGCTCATCATCCCATAATGATGGGCACCAGGTCTTAGGTTCTGGAACGATTCTCGTCTACTTACAGAGAATCTGGGATCCCCCTCCCCACCAGTAGCCATACTGGAAGGTTGGTTGCATCAACCAAATAATGAACTTAGTTGAGAAGTCTATTATGTCAATCCCATAAGCCAGTGTTACCAGCTCCTGTCTTACAGCTTGCTAGCTTGACCCAGCTCTAGTGGGTAACCCACGACCCTGGTTCCCCTGGGACTCAGGGTGTTCCAAGAATTCAGAGCTTTCAGTGCTAAAACTGGATAGCCCCAGGCCAACTGAACAACTGGTGCCTCCAGTTCGATTTATCTCTAGTGATGCTGTGACAGAAGATGATCCCGGCCATCACCACCATCAGGTCATCACTTCTCCGATTTAGTAAGTGCTTACTGGGGCTTTACCAATATCAGATGATTGACACAACCACCCTAGTGATATGCAGACCATCCCATTTCACAGATGACTAGACTGAGACCCAGAAAGGTCCTATGCATTGCTCAAGGTCACAAGGCCAGTGAATTACAAAATGAGAATTCTAAATTTTGATCTTCCTGAACTAGTTTAAACTTTGTGTCAAAATCACAAATTGGAAAAGCAACTGGATACTTTATGTCATTAAGGAATTATCATTGTTTTCTGGCTGTGTTAAGAGAGCTATGGCTATTATTTTTTTTGGAGTCCTTATCACATACAGATATAAGTATTTGTGGATAGAAAAGGATCAAATAAAATCCAGATTAGTAAGTCTTACCGGGCTCAGATCCCCTCTGGCCCTCATGGGTGCACATCACTTGGACCACAAGCATGCAGGAGTCAAATCCAAGCACAGGGCTGGGGCTTCCACAGACAAGCAACATGCCTGGCTGCTCCTTCACTACACCCAGAGGGTTCTGGTGGGACTGGCCTGTGTACAAACACTCTTCAATGTTACACTGTACCTGATGTGTATATTCTGACTGGCCTGGGTCTACACAAAATCTTTGTTATGAACACTTGAACCCCCCAAGTATCCTTCATTTGAAATTTAACTAGTTGAAGTGGTCCTGAACATAACCTTACTCTATTAGAAGAAATATTTAGCAAATGTCATAATTGTGTTTCTAGAAAGCAGGGTCAGCAAACCTTTTCTGGAACAATCTTTGTGGGTCCTGAGGTCTCTGTTGCAATGGCTTGATTCTGCCCTTGCAGCATGAAAACAGCTATGCATGAAAGATCTGACGGGTCTGTGTTCACAAAAAGCCTTATTTTGTAGGCACGAATTTGAAGGTCATGTCCTTTTCCTGTGTCACACAATATTCTTTTCTCCCAGTCATTTAGAAATCTACAAACTATTCTTAGCTGGTGATCCTGATAAAAGGAGGGGGTATTTTGGGGTATGGACCACAATTTGCTCTCCAAAACCCCAAAGCCTTGGCATAGACATGTAACCCTATAAAGTACCTATGCTCTGCTTTAGATTCTTGCTTCTAATGTAACATGGAGGTGCCCAGGAAAAGGGGAGGGTCCAGGTTGCCTGTGCTATCCAAGGAAGCTGAGCAGGGAGAGGGGGAGCTGCAGAGAGGGAGGAAGGAGCACAAGAAGGAGACCTGGAGGAGACTGATGGAGAAGAGAGACGGGAAGAAGGTGTATTTGCTTCTCAGCCTTGGCAAGGTCTTGGGGAACACGGAGGGAGACACCTGAAACAAAGGTGGGTGACAGAACAATTGGGAGTCTGAGAATGGCAGCCTTTATCTGTATTTGGATTTTGCTCTTTTCCTCCCAGACTTGTCTGCCCATTTCTGACGTTCCCTATGGGTCCCCACCAGAAGGTGCCTTAGACTGGTGGCAACTTTCGGGCCTCAGTGGCCCTGTTTGGGCCACCCCTGTCTGGCTGGGCATTTACCCATGAGGGATTGGGTAACTGCGGGTGCTCACATGAAGACTATTTTATCTATTTTCCCTCGCTTGTACTGTATTGCACACTAATTGTATGAATGTTATTTTTTATTGTATATACTAGGATATGGCTTGTCTTGATGTGGTGGATGGAAGAACCCATTTAGAGGGCAGGGCAGGTTTTGGGATGTGCAGTGCCATATTCCTGTCATGTAACACTAAGAGTTCTAGCTGCACAATCCTGGGATAGTTACTTAAGATCTCTAAGCCTCGGTTTCCTCAGTTGTGCTGGCAGGAGAAAATAAAACCTGTGGGGTTAGGGGTGTAAGGGAACTCCTGGTACTTTCCACTTAGTCATAGAGGAGCCTACGTGCTCGAAAAAACTGTGGTTTGTTTTATTTTTATTTTTTTAAAGATTTATTTATTTACTTATAGAAGAACTGGAGTGTAAGCCAGAGGTGTGGGGAGGGTGAGAGGAGTCACCAGAGACAGCGTGGGGAGCAGAACGGGTGGATCTATTGAAATACACTGCTGAGTGGAGCAGCAGGTGAGACAGGAGAACATCTGCTGTGCCGTGTGGGTTACCTCTGGGGCTGGGGATCGAACTCAAGCCACAGTAGTTGCCAGAAGCCTGATTGTGATGTGTCTTTAACCCCTGGGCCACTGGCGAGGCCCTAATAACGTGTTTTAAAACAAACCAATGAAACTTTGGTGGGTTTATTGTGAGCGAAGAGTAAACAGCCTGAGCCTATGGAGGGGTTCCTAGTCCCTAGAGAGTCTGGGGAGTGGCCCTTCTTGGCCCAGCTCCCATTACGCTTCACTGGCGGTGACAGGGGTGGGCCGCAGCGGCGTGGGGCCCTGAAGCTGGGCCCTGGAGAAGTTGCCCCTGGGCCTGTTCTGGTAGACTGTGTTGACCCACTTTGCGAAATTCACACGGGTCCCCTAGTCGCGATCACATGCTGCTCCTACTGAACTCCTGGGCCTTCTCCCTGGTGAGGATTTGCTTGCCTTTCTTTTGCAACTTCTCCCAAAGATCCAGGCGATGCTCACTTAAATATCTTTATCGCTTTAACTTTCAGCGTCTGGCCTAGTTTTCCCAGTCTTGGTGGTGTGATCTTTATAAAATCCCTTTGGTGGTTCTGGTGGTCTTCCTCCAACCATCCCCCGGGAAGGTCACGGGGGTCCCAGACACATCGGATGAGAGCGTTTTTCTTCTCTTTCATCCTCAGCTGCTCCGAGCTGCCGCCTCTCTTCATCTCCATGTCCTTGGCTTTGAAACGTGGAACACCCACTATTCCTGGTGTGTGTGGGGGGGGTGCACTTCTGGCCTGACGGGGTCCAGCTCATCTTGTCTGCAGGATGGAATCTGTGTTATCACTCCTCCTCCTCTGGGCTGTGTTTAGTCACTTTAGATCTCTTTGCATAGAAATGACAGACAGGCTGCTCTGAATTATTTCCCCTCTTTCTTCTCTCCTCCAACCTCCACTAAAATGAGATGCTTTCTCAATTCACAGCACGAATCTACCCCCAATCAAGTCCCCTCATGGCTCTCCCTGTGTTGGTGGGGCATCTGTAAAATGCCTCAGCAAGCCTTTTAAAAATAACTCTCTACATGTTATATTTTTCTTTTTCTTTTTTTTTAAATAAAGTGCCTAGTGTATATTTACATTATAAAAGTAATCCATATGCCTCATTGAAAGTGCAGAAGAGTTAAACAAAGAGAAAAATAATCAACCGAGCTCTTATTCAACAATTTGGAATAATCTCCTACCGAATGAGGTAGACATATTTCTATAATTATGGCAGGGCCTGCTGAGATAGTCACTTCACTCCGCGGTACCTCTATTTCTCTCGATTGTTCCTTATTCTCTAGTGACGTCACTCTAGGACTTCAGGGACCATTTTATTCAATTGTCTCCATGTTAGCAAACATTTATTTCCAGGATTTATGATGGTAAACATCTTCACGCATAGATGATTTTGACTGTATCTTAAATTTTTTCTTTATGGTTCATTGCTACAGGTGAAAAGACAGCACAGACATCCTAGAGTCCCCTCTCTCTCTCTCTTCCCCACATCCCTCCATCCAGCCAAGCACTCACCTATCAAGTTGTTTTTTTTTTTCCAAATATTTATTTATTTATGCATACAGAACTGGGGCATGTTCTGTATGCAGGCCAGGAGAGGTCTGCCATGCCATGTGGGTCACTCCTGGGGCCAGGGATCCAACTCACAGTAAGGCGGCTGCGGCCAGTTTGCAGTGCTGCATCCTAACCTGCTGCACCACCAGAGAAGGCCCCTCACCTATCAACATTTTTTTTTTAAGATTTATTTATTTATGCATACAGAACTGGGGTACAGGCCAGAGGTGCAGGAGGGGTGAGAGGATTCACCAGAGAGATAGTGGGGAGTAGAACAGGCTGACTGAAAGTACACTGCTGAGGGGAGCAGCGGGCAGGTCAGGAGAGGTCTGCTGCGCCATGTGGGTCACCTCTGGGGAGGGGATCAAACTCATACGGAAGTGGCTTTAGCTTCTTAGTGCTTAGTGCTTTAACTGGCTGTGCCACCAGGGAGGGCCTCATCTATCAACTTTTTAAGGACAGATCCTGTGTTGAATGATGAGGTTGTCAGTGGCTCTGCTTTTTCTGACTGCTCTAGAAACTTGGGCTCTGGATTGTTCTCTCAGAGAGAAAAATCCTCCAAAAATTCTCTCCACTTAGCCATCACTTTCATAACAAACCATAGTCTTCCCCTCAGCTCACTGGACTATCAACTGTACCAGATCACTGTGTGAACCAGCTATTTTTTGGAACATAAATACCAGATGAACCAGTCATCATTTTGCCTGACCTTCCTGAGTTCTTTGATTTATCTGATAGTGTGCACACCCTGGCGTCTTAGCTTTAAGAAAAAATCCAGAAATGGAATCCCCGATTTAACTCATCCTTCAGTGTGGTACAGCCCTTATTCTGGTAGATGGAACTTTCATCTTGCTGTGCTAAGGCCTTCAGGAGAGCACATGGTTACCTTGCTGCTCGTGCTGTCTGGCATCCTCACTGGTACCCTTATAGGACAACTCAAAGGGGAAATGAGGTGACCTGGGTGTGTGTTCTCACCCGTGCACTTAAAAAAACTCAGAACAGACCCAAGGGAAGACACCCAGAGGAAGGCTAAGTAAAAGGTTTATTTACAGGAGAAATGAAAGAGGGGGAGCGTAGAGAGTGATGACTGGCTCTTATATCCCAGTGGTCACACTGTGAGTGGGGAGCCTGGGTGCCCAGTGACAGTAGGCAAAGCCAAGCAGTACTCTTGCAGGCCCATACATCTTTTGTTAAACAGCAAGCAGGGCTGCTTAGCTCCGCCCTTAGTTCCCAGCAACCCCCCTTTCAAGAAGTCAGAAGTCATGGCAGATCTATGGATGATGGGAGCTGTAGTCTTTGGCACTTGGGATCTCTTTGACGTGGAGGTGGGGACAGAGTCCCTAAAATATTAGTGGGAAGAACTCATTCAGGACATACTGTGACCTCAACAGTACCACTGTACCTGTCCTCACAATGCTGTTTTTCCAACAGACCGGAGGCCAAATTGTTTCCTGACTTCTTGCATCCAATCGGGCACCTGCAAATACAAGCCTTCAGATGTAGCCTAGCATGCTCACAGCGCATGGACTTCTGGTTGCTTTCATATAATGGTCAGCTTTTGCCTCTGTTGTTAACTGACTCTTTGACACCGACCTGGAGTGTCCCTCTGTGGGGACATATGGCCTAAGCTTCCAGGACATGATGCTTATCAGAAGTGACTAGGACATTCTCTCTTCTCATTTTGGGCGACAGTTACCTCCTGTATCAAGTGACAGCAGTGAAATCACTACCTGACTTCTTTTCAGAATGAATAAAACCCCAATCCATCCAGAAACTCCATTTGGAACCGATCTCCATGCTTTTAGACTTAGGCGGCATCTACCTCTCAGTGATATCAAATTTGCTTTACTGCCGGAAGGGGCCTTCGAGCTCCTCTGGGGAGCTTGTTGGACATTTTAGCTGGGGGTCACAGACAGCCATTTCTAAACTCTTGACTGATGAGTTATCCTTGGTCTGGGGAAAATCACTTCTTCAACTGGCCCTATAGATTTGAGAGGCACACACAGCAGAGCGGGGAGAGAAGGCACTTGCTTGGTCATGACAGGGGGCTCTGCACCCACAAAGACCATTACTGAGACCTTGTGGCTCAGTTTCCCCTCGTGTGCCTGGGACGGAGAACAGCTTCCCTGTAGCACAGCTTGGAGGAGGAGATGCAAATGCCAAACCCTCTGCGGGGTACCTGGCAATGAGAGACGATCAGCGCTGAGAAACGTTATCATCAGCCAGACAGGCCTCCTCGTGAAGTGCAGCGATCACAGGGCTGACGAGCAGGCAGGCCTTCCTCCCACCCGAAACAGTCTCACCCTGGCTTTATAGGCAAGGGGACTGAACTTCAAGAAACTGGATGGCGTCCCTTGGGGCACATTAGGTTGGAAATTCAGCTCTCTTGAGCCCCGGTCCAGTCAGGAAAATGCAGGCATGATCACGCCGCCTTCCTGAGGAGCACACACCCGAAGGGGAGCCAGCTGATGAGCAGGTGACAGGTCTCACACTTTCCCTGCACACTGATGTCCACGTGGGTCTTTGGACTAAGCGAGCCAGGAGCCTCCCTCACCGACCACTTTCCCAGCTCTGCAGACGGCTCCCCATGTCTGTTCACCAGCGCCCAGCTGACTCGGCCTTCAGGTCCCAGATCCTAGCAACTTGTCTGGCAGAAATTTTGACAATATATATTTTCAAGCTTTAAAGAGGTCCCCGGGAGATGCCTTAAACCAGAGATATTTTATGGGGGTGGAGAGGAGGGTAGGATCCAAACTCGGGTGGGAAGAGTGCACGCAACTATGGTGGTGAATCCATG
>NW_004567129.1:8006062-8105101 GCF_000260355.1 Condylura cristata | reverse complement strand
CCCCAGTTCTGTATGCAAAAACAAATAAATCTTTAAAAAAAACACACATTAAGTATTATCTGAGCCACCTTACTGCAGTGTTTGTATCAAGTCCTCACATGCAATTCTAGGTGGAATAGAATCTGGTACCTTTCATGTGCTTCATAAATACGAGCTGCATGTACAGAAGAACACTAATGGTACCAGCAAGTATTGCTGCTAGTGAAAATTGAAGACTATAAAACTATATTCCTACGACTGGTGCTGTATTGGGAAGACAAAGCTGCACAGCACCGGAAGCCTGGACCAAACCTTGCCGTGTTTATCTCCATGGGTGTGCCTTTGTTTTCCCCTGTAAGCTCCTCTGATTTCCAAAAATATTCAGTAGCACCGGCATTCTGAAACTTTCAAGCAAGCATAAGGGGTACGCCTGGGTTGCAGCAAGGGGTGGGACCGCGCCACCTCTGGGCTGTGCTGCTGGCACAGTTGGTCTCTTGCCGCCCATCAGCCGGACATCTGTCTCTGAGCTGCCCGCTCTTCCTAAGGACAGAAGGGCCCCGAGAGCACAGTGACTGACTAGTGTTAACATCGGCGCAGTCTGGGAGCTCAGGGTGCGGTCCGTCCATACAGTGTGGGCCGTGCTCCAGAGGGGGTTGAGTGCTGCACCCGGGGTCAGCCCCTTCCCCGGGCCTGGCAGGAGCATGAGTCCCCTGGTCAGCCCACAGCCTGTACGCCGTCCAGGCCGGAGTCTCAGAGGGACGAGGCTGACAAGCAGGCTGCTCTGGGCTGCTGCAGGGAGAGCTTTCTGGGGTCCGGTTCCATTCTCTTTGCTTTTCTGTTTTCCGCTGACTCCTGAAATGGAGCCAGCCCACAGCGGCCAGGCTTCTCTCCTCGGGTCTCTTTGTTCTCATAAAGGTCTCTGGTGCACACTTGTGGTCACTCAAGTCTCCTATTCATTCTGGTCCAGGGTTCTGGCTCCTTCTTTAACCCCATCAGTGACCCTCAGCCAGCTCAAGGGAAGGAACAAGGAGCCTCTGGGCACTGGGGGGTGCAGAAGAATTCTGGGGTCAGACCCTGCAGGCTGCAGTGGTCAGTGAGGCCCACTGGAACACAGAGAGCTTGTGTGATCTGAATAGACTCCCCTCTCCCTGAAACAGGCTGCCCCGACCCTGCCGGGAAGGAGCAAGCTGGCAGAGACCCTCTCTCCCCAAGGTCTCTTGGACCCAGATCAAGATTTGCCAACCGGGCCCTCCCTCGTGGCACAATGGGTTAAAGCACAGCATAGCAACGGAGCACATGAGGGCTAGTTGGATCTCCGCCCCGGAGCTGACCCACAGGGCGCAGCAGATCTCTCCTGACCTGCCCGCTGCTCCCCTCAGCAGTGTACTTCGTCGATCTGCCTGTTCTGCTCCCCACTCTGTTTCTGGTGAAGCCTCTCACCGCCCTTGCCCCTCTGGCCTGTACCCCAGTTCTGTGTGCCTAAATAAAATAAATCTTAAAAAGAAAAAAAAAAAAAAAAAGACTGCCCACTGCTGGTGCCACCTGGAGGGGTGAGTGGAGAACAATGGGGATAGAGTCTCAGAACTGACCCCTGTTTCTTAGAGACCCCAGAGTTTATCAAAGCCAGGATGAAAGGAAAGAAAGCCCGAGGTGTTCTCTGGGGGTGTTAGAAGTGTACCCAACTCTGCGGGCTCACAGCAGGCCCTCAGCCCCACAAGCATGCCCTCTGCAGTGCTTCTCACCGATGGCTTCCGGGTTTGGGAATCAAAGCCTTGTGCTCTCCGGGTGCCCTGGCCCTGGGTGCCCTGGCCCCAGCCTCCCTCGGCCTGCCCTCTCCCTTCCTGGGCAGCCTTCGTTCTGCTCCTTGGCTGTGCCCATGAAGGGCCCTTGCACATGCTGCTTCTGTCTGGAAAGCGCGCTCCCTCGGCTTCCTCTCCACCAGCTGCCTACCAGGGAGCTGCCCTCTGTCCTTCAGCTTTGTCAACTCAGAACTCCGCCATGACGTCACCACTCTCCGTTAGCATCCTGATCACAAGTTAATTTAGTATGTGTTTGTTACCGAGCTTCTGTTTTCGCTCGTGCACACGCATCTCCCCGGGGCTACAGGTAGGCACTGCAGAGCAGCAGCTCAGTAAACTACTGGATGAGTGACAGGATGGGAAAGAGAATTTTACTCAAGGAGACATGGGCTTTGTGCGGCCTGTGCAAATCTACTTCACTAGAAAAGACACGGTGCAGCTGGTGTGTGGGGTGCGGGAGGGACGCTGGTCCGGTTGCGCCAGCCTCGGGGGGCAGCACGGGAGGAGGCTGTTGCTTTGTCTGGTGGACTGACTCAGGACTCGCCTGTCTCTTGGGGGCCGCCCCGTCCAGCATAGCACGGGACATCTTGGGTCCCAGAGGAGAGGAGAGCTTAGAATTGGAACGCGTAGGAATGAAAGAGAGGCAGAAACTTTTCCAGATGCCAGTGGGAGTTGGGTTGAGATAGCCAGATTCTGGGCAGAACGTCGCTGCAACCCCATCCCAGTAAAGGTCAGAATGCCGTGACAGCGCTGCGGGTGTGGGTCAGGCACCAGCTCTGGCTGGCGGGAAGAGGATCTCCTGGTTTTCTGCAAGTTTTTCTCTTTACCTGGTGGAAGGAGTGGGGGAGGGCATGTCCTTTCTAAATGACTTGTTTTTGCAGAATTATTCATTTTTACCTTCTCAAAAGAGGTGATTGGTACCCCAAACAAGATGATAACCGGGAGGGCCGGGTTGCCCTGCCCACTTTGAGGAAGCACCCCCTAAGATCCTAAGACACTGAACAATGGCTGAGGGACTCAAGGAGAGCTGCAGCGCCTCAAACCTCCCCCCCCAGGGATGAGGTGGTCCACCCCTCCCCTCAGGCAAGTTTGTAGTCTGCAGGTGGGGAGGCAAAAATCAAGTGGCATCACCCCAAGCCAGAAGGATGGGGGAGGGGCAGACACTGGGAGCTTAAGTGGATTCAGCCAGGGGTGGGGGGCAGCTTAGGGAACAGGATGCTGAAGTGGACTGGTAAGAATGCCTTTTAATGGGAGAAGGAGGACTTACAGGGAAGAAGCAAAATAACCAAACAGGGAAGGCAGGGAGGAATGAGTGACTGCGAAACGCATAATTCCCATAATTGTCGTGCCCCCACATAAGAGGCTGTCAGACAGGGCCAGCCCTGCCTCCTCTGGGGTGCAGATGAGCCCACTTCTGGCCAGCCTGGTCTTTGCAGAGTGACAGGCTCTCAAGACGAGAAGGCCCCTCAGCCACGGGGGGGACACGAGGAGAGCCCGGCCTAAAGTCCCGCATCTTTCACTCTCCTGATTGGCCACCTTGGGCCCAGGGCCCGCGGGGGTCTGTGAGGGCTGGTTAATGCTGTCCCTCCTGGCAAGGGCCTCTCTCCTGTGGGTTCTCAGGAGTCTCTTCAGATGGGCTGAAGGAAGCACCCACCCCGCACACAGGGGAGACTCTGCGTTTCTCCCTCCTGGGAGGGACGAAGACAGCACAGCTGATGCTCTTTCAAGAGCCCCCACGCCCCACGCCGACCCTCGCAGATACGCATGCGCGGAATGGCAATGTTTGCCGCGCTCCTACTACGCACTACATGCGGTCGCAAGCGACTCAAACATGTTATTTGACGCCGTTGTCGTGACAACCGTGCAGGTCGGGTGTCTTCTGCAGATGAAGCGTCTGAGGTTTGGCGAGGTGAGTACTGCACTAAGGCTAGACAACCAAGAGGTATCAGAACTGGAATTTGAACCAGGCTCTTCCACATTCTAATTCTCATGTTCTCTCAAGTACTCACAGACGTCTGCTCTGTCCAAAATAGTCCTCTGGGCTCTGTGCCTAAAGCTACAGAAAATGTAGACCAAGGACATCAGACTTGGGACAGAAATATTCTGGGACTTTTTTTTTTTTTTTGTGGCCAAATGCTCTGGATCCAGAGAGAAAGCCTAAGATACAATCTGTTAGGTCAGATAAAATCTGTAGTGGGCAGACATTGCTTCTGTTCATGGAGCCCAGAGGGGAGGGTGTTCCGGGCAGAGGGAACAGCAAGTGCAAAGGTGTAGAAACTTGAGAGTGGACGTTTGCTCACTGCGCTGGAGCAGAACGAGCCAATCAGGGGTGCCCACGGGGGCTGGTAGTGGTACTCTCACTCTCCCCCTCTAAATCAAGCCGCTTTCCTGGAAAAGAAACATCCAGAGGTCCTCTGAGGGTAATGAGGCTCAGTGTTGAGTCTAGCATATTTGGGGTAATGTTCCCCGATATCAGAGGGTTGGCCCCCCTTCTTCACAAGCTGGTGGGTGGACATTATTGAAGGTGAGGAATGGCATGGCCATTCCTGAAGCACTTAGAACATCTGACTCACTCTTAATGTATGTTTCAAGTAAAAGAATGAGTTGAAAATCAGATTCACATGCATCTTGTAGCTTGTGTCAAAGGAAGAGAACAGGAATCTGGAGGCACTGATTTTACCTGTGGGGCGTGTGGTGTTGCAATGAATAAGGAGTACTAGGCACTAGTTCTTTCTTTCCTTTATGGCCTAGAGTTCCTAAGGCACTTGGAATTTCCAAACTGAAGAGAATGGCAGTGCTGGCTTTTGTTGTGTGAGGGAACTCTGAACCACACCTGCTTGCTGGGGGTGGAGTCTTGTTGCCAGAGGGGTCAACAAGCATTTAGAGGGTGGGAACTTCCAGTCCTATCCCCTGGACTTTCAGAGAAGCCAGCCAGGTTGACCCAATCACCAGTGCTTTCATCAATCATGCCAAAGTAACGAAGCCCCCACAAACACAGAAAGGATGGGGATCCTTGAGCTTCTGGGCTTCCGGGCTGGGGAGATTTGGGGAGAGAGTGGGACACAGCACCTTTGTCCTTTACCCTCTGCATCTCTCCCATCTGGCTGTTGCTGACTTGTATCCTTTTGTAATACTCTCAGAACTGAGCAAGTAAGATGTTTCTGAGGGGTGTGAGACTCTCCAGCAAATTAATTGGTCCCTAAGAGGACGTCATGGGAACTTCTGACCTGTAACAGGTCACAGAAGCACAGGTGACAGCTTGGACTTGTAACTGGGGACTGAAGTGGGGAGAGTTCAGTCGTGAGCCGGTGGGACCTGATACTCTCTCCAGGTTGATGGTGTCGGGATTGAGTTGAATTGACGCCCAGTAGACGCCCAGCTGATGTCAGAGAATTGCTTGGTGGCGTGGGAAAGACACGCTGAAATTGTGTGCAGAAGTATAGACGTGACTGGTATTTTCTGTAATTCTACAGTGTGGTGAGGTGTTGATGTAAATCATCACGTTTGCCAAGTTCTCAGTGTGCGTCAGGAGACCCGCCTCTGAGGAAAGCAACAAGCTGGGAAGATGTGGCCCCTCGTTAAGCTTAAAATGGACCTTTAGGTGTTAAGCATATAATCATATCCAGCTCCCTGACTGAGTCATTGCCATGTTCTAGAGTATCTTAGTCTTTGCACCTGCAAAGTGGGGTGTATTTTATGAATGATGTCCAGAGAAGACAGGAAATAGTTATATATAGTTAGACAAACCAAAACAGGTACTTGAGAGGGAAAGATTTGAATTTCATCTCTGAATGTTCCTAAAAAAGACATTATCTCTTTTCCTGGTCTCTTTCACAATCCAAGAACACTTAGTTTGGATCAGAACCTTCCTCTCTAAGGTGACAGACAAATCTGAGGCTGTACCCTGTTCCTTCGTGTCAGTGGATTTTTCTTTGAGGGCTCTGGGGCCTCTTTCTTTCCTTTCTTCTGTCTTCTTTCTTCCTTCTACTGGTTTTAATCGGTGGCTGTACTACTTTCTAAACCACAGGTTTTTAAATAAGTGGTTCTGCTTGAGGTGGGAGGGTGTCTCTTCCACCCTGAGATTCTGATTAGCTTGGATATACACCGGCATTTGCTGCCAAGCAATGCTTGCGATTGTCTTTTCCCTGATAATGGATACTTTCCTGAAGCCCCTCTCCCCAGCTGGACAGCTGGCTCTGGGTGTTTTTATTTTGAGGCAAGTTCTTCTACAAGAACCATGTCTAGGTCGGCCCAGACTCCCGAATGTCTATGGTCTCTTTAGGATTGGACTGGCATGGGATATGTTTGCTTCATCCTGAAAGGGCGAGTCTAGATACAAGCTTCTCACATGGGCAGGTCACACCTGGCCTGCACAGGTGAGCCACATACACCTACCATGTCTGCAGATGGAGTAACCTAGAGACAGAGGGCAGACGACTTGGAAGGGGGTACAGGATGGAGACACCAAGAGATCAAGCCAGTGAGATCAAGAGGTCTGAAATAAATACTACTAATTTACTTAGGAAATTAGTCCCCCTTCCCTACCACCTCATTAGTGAGGGTCGGGGGTGGTTGGGGTAACTGGGAGAACCCTTGAGCAGAGCTCCTCTGGAGGTTCTGCTCCCTCATGCCTTTTGCCAGAGAATTTGTTGATACTTTGAGGGCTGGGATCACATCATGATAAACGGTAGAGGGAGGGCTGGAGCCCCGGTCTGCTGCCTCCCACCCAGAGGGGAAAGAGAAGAGAGAAACCATCTGGGCTTGAAGAACTCAGGAGATCTGGCCAGCAATAGAACAGCTACCATCCTCTCAGCCACCCTGGTAGACACTTCACCTGCTATTTCATTGACTCCATAGAGTAACTATGCATCTTATCAGTGTCTTCTTCATTGATGAAGTTTAATAACTAGAGCAAAGCTTCCTACTATGGTATGGGAGAGTCACGGTTTATCTCAGGCAGCTCTCCTGCCTGCCTGTGCCCACATTTTATTTCAGTACCAAACTCTTAGGAGGTACTCAAGAAAGACATGTGGAGTCAAAGTAGAAAGTTTGAGGGAGAGAAAACTATGGGGACTAATCCTTGAGCTTGCCTGAAGTCAACTCTTCCAGAAGCTCGGTGTTTCCTCATCTGCCACTGGGGATAATATAATCAAAGAATCTTGGTCCAAAGAGATGTTCTATAAATGTAATTTATTATTATTACTATTATGTATATATTCTGAGATTTTTAGATCCACTGGTTAATAAAGATGAATTACCTGTGTTCAACCCAAGCCCATGGGATGTAAGATCATGGGCAGAAAGTCAAGGTGTCAAGGTATCAGGTTGTCAGGAAAGTCACATTTATGTCATGACTTTTCCAACAACCTGTTTGTCAGAATATACTTGAATCTTTGCTTTGTTTTTTAAAGATTTATTTATTTTTGCATACAAGATCTAGGGTACAGGCCAGAGGTGTAGGAGGGAAGAGGACTTGTCAGAGAAAGGGTGGGGAGCAGAATAGGCAGACTGAATGAAATACACTGCTGAGGGGAGCCGTGGGCATGACAGGAGAGGTCTGCTGTTCCATGTGGGTCACCTCCCTGGCTGGGGATTGATCTCGTGCTGCAGTGGCTGCAGACAGTGCTGCACTTTAACCCACTGTACCACCAGGGAGGGCCTTGAATATAATCCTTATGCAAATAGATCATCTGTCAGCCCTCTCTCAGCCTAAGTCACAAGACTTAGGAAATCTCATCAGCATATTCAGCTTATCTTTTCATCTGAGCCCAATTCCCAACAATGGTGATGGCAATGGCTGACCTCCCAGACTCTTTTCATGTCTCTCATTCTCTCTTCTTTATGAATCCCCAACTTAGCTAAGCACTTTGAAGTACTAACCCCATTATCCATGTAATAACTGTGTTTCCAGGATAGAACAGGGAGCAAAGGTTCATTTTTCTCTGATTGCAAATGATGGTGGGGTCCTTCTGCTCTATGAAGATCT
Source organism: Condylura cristata (assembly GCF_000260355.1). NCBI lineage: Eukaryota > Metazoa > Chordata > Mammalia > Eulipotyphla > Talpidae > Condylura > Condylura cristata. The sequence continues at coordinate 8,097,337 of NW_004567129.1, read as the reverse complement.
ATGCTAACGATGCCACCCCCTCCTTGACTGCAGTGGGAGTCACCCGGCCCAGAACCTGGGCACTGGAGGGTGAAGCATTGGGAGTGAGCTACAGCAGCCTGAGAAAGACTGACCCTGTTTCTGCTCACAACTCACTGTTTAGAATAAGGAGACCAGGAACTACTTGAAGAATGTGAGCTTGGTGTTTTGTGCGTACATGCGTGTGTGTGTGTGGGTGTGTGTGTGTATTAGGGGGACATGAGTAGAGTGGATGGGTCCATAAGTAGGGAGCATTCCCAAGGAGTGTCCCCTGGTGTGTGATTGTGGGCTTATCCTTCAAGAGAAGGATGGGGCCTGGAAGGAGATTCCTAGATGACAGACTGTATCTCTTCACCAGCCTGGAAGGAGGATGACTGGGTGGGAAACCCCCTGTTTACCATTGTCCAGAGCCCTGTTGCATGATGGGGTGTGCCTTCTTCTTTCGGCTACCCGACTCCTGACACTTGACTGGGTCTCCCCTTCATTCCCATGGGGGCACATCCTCTCCAGAGGAGGGTGGCCGAGTCTCGTCTCATCTAACACCTTAATGATTCTTTGAATCCAAGTAGCAGTTCCCATGAGACTGCCATGCCCATCGTGATGATGGGGTATGGATAAGCACTTCTCAGCACTTGGATTCATGGACAGCTCAGATCCAGCCCACTCAATGCCACCATGAGTCACTGTACGCAGCCCAGAGTAGGAAAAGCACACAGGTTTTCCCGACATGGGTCAAGCCCATCGATTTAGAGGAAACCTGTGCTCACCCCTGTCTTCTGCCTACAGCTGCATGACACTGGGCAAGTCTTTGGCTCTGGTTCCTTGAGTTCCAGCAAATGGACATAAGAACCAAGCACTGGCCTTGTGGGATTATGGTGAGAGCTGGCTCACAGTGCAGGGTAAGGGCTTGTGCAGGAGGGGACACAGCACATGGTCAGAATCACGATCCTCTCTTCCTGCTAAGGGCCCCATTTCTATAAAAAAACTAGGCCAAAAGATTTTGCTACAACAGGCATGGGCTGCTGACATGTTCTGGAAGACAGAACAGCAGGGCTGGAAAATAACTGCAAAAAATAACTCTGAGCTGAACGAAGTCAAGCTACACAAGAGCCATTACAACAGGGAGCTGCCACGTCTTGCGCCAAGTTCAAAGGCAAACTCCCAGCTGGAGGGGAGCTTCCTGGGCAGTGAGACCCCACTCAGGGTCTCTGGCCAGATCTTCCTGCTGAGCACTGGCAGGATAGCCCTGGGCAGCCCCTTTCTACCTTTCAACCTGTTTCTCTGCCTGATAAAGGAGAATAACAATCGGGACACTCACCCCTGGGGTTCAGGTGTGGGGAGGGTTCTCTCTGGTCATGGAGTTTGCAGCCTTGGGTTTGCAGATCAGTCCCCATGACCATAGATTTGGGACACTGATCTGTTGGCAATTGAGGGGAATACACTGAGGGAGGGCTGGGGCCCGAGTTACAGCTCCTATCCCAAATGAGCCACCACCCCTACCCTGGGGGCCAGGCATGATTAATAGCTTCCTGAGGTTCTTCCTGCAGAAATAAGGTCACTGTGAACATACTGCTGTTCTGAAACCCCAGTGAACTTCTGGGGCCAGAGCAGAGTGCTAATCACTCCGGTTTTGGCTCATCTTCCTGGTCTGTGGCCTGAGACTTCAAGGCCAGGGGCTGTCCCTGCTTCTCAGACTTCCTCTCATGCAGATAGCGCCAGGCAGGGTGGGTGGGGGGGTGGCAGACCAAGCTGAGAGAAGGAGCAAAAGAAGTGCTGAGTTCTACCTCCCAGTCTTACTTTTTATTTCATAGGCCAAAGAACAAAGCCTACTTTGCCCTGTACCTGCCCTGGCAAGGGACTGCTCACTTCCATCAAAACCCCAAAGCTAGAAGCAGCAGTGTGGAGGTGAATCCTGGTCTAAGCATTTCTCATGAACTAGCTGCATGAGCTCCATTCAGAGAAAGACCAGGGCTCTGAGGCTGTTATGGGGTTTCCAGCAATCCTCTCCTTTTTTCATTATGCAAGCACAGGTTGCAAAGCTCCCTCTTCTTACATGTGGTCTGGAAGGATAAGGGCCCAGAATCTGGCAGAAGCCAAGAAGTGGGATCATGGAGCAGGTGGACAGAGGGCCAGGGAAAGCCCTTGGAAAGAAGGCTCTTTCCCAGTCGGCCTCTCCCGACAGTACCTAGAAAAAGAAGCAACCAAGTTCTGTTGTTGCTGCCTTGGAGGTTACAGGGGTTTGGCTTTTTGCTGGCTTGAGTTGAGAGGAGAGGAGGTGCTGTGGGGCCCATATTTTAAGAATACAGAGGCACCACACAATCCCTGCAGGCCAAAGTGGAACAGGAAGAACAGGCCGAAGACAGGGAGTCCTGGCTCTGCTCTGCACCTGAGAGACTGAGGTCTTCCTCCTCAGACTTTGGACCTCAGTTTCCCCATCTGAAAGCAAGGCATCTGGGATACACCATCACTTCTGTTAAGTCACTAGGAGCAGTTTGGCTCTAGCCTCTTGTCTTATGCTTCTGGGAAATCCTCCGTTCCAGATGCCTTGGCTTTCTAGCCCTGTATCTCTCAGAAAACAAAGGAGATGGCTGGAGAAGCTCCCCTCCCTGGCTTGTGAGCACTGATGCACAGGTTGGAAGGACGCCCTGATCCTGTGGCAGTTTTCTGAGTGGCGGTGTGGCTCCGGAGGCTGCCCACACTGGGTGGGGAGGGCGGTGCAGACAGGCCTGTGAGTGGGAGCATCCAGGCAGGGGCTAAGGGCTCTCCTTCTCCATTTACAGAAAGGGGAGGGCAGGCCTCAGTGGCCCAAAGCCTCCACAGGTTGCTGCTACCTGCTCAAGCCTCCCAACAGATGTCAATACCGTCACATACTTCAACACAAGCAGGGCCATGCAGTGCATCTGAATGGTGCCAGTGACCTTGGCTAAGTCACGTAAGATTTTGGGGAGGGAATGCCTTTCGCTCCAAAATCAAAAGAGGTTGCCTTGAATTACCCACTCTCTAAAGTTCCCCGATTGCCCTAATTGTGTCTGCATGAGCAGGCAGTCACCCATGCTGGGTAATTAGAAGACTAAAATGAGGCCCTCGCTGATGGCACGGTGGGTTAAAGCACAGCACTACGAAGCTATTGTCAGTCACCATAGCACGCAGCATGCGTTCAGTCCCCAGCCAGGGAGCTGACCCACATGACACAGCACACTTCTCTTCATCTGCCTGCTGCTTCCTTCAGCATTTCAGTCCATCTTCCTGTTCTGCTCCCCACTCTGTCTCTGGTGAATCCTCTCACCACCCCTGCACCTCGGACCTGTACCCCATTTCTTATATGCATGAATAAAAAAAATAAATCTTAAAAAAAAATCTAAAATGATATCACTGGACACTCAGTGGCTTACTCTCTCCCCCAACCCACAGGTGAGCTGATATTGAGAAAGACACATTGTTAAGCCTGCAGAGAATTACAGACCCACATCTCTAGCACCACGGTAGGTGCCTTGTTCTGGTCCTGATGTGGGACTAAATGTTTTCTTTGAAAGTATTACAAGTAGGGAAGGAAGGAGCTTGCTGAGAGGCCCAGAAAAATAAAGGCCACCGAGCAGCACCAGAGGGGTGATCAGGAAGCTGCTGCTGTCTAGAGTTGATGGTAAGAAATGGGGCACCATCCCACCTTTCCTCTGCCCTCCCCACAGACTCAGAGTGAAATGGGGGTCCTCACAAGACTCAGGGCTTGGCCCTTGGAGTACGGCCTTCAAATTCTCCAAATAGATCTGTTCAGTGGAACAAGGGTGACTTGTTCTCCTGGAGCCCAGGCACATGTGAGCCAGGGCTGGGTTAGGGGGGAAAATGGGGTGAAAGAGAACCTTGGCCGGGCACAGCTAACAGGGGCCCCAGGCAGGGCGTCTCTGATGGAAAAACTAAGCTTGATGTGGGTCTCTGGGTTCCTCTGAACACGCTCAGAGAGCGGCGCTATCTGTGTTTGAAGGTATTTCTCTACAGCAAACACCAGGCGGGGAAGAGAAAAACCCAAACCACTTCAAGTGGATTTCAATTTTGAAAGTCGCCACATGAAAAGTTCAGAAACCTAAGCCCCCTGGAGTCTGGGCTAGAGAGTAACAGACTCAAGGGAGAGGGCGGCTTGGCTTCTGTCCCAGAGGCCCCCGCCTGTGTGTCCACACCTAACTGCTTCTGCCGAGGGGCTGGGGGAGCTTTCCTCTGTGCCCAGGACGATGGGCTGAGAACTAGACCGCGGCCTTGCCCCACAGATGCCTGAAGTAGGACAGCTTTCCCCTGAGACCCGGCGGCCCCACCCAGCTCTCACACTGGGGTTGCAGGTAACCTGGGCCTGAGAAGGGTTATGACCTTCAGGGAAGACCTCAGCCCCCACCAGGAGCCAATGCACTGAGCCGTTCCTTCATTCACCCTTCTGCATCCATCCATTCATTCTTCCCTCCCAACCATGTCCCTTTGATACACCACGGTCAGCCCTCCAGCCTCACAGTCCCAAGAAGAGGAGAGTCCCTGACTTATTTTTTCACCCTGGTCATGTTTGCCCTTCATTTTGACTCAGTTCTTTTCTCTATTTTCAGAGCCTTCCATTGCAGCCCTGGTCCTTGGGAGTTGGTGGTCCTGTGCCAGCTCCTAACAACTAGTTTTTGTTGACGGACCCCCCTGAACTGAGGTGAGATGACTCTCACTCTCTCCTTCTCCTGCATGGCAAGTTAAAAATGCTTCAAAGCTTTAAATTGTAAAATGCAAAAGGAAGAAGTATGTTGTTATCAAAATAGCTTCATTTTTGGACTATCGAGAGTATAATGCTGCAAAAATTCACCAGCACTGGAATTCTTATTTTGTTTTGCCTCTGTGTGATATCATTGTTTTTGCTGAGCCTCTGAGACATGTGTAGCGAGCCCTCAGCTAACCCAGCACTGCTCCCTGCTTCCCACTTCCAACCCTGCTGACTGGGCTCAGCGCAACCCACTGGCTTCTGCAGAGGTCCAAGCATTTATCCGAACCCTGGGCTTGAATAGTCCTGGAAAGGAAAGACCTCTGACTCAGGGTGCATTTCAAGTGGACATTAACCTTTTCAAGGCAGCCATATAAACCCTCTCTCCACTCCCCACCCCCAGGCTTATGTGTTTCCTGAGGCTGCTGTAACAAATCACCACACACGTAGTGGTTTAGAGCAACACAGATTTGCCATCTTCCAGTTCTGGAAGTCAGAAGTCTTAACTGGGGCTTGTCAGTGTATAATCAAGGTGTCGACAGGACTGTGGTTCTTCTGGGGCTTTGGGGGAGGGTCTGTTTTCCGGCCTTTCCCAATTTCTGAGCTTCCTGAAACCTTTGACTTTGGCCTCTCCCTCCATCTGCCAGGCCAGCAAAGGTGAATTTAGTTCTTCCTTCAATGTCCCTCTCACCTCCTCCTCTGGCTTCCTCATCTACCTTAGAGGATCTGTGTGATTACATGGGACCCATAGAAGTAATCCTGAAATTATCCTGCTATAAAGGATAATCCCCTTATTTTAACATCAATAATTAGCTATCTTAATTCCATCTGCAGCCTTAAGTCCCTCCTGCATGTGCCAGCATATTTGCAACTTCTGGGGATTAGCACACAGGCATGTTGGGGGCATCGTTATTCTCTCTGCTATACCTGGACATCTAGGGGGTCCAGATGGGCTGTAGGTACTTTATCTTCTATGGTCAGCATCCTGGAATCCCCTAGGGCCCATAGGCTGAAAACATAATCCTCAGCTTTCTGGTATCAGGAGGTGGGGGCTTTGGAGAGTGATTAGCCCATGAGGGTGAAAGGGGATAGTGAGGCTCCAGATTCCCTTCAAGCCCTCTCTACCATGTGAGGGCCCAGCAAATAGACACCTGTCTGTGCACCAGGAAGTCGGCTCACTGCAGACACTAAATTTATCTGTAACTTGATCATGATGTTCCAGTGTGTGACAAATAAATGTTTGTTGTTAAGCCACCCAGTCAATGATATTTTTGTCTTGGTAGCTTGAACAGACCAAGATATTGATTCTGCATTTTTGTTTGCAGACGGGTCCCCAGCCTGACCCCACCTGCCTTTGACCTTGGACTCAGAGGCTGCATCCAGAGGGTGCCCTCATAAGCAGATTGGCTTGGACAGTTCAGATTTTAAATATCCTGGCTCGCTGTCTACCACGGCTTCTCTTCTGCCTTTCTAGCTGGGAAAGATGGTCCCTGATTTCATGGCACTTACAACATCATGATTTTCTAGTTCCATTTTTGGTGATTAAAAGGAAGAGTAAGAGGGGAGCCATGAAGGGGTGTCCCTTCTTTCAAGAAAAAAAAAAATGGAAAGAAGGCCACTGGAAACCTTGTATTGATTGAAAAATAAATTTGAAATGGGCTACACACTCCATGTTGGAATTTTTCTGTGCCAGTAAATTCTCTCAGAACAGTGTACATTAAGGGATTTTTTATATAGCAGGTCCTTGACCCTTCAGACTGATCCAAATAAATGTTTGAAGTGGGTCTCCTTGGGACTTGGGGGCCCTACCACAGATTTGTCATCCAAGAAAGGAAGGTTATGAAAGGAGCTAATGTTTATCCAGTGCTCTGCGGCTACCATTTTTCCGTCTTTCTGTCTCTTGAACATTTCCCTGGGGAGAAAGTCTGCATTACACAAGCCAGAGGGAGCTTGGGAAAGCATCAATAAGCACAAATATATGTGTATCATGAAAGAAACTTTTTAAGATTTGGCGGGAAATCAAACCAGTCCATGTTGATTAAGTCTGAGTGGAAGACATGATGGAGACTGAGTTGCTCCGTCAGTACCCATCAGAAGTTGTGAGATCTGGGTCTGGTGACCTGTCTATACTGTGGGAGGTGACAGCAGTGATGGTGGTGGTGATGTTGATGACGAGAGGAGAAAAGCCACCAAATTAATTTTCTGGGGCTGTCATAACAAATTACCACAGACTTGGGTGCTAAAAACAAGAAATACTAATTCTCTCCAGGTTTTGGAGACCAGAATTACAAAATGTTGGTGAGGCCATATTCCCCCTGAAAGTTCTCAGGGTAATTCTTTCTTGCCTCTTCCAGCCTCTGGTGGTTCCTGGGAAATCTTGACTTCCTTTGCTTGTTCATTCCAATTTCTATCTGTGTTCATATGGTGTGTGTGTGTATCTAAATTTCTCTCCTTTGGGTGGGCCAGTGGATTCAAAAGGCCCACCCTAATCCAGGATGACCTCACTTTAATATCACTCTTTACCTCTACGAAGCCTGCTTTCAAATAGTATCCACCTTCACAGGTACCAGAGACTAGGCCAACATCTGTGTTCCTTAAGGGGACACAATTCAGTCTAAGAGCTTATAGCAATTTTTGACCCTGGTTGAGTTATTACTCTATGCCAGTTACTGTACCCTAACAGGTTACAATTATAAGAAAGATCCATTTGAAAGACTTGCTTATATAGGTTATATGCAGTAGACTGTCAACCATTTCAGGTAGTTAGAACTATTGTATATGAAGCTAACCCTCTGTAATTGGTATTACTCTTACTATTAGCTTCTATTATTACCATGGTCTTACTATTATTCCTACTAACAGGTGAGCAAGAAGCAGTGCCAATACTTGTCAATGGGTTAAAGTAGTGATTTGGCTTAAGGAATTGTATTGACACCAGTGAAATCTATTCTTTTCTCACTGCATGAGTAGGAGGTAGTTATCCAACCCCTCTGAGCCTCAATTTCTCCATCCATAAAATCAGACACAATTTTATTGGTTCACCACCAAACAGTAATCCCTCCTCTTGCTAATGAAAGAAAATTATTGTACTAAGTGAACACAAGTTTATTCTTTCAACAAATCATGGCAGTCAGGTTAGTATTATATTGAATTTTCTAGCCTCCAGCCCAGTGCAAGCTCAGATTCAGCAGTGAGAAATTTTGGAGCCAAGTGATAGCTATCCATTGTCAGATGGGCAGCTTTAATGGGGACCATTCAAAGGGAAAGTGAGTCTTTAAGTCTGAGCCATCCTACATGCCAGCTCTTTGACTTTTCCATTACATGAATGAAAACAAGTGCTGTGGTTAAGTAACGCATGCTTAAAAATCCATACCATGTTCTTTCCAGAAGTCATATCCTTGTACCTTGTTGGTATGAACTGGAAAAGCAACACAATCTTTTTCCAAGATTCTTTTTTCCCATCCTGCAAATTCTGTAGCTTGATTTTCCATCAAATTATCCCCACACCTAAGCACTAGGTTTTTCTTGTGTTCAGAACGAAGAGGCCCTTGACTTTAAAATGAGCTTGTGGGAGGAAGATGTCTACTTTAATACCCCCTTTACGTGTCTGAAAGCACAAGCACTGTTATAGCCTCACTGAGCTGTGGGCTCGGGGTTTCGTAGAAGGGACGAGCCGTGGCAGAGACCTGGCCTAGTTCTCTGTGTGTGTGATGCGAGCACTCAGGAAGCCTGGGGGCCTGGCCGCTGCTGACTGCCTGTCCCAGCTGGGCTTTGCGCACTGAAGACACTGCCTATAGGTAGTGATATTAAGACGTTAAATAGTGCGACCTGAGGCTGGAGAATGGAGGACAGGAGATCCGTGAGTTCAAGCAGGAAGAACACATAGTGTGGATTCCAGCATCTCCTCTCCACAGCTGTAAGTCTCCCATTCCTGGGGAATGCATCTAATGCTCTTTCTACAGTGTCCCATTCAATTTCACCTCCCACTCCCTGGGAGATAGTCCTGTCACTAACTTCTTATAGACTCTATCCAGGGGCTTAGTGGGGTCAGATGACTTGTCCCCATCACACAAATAGAAAATCCTAAGAATACTGGCTCACCCGTTGGCTCTCTCTGCAAGACACAGTGTGGAATGCAGTCTCCCCTCCATTTTTTCTTGGCTTTGTCATGACCTCACTGGTCCTTGCTATCCTGGTTGGGAAGTAGGAATGAGAACCCCACCAACCCAAGGCCAGCAGGAAAGGGGGCTCGGAAGGGCTGTCCTCTGAAGGAGCACGAAGAAGTGAGTGACTCGCAGTTCCATCTGTATAGTGCTGCTCCCTGACTCCACTGGCCCATGAGCCAGGGAAAGCAAAGGGCACACCTTGTTCCTGCCTGCCCAGTGCCCCTTCGGAGGGTGACTTGCAATTGAACAAGGCTTCCTTCCCCTCTCTCCTCCCTCCCCCCTTCCTCTCTTACCGTCCTCCCCGCCCTCCTCAAACACAGCCAGGCTGTTTAGATAACTTCACCAGAGCCTTGGCAGAGCACTGGCAATTTGGGGGGATGCCATTTTGTCCTTCAAAGCAACCTAAATTACACTGATTTGGAGAAGGATGTTACAAATGCAGGGCCTGCCAGGGACACAGTCTGGGGCATTGCAAGTGCTCTTGAAACTTTGATCTTCTGCCCTTGTGCAGAGCTCCAGGGCCCAGAGTGGCTTTTCTGGGGATGATGGAGGGCTCGTGGGATATGGGAGCAGTGACTTTCAGCTCTCTTCCAGGAGGGGACAAAATTACATTTAGGAAACGCCAGAAAAGGTTAAGCTGGCTTCACTGCTGCTGAACCAAGTTTGTAGCAGAAGGCACTCCATAAATAGGAATTTTGGGATAAACTTAGTTTCATGTCAACAAAGGAAGAATAAAAGTCTAGGGCAGGCTCACCTCGACTTTTATGGGGTTGGGCTAAGACTATAGCTAGAGCCCACATTTTCAAAAGCTATAATATTTTTTTTTTTTAGAATTTAAAAAAAAAAACAAGAGTTATCCTCCTGACACACTGAAGTTCAAAATACTTCGGGGGTGTTGGGTTTATCTTTACATAGTTTAGAGATGCTGGAGCTCTGCACTCACACCTGGAACTGGCTTGGGGCCCTCTCCCCACCCAAGGCTCTTTCTTCCACTACATATGTGTCAGGTTGGTTTCCTGGGGCTTTTGGAACAAACGGATGTTACAGAGAGAATCTCCGTCAACAGGGGAGGCTTCATGTTCCTGCCCCACCTAATGCAGGGCAGAGCTGAGTAGTGAGGGGAAATGAGAGTGGGCTTGAGAGGATGACTGGGGACCCCCCAAAGGGAGACAGGGAGAGACACTGCAGAGACACCCGGGGAGAGGCCCTGGGGAGCTGACCATGGCAGCCTTTATCTCCACCTGAGTTTTAAATTTGTTCCGTTGTTCAACATCCCTTATAATCTGGGAAATGCAAATCAAAACCACAATGAGATACCACCTCACCCCAGGGAGAATGGCACCTATCCAAAAAAAAAAAAATTGCAACAGCAAATGTTGGCGAGGATGTGGTGAGAAAGGAACTCTTCTACTCTGCTGGTGGAGTGCAAGCTGGTGCCGCCATGCTGGAAAGCTGTGTGGAGGCTAAACTACTGGACATGGGCATACCGTATGAGTCAGCAATTCGACTCCTAGGAATCTACCCAAAGGACACAGAAAGATTCAAAAGAATCTCTGCACCCCTGTTTACTGTAGCAATGTTCATAATAGGTAAAATCTGGAAACAGCCCAAATGCCAAAAAAGAGTCGATTGGATCGAGACAATGTGGTATATATACAGAATAGAATACTACTCAGCAATCAAAAAAGATAAACTCACGTCATTTGCAGCAACATGGATAGATACGGAAGGAATTATGCTCTGTGAGAAAGAAGGAAAAAGTAAAAAATATCCAATGGTTTCACCTATAGGAGGAATATAGGGGAACCAAGTAAGGCATCGGGAGAAAATAATAACAATAAATAACACAACAAAATGAAACAAAAACAGACAACTATAAACCAGAAACATTCTGTGGGGGGCAGCGGGTACAGAGTTAGGACGAGGGAGGGAAGAGCACAGCACTGTGGTGATGGTGCACGGAGCTGGGGGCTCCATCAGAGAAAATAAAGCAAACATTGTATAAAAATGAACACTGATGTGTGTATGTGTGTGTGTGTATATATTCCATGAATTTTAAAAAAATGAAAAAAATCCAGTATTTCATTTTTCAGAATCTTAGTAAATATGAAACTACCTGGCCCCTTCTGCCCCTTTTCCTAGGGCTCCCTGGCCAACTTTTGGGCCTCAGTGGCCCCACTCTGGGCATTTACTTACCAAGAGTGGGTCACTTTGAGTGCTTTATTAGGAAACTATTATCCTTTCTTCTCTTCTATCACTCTGTCCACACATCCTACTGAAATTCCTTCACATTAAGAGTACGCTTTGTCTTTATGCTGTGGTTGGCAGAACCCCTTTGGCGCATACAAGTTTGGGGGTCCCAGGGCAGGCCTCAAGCAGCACACTTAACCCTGCCACAAATGGAGTGGCCTAAAGCAACAGGAATTGATTCTATAACAGTTTAGAAGCTGAGCCCTTAAAAATCAAGGTGGGCTCCCCTGCAGGTCCCAAGGGCTCCCCGCCCCACCCCTTGACTTTCCCAGCTTCTGTTAGTGGTCTAATATCCTAGGGGTGCCAGGGGCTGCTTCATCTTGTGAGCTTCTGGGCTCTTTGGGTGTAGGGCTCACTGGAATCCCATCTGACCCCATTTTAACCTAATTACATCTTTGTTACACCCTGAGTATCCAGGAGGCCATGAGTTCGGGTGCTCCATTAAACGCCGTCTACATGTCACGTTCCAGCTTGCACGTGTAGCTCTGCCCATCACATCCTCTCCTCAGAGCCCCTCCTCCACCTAGGGGTCATGCACCATTCCAAAGGGCATGTTCTGGGGAGCATTGCCCTGTGGAAGGAGCCAGGAACCAGAGGCAGGCCAGTTTCGTGGCTACCCAGTGGACAGTCCAGATGGGGTTGGCCTGTCTCAGTGGCCACATGGACTCCTCACTCCCTGGGCAGGGGTGTGGCCAGTGTGCGGCCAGAGAGAAGCTCTCCAAGAGGCGGCAGTGAGTCCAGGGTGTGGTGGGGATGATGTGATAGGGAACAGAGACAGCTGGAAGGGGGCTGGGGAATTTGGTGATCAAATAAGGCAAAGGTCAATTATGGGTCGTGACATCAAAGACATACACATTTTCAAATAAATTACTCAAACTCAGAAAAGAGCTAGTGAACAGGAGGTCCCTACCATATAAATGAGGTTCCCCACATGGCAGGGAGACACCTCATGCTTGGCAAAACAGCTAGAAAGAGCAGATGACTACAACACCAAAAAATCAGCATAGACAGAGATCAGAATTCTCTTGAAGCAAGAGAATACACACATTTGATGGGGCAAGCTTGGGAGCCTGGTGACTCTTGAGGTGGTTTTGAGGAGTTGGGGGTGCAGTGTGCTGGGCTTGTATTCAGATTTAACTGTCAGCGCAGCTGGGCACCCAGGCCTTGGTGCTCACAGCTCTCAGCCCCCTCCGAGAATCACGCTTGAATCACTTTGGAGGTGATTCCCTACCTGGGGGGCAACCTGGGGTTACTAATTAACTGTTCTAGAGCTCCTGGGGCTGAGTTTGAGACTAGGTTATGGTTTTAAGATTCTAAGACATGTGACTTAGTGCAGTGGTCATGGAGCACACCCACAGAAACCTACAGAGCACGGCTTCTTCCTACACACCTGGCTTGTACCCTGGGACCACCTGTATATTCGGTCCATCTTGAACTGTAACCTTGACTAAATGTCAGCTGAGTCCACTTCTCCAAGGAGCTCCTTCCCTGCCCTACTCTGCTTCTCATGCTCTATAAGGAGCCCCACTTCTGGGCAAGGTGTTAAATGTCAGCACTATGAAGCTATGGTTAGCTGCTGCAGCATAAGTTTGATCCCTGGCCAGGGAGGTAACTCATGGCGCCGCAGACCTCTCCTGTCTTTCCTGCTGCTCCCCTCAGCAGTGTGCTTCAGTCAATCTGCCTGTTGTGCTCTCCACTCTGTCTCTGGTGAATCCTCTTACCTCCTGCCCCTCTGGCCTGTACCCCAGCTCCTGTATGCAAAAATCAATAAATCTTTAAAAAAATTCCCCTCCTCTAAAACAGTGGACTCAGATTCAGATGCTGTTTTTCTTTCTTTCTTTCTTTCTTTTTTTTTTTTTAATCAGTTCCCTCTGGAGCATTCAACCTCTCCCCTGGATTCTCTGCCAATGCCAGTTCAAGGTCTGGCACCCTGGCTGTGATGGATGCCCCATGAGGCTCCCGAGAAGGCAGGATATGGCACAAAGCAAAGAGAAAGAAGGTTGAAGATGCAGGGAAGGAGGAAATAAGGCAGGATGCAGGGCAGGGAGGGAAAGAGACGGCAAGTAGCAGAGCCTGCATGATCACCCTGAGGTAGCTAAAAAGAAGACTGGAAGGCGCGAGACTGACTGGCCAGGTGCACATTTACAGAGGTTCTCACATGACAGCATCTTATTCAATGTCATTTGTTACTACGTTTCTGAGGGAAATGATGCTATGCGTTCCTGGCCAGGGCCGCTGTTGCTTGTTCTTCTCATGTCTACACCAGGTTTTTCCAGAGACTCCAATTTCCACCTACACCCCAGAGATGTGTGAGGTTCAGTGACATATCTCAGAGGCCCTGTGAGTGTGTGTGTACATGTGGGTGTGAGCTCTCCCTGTGATGAACGGCATCCTATTCAGGTGGACCCCTCGGGTGGACCCCGAGTTGCCAGGAGAGGTGCCAGCCACCTGTAACCCTAAACTGGAATAAGTGGGCAGAAAATGAATGACTTAATGCATGAATGTATGCGAATGAGTATTTAATATTTGCAATGATTTGAGTCTCACTTAGAAGTCTGGTGATGTTTCTGTGACCAGGAATGTGCCCTAAGGAACTTACCTCTTGTTTCTATCAATCATCCTATGGTAACATTGGTTTTGTTATATGTTGTTTCGCTCAAAGCAGAAGTTTTGCAGAGTTCAAGAACCTATAGATGATGCAAAGTGAGGACTTACCATGGTCACATACTTAAGGGAGGCGGGGGGAGGTAAAGAGTGGGGATTGGGTTGCAGTTGATCCTAAATTAACGAGAAGTGAGAAATTGAGATGAAAGGAAACCCCTGACCAGTTAGAAAGTATAATCCACGGTTTTATAAAAGTGGTCAGATGTTATAACAAATAGAGTCACAGGGCACTTAATACTAAAACCCTAAGATGAACAATGCTTTCTAAGTTGGTTGCGTTCTTGAAGATTTGTTGAGTCACTTGTTTGTGTATCAAATCTCATCTTATGTCCATTAAGAGAGTTCATTCTTAGAAAAAACTTCCTAGGAAAGGCCCATTCACTGGAAGTAAACTCTCACATCAGGTATCATTACAGAGCCTTATGTGCTGAGGGTCTCATGTGCAGCGAGCTTCACACCAGGGCGCTTGGCTGTGGGAACATGTCAACATGGGTTCTGGTGTCTGGCAAATCATGGCTAAACAATAAAAATGGCAGTCACCCCGGAGAATGCTGACATAAAGATCACACAATAGAAAAAGGTGCTAACTCTGAGGTGTGCTCTTCTCGCCCCAGTTTTGATCCTATTCCCCCCTCTGCTCCTGTAGAATGTCTCTGGTTAGAACCTTCCTGTTGTGGTGGCACAACATGTTTCAAATAATTCTAGATGAATTTAAATTGGTTAATTTAAATGCCTGTATCATCCTTTTCTCTGTTGTATTTTCCTGCTTGTTTGGTGGCTTATTCCTTCCTTTAGTAGTTTTTTTTTTTTTTTAGCATAATCTAATCCTATGGGTAGGATCTAAGTTTCAAATCTAGAATATGGTTTAGAATGGAAGTTTTGTGCATGTGTGTGCACAACATTAGTGATTTGTTTCCATGTGTATATGGAAATACAAATTAATAATAAGCAAAAAAAAAAAAAAAACCCAAAAACAAAACCTATGAGGTTCTCCACAGACACTGCAGCATGAGTTCAATCCCTGGCCAGGGAAGTGACCCACATGGTATGGCAGAACTCTCCTGTCTCACCTGCTGATCTACTCAGCAGTGTATGTCAGGAGATCTCCCTGTTCTGCTCCCCATTAAATCTCTAGTGAATCCTCTCAACCCCCACACCCCTGGCCTGTACCCCAGTTCTTGTACACATAAAGAAATGAATTAAAAAAAAAAAAAGGGATATCTGGTTTATAGTTGTTTCTTGATTTTCATTTTCTTTTTGGCTATTTCACTAAGCATGATCCCTTCCAGTTCCATCCGTGGAGTTTATCTTTTTGATTGCTGAGTGATATTCCACTGTGTATATGTACCACATCTTGATCCAGAATGATGTGTGTGTGTGTGTATAATAAAATAAAAAGAAAAGAAAAAGTTGATAACTCCTTCTCCTATACTCCAGAAAGTTCCCTGGGGGAGGCCCAAAAGCCACTGAATGGGAACCAGAAAGTCTGTGCCTAAATCTAGGTGGGAAGAGATTCACATTGGAATCTCCTAAATAACCTGTCCTGCCCTGGCGGGAAGATACCCCAAGTTCCTTGAGGGAGCAGCTTATAAAACTGATAAGACGCCGGGGGGATTGATTTCTCTTCTAACCTTGAGATCACAGACACAGCTAGTGGCACAGTGACTAAGTGACACAGCATCTGTTTCCTGGCCAGTCATGCTTCCCCATTGACACAAGCAAAATATTAGTTGTTTTTAATTTCTACATTTTTCAACCAAAGCTTTCTTGTTTTCTTATATCATCATAGTCCCCATAATTCTCCTGCCATTGTATCATGTGAGCACCATCACCATGTTCCCTGAGGTTCACCCCCGCCCTGTTTTGTGCACCCTCCTGCCCACTCCTTGGCTGTTGCCACAGTTCCATGGTCTGCTTGCCAGCTGGGACTATTTTTGACCTTTTGCTTTATATATATTCTACATAATAAATGAGATGGCACCATCAAAGAGCGGGAGGCATCTGAATTAAGTGAGAGTCTTACAAGTGGGAGTCCTAAGAACCAAATATTTGTAATGGGTTCCAGAGTCAGGAGTTCCCCAAAGGTCATGGGAATGGTGAGATCACCCCCTTTAACCTTTGATGTCAGTGAGGAGCTCAAGTGCAAGTTCTCAGATTACTCAGTATCAGTTTGTCACCTAATCTTTCCCATCAAAACTTTAAGTAGATCTCTTTACTTTCTCTTTAGTTCCATAAATAGCACTGGCAGATGGTTTTCTTTGGGATTGTATTGAACAGGCTGGTACAAGGATTTCTCTTTCTCAAGGGAACGATTATGGGTGTAAAACCACAAAGTTTTTCTCAGAGTAGATGTGGGGCTGTCGGGTATGCTCACTTATTAATTCACATATTCTTTCTTAAATTGGTTTCACTGAGGTCACCAGTTAAATCCAGTCAATTTCCCACAACAGCAAAAATAACAAGTCAAGTCACACCCACACATGTGAACCTACACATGCCAATGGCCTATTGCACTGGATTCTGAGCCCCTTGAGGCTAGGGAGTAGGGAATTTTTCTGAGTCATCTCTCTTTGTTAATCAGTATAGTTACAGTGATTCATTGTGATTGGGTACATAGTGGATGATGGAGACGTGGATTATGACTGAATAGGTAAGATGTGGATGATGGGTGGATGGATGATGGATGAATGGATGAGTGGATGGATGGATGGGTGAATGAATGGGTGGGTGGATGAATGGGTTGATGGATAGAATTGGATGGATGGGTGGGTGGATGGGTTGATGGTAGAGTTGGATGGATGGAGGGAGGTACGGGTGGGTGGAGGGATGGATGAATGGATGGGTGATGAAAGGAAGGATGGATGGATGGATAGAAAGGCTTCATGTAAGACAGCGACAAGTAATGTCATAATATATTAGACATAAACAGCTTTCTCAGTACTTAAATATATTTCAAAGATGGTGAAGCTTGGTCCAAAGCTTGTAGCATATTATTTTACAAGGCTCTTTGGAGTTGGTAAAATGTCTCCTTTCTCCGGGGTAGTGTAAGCATATAATTGTATGTTTTAAAAAGACCTCAAAAGCCCAACATTTAGCTCCAAAGTTTTACATACACCTCTTTTAGTTTATTAATATGTTTTTCCAATCACTAAGGGAAACACAAACTTTTAAAGAGTTTTCAAATGTCTGTTGAGAAAACATTTTATAAATCTTTGAAGCTATGTCACAAAATATCTTAGGTAGTTTCTGAAAAGCATCCAAATATGGTAATAGGCTATGACCAATTGCTCAGCAATCATTATTGACTCAGGGTTAGATCTGGCAGAGGAACTAATGTTCTGAAAATGAAAGTGACTCGAGAGCCAAGCCCAGGCTATACCAAACCCTCAGACTCCCTGCCTTGGACACTTGCACTATTTTTGGAACCTTGGGCAAACACAACTGAAGTCAAGTTGTTTAACCCTGTGACCCCAAAAGAAGTGTCCACATAGGGATGGCTGAAGTCTACCTAGCTTCCATTTAAACGAAAAATTAATTGCCCCCCCCCCAAAAAAAGAGCACAAAGATAGTGGTATTGACAGAAGGTCCTTTTAGTAGTAATGAACCCTAAGCATACTGCTTAATTACAAGTTATCTGGATAAAGGCCATCTCCAGATACTGTTGGCAAACATGAGCATTAAGTGGTAGTTAACAGGGCAAACTTTGAACCTAGGGACAAAAGTTAATCAGACCACAACAAGTCACTCCCATCTTCCTGGGGACGCAGGCAAAGCTCCCTTCATGTTGCAAGATCTTGATATGAAAAGGACTTTTAGGTTTCCCCTTTTTTCCTCAAAACATATATTTTTTTACAGCATGGAACAGTGAAGGGTAGGTATTGCTTCTCAAGGTATAAGGCCCAAAGAGAAACGGCAAACTCGCTCTGCAAAGTCATCCCTTAGCGGGTACCATAGGGTAATTGGCCAACAACATGAGCAGAAATTAAGGCTTTGAGAAATTTGCCAAATCCCTGTGTCTGGCTCAGGACTGTTCTCAGAACGAACGCGCACCTAGGGAGCGAGCAGGGGGCATCTCCA
This sequence comes from Condylura cristata, assembly GCF_000260355.1. NCBI lineage: Eukaryota > Metazoa > Chordata > Mammalia > Eulipotyphla > Talpidae > Condylura > Condylura cristata. The sequence continues at coordinate 8,079,442 of NW_004567129.1, read as the reverse complement.
GTTCTGCAGAAGAACTCAGCGTTTTATCCACGTGTCAACAACAAACATAATAATTGCACTAACATAACTACCACAATCATAACAAGTTAATCATAAAACAGGGAAAGTTGTTTTAAGGTCGGGAAGTTGTTTTAAACTGTGCCAGGCTGGTAGCATGGCAAAATGTCAAACTTTCCGCTTGAACTTCCATTTTTTCAGGCTCGAACATTTTGCTTCAGGGGACATCTTGGCACTACGAGGGCTCAACATACTTCACACATGTGCCCTCTCTTCTCTGCCCAATTTTCGATTCTCACCTGGACTTGTTAAAAATACAGACCTCTAGGTTCAGCCAGACAGAAAATCAGCTCTCCCCAGCCAACAGCCCAGGCCTGGATTTCCACTGAGGCTCGCTTTACAGACTGCAGATTTACGTGGTAAAAATAGAAACTGGCGGCATCACATGTATATGCAAATTTTGCCAACCAAACTCAGCACTGAAAATAGTTATTTACTATTTGGCTTGCATATTGGCCCAGAAAGCCCTCTATACCTATTTCATGCTCATTTAAATTCTTTAAGAGTTCCTGACCCATTTAAATTCCTTGAGGGATGCCTGGCTTCACATGGGCATTTGTCTGCAGTTTTTAGAGTAATACCACCTGCCATTGCAGATTGGAATTGGGAGGAAAATATTTCCCCCCTCCACACCGCCCCCCCCGCCCCGTTTCTTGAGGTCCATTCTGGATATTGCACAACCAGTGTGGCCTCGGACCTAGAATCAAGGCTCCTTTAGGTGACCTGAGATTGCTTAGGGACAGAGTGGCAGTGTTCTTAAGTTACACATCTGCAATTTAGGAGAGCAAGCAATTTATCTGAAAGGATGACCATTGCATACCCCTATCAGAGTCACATGGGCTTGTGAAAAATGCAAGTTACTGGTTCCTCCCCACCCTCATGGAATTAGAATTTCTGGAATGGGGCTGTGGATAGAAGTGGCTTCTGGCAGAAGCCTAATTTCTCTCAAGGGCTGAGAAAGCACTCCAAAACCTATAAAGGTGTTTCCAAAGGGGCTGGCATTCAGGCTAGAACAAAGAGCACCAAATGAGGGTGCTGGCAGTTAGATAAACAGGGGTGGTGGCAGGGGAAGCCAAGAAGAATCACAAAATCCACGAGAAACCCTTTTGGTTCTCCTCTGCTGGAGGAGGAAGCAGGTTTATCTGATTCTGAAGAGCCCACCTCCCCTTGTATTGGAATATCACCCAAGTAGACCACGGCCGCTCCCACAGGTACAGAGGCTGCTCATAGCTGCCCTCAGATGCACCCCATCCATTGTACACCAATCACCTGCACCCCGTAAGTCCGCACAAGCCTCTCACTCCTAAAGTCAGAGCCACACACTCCCCCACGAACCCAGATCACAGCTCACTGGTGAACTCAGGGGTCTTTGAAAATCCATGCAAAGATGAAGACAGAAGTGAGCATGCCGTCTGTGATGTCAGCAGGCTGCTACTCAGAGAGCAGGGACAGGAACACAAAGGAACATTCCAGAAGCTACTGTGTGGCCCTCTGTGACTCTGCCTTCCATTTTTGTTTTTTTCTACAGCGACAACAGAAATCTGTGAAATGACTGAGGGTGGTTAATTAAGCATTGCAGCCCATATTCCACTGCAGTTTCAATTGGATCTGGTGTTCTCTTTCACTTCCTGTTATGCAGGATTGCGGCGGGCTGTTAGACACCTGCTAGCCTCCCAGACCAGCTGCCACTCGCTCGCAGCCGGGACAGGGAGGAAGCACTCGGGACCCTGGCCTTCAGGGGGTCGCCCTCTGCGAAGAAGCCCCCTTCCTGCTGCAGTGGGGGAGGGGGCCATTGGACACAGCTGAAGTGAGTCCACCCTGGAGGCTGAAGCACCAGCAGCTGGCAGTGAAGACCTGAGTCTATTGTGAAGGGGTGGCAGGAAGCCAACTGCTTTTCCCCAAACTCCCAGGCCCCAAGTCCTGCCACGACCTATGTGTAATTAAACCTTGGGCATCTGTGCAGGTCAGAATTGCATGGTGTTCTTTTGGGAGTCTGGTTCCCTCAGCACGGGGACTTTTTGAGGGGCATTCGCCCATTGGCTCATTTATTCATTCAGTCACTTCCTGAACACCTCCTCTGGGTGAGCCTCCCCGTGCCAGACAGCCAAACACAAAGATAAGACACGATTTTCATCTTCACGATGCTGACACTCCTAATTATAGCTCTGATTTACAGAGTACCCATCATGTGTCAAATAATTTCTCAACGAGCGTCAGTCCTTTTATTCAAGGAAATCGTTTCTAACTTAACGGGAAGATCTCACCCCGTTTGTTATTACTCAGTGTTTCAAGGAAAGCAGAGAGGCACCTGGGGACAGAAAGGGGAGGGAGAGGCAAGGAAGAGTATTCTCTGACTGGAAGTGGCTACAAACCTGTCCACACTTCTGCCATCAGGAGGCGGGTCTGTGCGCCCTCCCCGAGTGTAGACTGTGTTTGGCCTGATGGTCCCTGGCCAATGTGGCGAGTCCTCTGCCAGATGTGACCTTTCAGTGGTGGCTTCTGCTTGCTTTCACTTAGGGGTGAGCCTGAGAGCAACCTTCCTGGGACGGAGGACAAGAGCACCAGAAAATCTCTGAGGTTCATCTGGCAGGTCCCAGAGAATGGCTGGATAAGGGGTGGGACATTTGAGTTCTAGGTGTCTGGCTTAGGGGACTGGTTTGCTGTCTGTGTGAGAGAGGACAAGGGCGGAGGACAGGTTTTGGAGTTAGAAAGAGATGCAGAGAGTAACCGAGTAAACCAAACTAGTCTCGATCATTCTGGGACCTCTGCCTAGTGCAAGGCAGCAGTGAGTGAGGGCTGTGGCGGTCACATGACCACTGGCTGAGTCTCCTCTATGGAGTGGGGTTCGCATCACGTTATGTACAGTGCCTGTACCTGTATCAGGGATGTGGAGATCGAGACTTAAGAGCCGTCCAGACCCTTCAAGCTGTCACAACCTACAGCGCCAGGGCTGGGCTTTGCTCCCTCTGGCCTGCTGCCCCATCTTGGATACTAGTTTCTGTCTCCTCTTCAAATCCCAAGTCCGAGCCCTCAAGGGGAGGAAAGCCACTTCCAGTGTGATAAAAGTTACCTGCTGGGCAGCTCAGACTGGAGGCAAAGGATGCAGGCAAGGCCTGGCTCTTATGCAGTAAGAGATACCGGCAGTCTGTACATATTACCTTCCCTGGAATCCTTAGGGTTGAGTTGTACAATTATCCTTTCCCAGGACTAGTTACGTGGGTCACTGAGTCAGTGTCCGAGATGGAGACACCTGTTCTTCCCAAACGGCCTTTGGGTTAAGGGCGGCGGCGCCCGTCTGAGGGGCAGAGCCATCATCTCAGAGAGGTTCCCTAGGCCGGGCAGAGCCTCTGTCCCGGTGCAGATAACTCAGGGCTCATGGGCTGCCAGACCTCTGTGCTGTGTGGCTGCGATTTCTTTAATCTAGTGTAAAACAAAAGAATTTTTGGCAAAGGGTTTGGGCCGGAGGGTTGGCCAAACGGACCAGATTGCTTTGTTGGCCTCGCACACCAACAGGTCTATGTCCTGGCACTCTGGTATTTCTGTTCCACACACCCACTTCCAAACCTGCCTCATTCCTTCCCATGGAATTTAGAATCCTGTCCAACTCCTGGAGCTCACTTCGTGTTTCTCAAGTTACTGATCTTTAGTCACCTGCATTGGAATCACCAGGGCTGGTTTTCCACGAAAAGGCAGACTCTTTTAAAAATACAGATTCCCGGAGCCCTCCCTGGTGGTGCAGCAGGTTAAAGCACAGCACTAAGAAGCTAAAGCCACTTCCGCATGAGTTTGATCCCACCCCAGAGGTGATCCACACGGCACAGCAGACCTCTCCTGACCCACCGGCTGCTCCCCTCAGCAGTGTACTTCATCGATCTGCCTGTTCTGCTCCCCACTCTGCCTCTGGTGAATCCTCTCACCACTCCTGCACCTCTGGCCTGTACCCCAGTTCTGTATGCATAAATAAATCTTTAAAAAATACAGATTCCCAGGGTTCTCCCTGTTGGTGCAATGGGTTGAACACAATCTTAGAAAGCTGGCCACAGCCGCTTCAGCAATAGTTTGATCCCCAGCCAGGGAGCTGACCCACATGGTGCAGCAGACCTCTCCTGTCTCCCCACTGCTCCCCTCAGCAGTGTACTTCATCGATCTGCCTGTTCTGCTCCCCACTCTGCCTCTGATAAATCTTCTCACCCCTGCACCTCTGACCTGTACCCCTGTTCTGTGTGCATAAATAAATCTTAAAAAAAAATCCAGAATCCCAGAACTCACCCTGTGGATGGCCTAACCTGGGCACTGTTGCAGGGCCTGGGAATCTGAATTTCATCACGCTTCCTTGGGGTGTTCATACACAAAGACAATCGAGGGCCCTTGGGAAGCACGCATTGCCTCTTGTCAATGCTTGACTCTAGACAAGTCTGTGCAGACACGGTCAGTCCTTGTCTTCTGTAGGACCAGTGAGTGGGGCCCCTCACAGATACCTGCCTCCGCTTTGGGAAACCAAGCCCCTTCCCTGCCCTACCCACTCCTTTCTGCTGTGGAGCAGAGAATCGGAGACTGAGGATGACATTTCCGAGCTCCACAGTAGCCAAATGGCTCCCTTTTGGACAACGGTTTGGACAATGGAGGGTGCCACAGGAGATGAGGGGTCATGGGAGAACACCCTGAATTTCTGCCTCCCTGGGAGACGTCACCCTGCTCATCGCCTCCAGTCTCCATGGTCCGGCACGCTCAGAGCTCTCCCGCTGGGCTCCGTCCCAACCCCAGGCAATCGGGTGGCTGTGCTGTCGTGCATCTGCTAATCTTCCTGGCTGGCCTAACACCTTAGAACCAGTTGTTCATATTCAATGTCCTCTTCTAACGCTCCCGAGTTCTGTTGTTCCTGACTGTGCCTTAACTGTTCAGGAACTAAGGCAGCAAGAGTCATATGTCGCCCGGCGACCAGTGGCAAGCCCGCTCTGCTCTGGGCTGCACTGAGCCAGGCCGGTGGTGGAAGCTTTATCCTCATGACTTATTCTTTCCAGTACTCCCTGGGCACCAGATGCAGGCTGCTGGCTGGCGACACACTGGGAGCAAACAGTGCGGCCGGTCCTCATGGTGTCCTCTCTCTGGGAGTCCCCAGCACAGGCATCGGCTCTCACCCTGTAGGTGGCAGGGGAGTGTCCACGCTCAGGGGGCACAGCATGGGGACGCATCTGTGAAGGGGTGCACCACCCCCTTTCAAGTGGAAGAGGAAACTGGGGCTCAGAAGGGAAAAGTTGACATGACACAGGTGTAGGAGCGCTCGAACGTCTCCCTTAGCAAGGGCGGTCTGGGGTGCGGTTTATAGCAGAAGCCACATAGAGTGTTGGGGATTGCACGGGGAGCCCCAAAAGACGGTGACCCTATTTGGAAATCAGGTCTTCACTGCACCATTAGTTAACATGAGGTCACGCTAGATGAACACGGGCAGGACCCGACGTGACAGCAGTGGCACAGACTGGGGTGATGCCATGTCAAGCCAGGGAAGGGAAAGTAACCAGCAGATGCTGCGAGCTACACGCGAGACTCCTTCCTAAAAGCCTTCGGGGGGCCCGGCCCTGCTGCACCTGGATTCCAGACTTCTGGCCTCCAGAAGGACATCGTATGAGTCCATGCAGCCTCTGCTGTGGCTGCCCACGGACAGTGCCGCAGGCAGAAGGAAAGAGCCCAGAAGTGCCCCCGGCCCGTGTCCACTGTGGGGTCCCAGGCCTGGCGCCCCACCATTTCCCCAGTCACTAGGGGCACTGGCACTTATGCTCCTTGACCCCCAGACCTGCTGCTCCTGGCCAGAAACTGGCTTCCAGGCTGCAAATGACCATCTTGTCTCCTGACTTATCTCGGGGTTCACAGAGCAAGCTGAGTGGAGGATCATAGTGTCTGAGTAGGAATTAGCAATGCTCTCAAAATGTTATTGCTGGATATAAGACACCAGAACTATACCAGGTCATATTGTCTCCCTAAGGGTGGGTGGGTGGGGGGAGAGAGCCAGAACGCAAGCACGCACAGCAAGGAGAGTGGCATTTTTTTTCTTTTTTCTTTTCTCTATCTGAGAATGTGATCAGACAATTTCAGTCTTGTGCCCTCCACAGCTAGTAGGTCACTGCGTGGATGAGGCCCCGTGGAGAGATTGTCCCCACAGATTTTCTGTAATAAGTTAAGATAGGGTGATTGTGCAAGAGGCAGGGGCCCCTAGGGTAATTGAGATTCCTTTGCAATCTACCTGGGGATCTATAGAACCTTCTACATGCGTGTTCTCAGGTAATTCTGAAGAGACTTGAATTCAGGGACAAAGCAACATCTCATCTCCTTTGGAGATAATGTCACGGTTGCTCTTTGCACGCCAAGGGCTCCTGAGTCTCCCAGTCATTCCATGGACTGCTCTGACACCCTCCCCGTAAACAGTGGTGCATGTGTCCTCCTTCCTTAGGACTGGACCCGGGGGGCCTGTGGCAAGCTCTGTCTTTAGAGATGAACTGTCCTTAGAGGACTGCTTCTCTTCCTGATGGCACTTGTTCGCTCTTCCTCCAGTCTGGGGAGCTCTTCACTCAATCTGATCAAGCGTGAGCACGTGCTCCCTCTGGTCAGCGGCTGATGTGCCTGGAGTCCACTCTACCCATAGGATTCTCAGCTACCCAGGAATCAGTTCTGCCTTCTTGAAATGACTAGACAATATTAAGGTAGGTGTCACATCAAGAAGGGTTTCTTGGGCCCTAATGGTGCAGCAGGTTAAAGTGCAGCACTGTGAGGCTGTCTGCAGGCACTGAAGCACGAGTTCAGTCCCCAGCCAGGGAGGTGACCCACTTGGCACAGCAGACCTCTCCTGACCTACCCACTGCTCCCCTCAGCAGTGTTGTTTAGTACATCTGCCTGTTCTGCTCCCCGCTCTGTTTCTGGTGAATCTTCTCACCTCAGCACCTCTGGTGCGTACCCCAGTTCTGTATGCATAAATCAGTAAACCTTAAAAAAAAAAAAAAGCCAGATGAATTAAAAAAAAAAAGGGTGTCTTATTTAGTCTCCCCCCCCCCCCCGTTAATGCTTTTATACAAATACCCTTCACTGTTGACAGAGGGAACTAGTCTCAGAGACCTTAACAAGGACTCACTATCACACCAGATGGAGTAGAAGAAGGGGCCAGATGCAGGATTATCTAATTCCAAAAGCTGCTTGTGTCATGGCCAGTTCTGCCCAGTAGAGTAGCACCCTGCTGGAGCCAGAGGTCAGCCCATCCAAACTACAGCAGGACATCCACCCAGTTCCAAACCAGCAGAAACATCCCGCTGGCATGCCTGAGGCAGAACCAGGGGTGAAGAAGGGATTTCTCAGGCCCTCCCTGGTGGCACAATGGATTAAAGCACAGCACCGTGAAGCTGGCCTGGACTACTTCAGTGCGAGTTCGATCCCTGCTCTGAAGATCTACATAGTGCAGCAGACCCCTCCTGTCTCCCCCACTGCTCCCCTCAGCAGTGTATTTCTGTAAATCTGCGTGCTCTGCTCCCTACCCTGTCTCAGATGAATCCTCTCATCCCCATGCACCTCTGGCCTGTACCCCAGTTCTGTATAAATAAATAAAACTCTAAAAAGAAAAAAAAAAGGATTTCTCAACTTTTTCCTTCCACAATTCTGGAAAGACACAGTTTAGTCCCTAAAAGAGAGTTAAAAGAGAGGAAGGTTATTGGAGATGCTGTAAGCCCGTCTCCCTCTCCAAACATATTTATTTGTGTTTGGGTGGGGAGAGGTGTCTTTAAGGATAAGAAAAACAATCAGTGCAATAGATATTGGAAGCTTCTCAAGACTTAGAGAGTTTCAGCTCACCCCCATGCTGTCTCATGCTGTATGTGTGTGTGTGTGTTTAAAGATTTATTTATTTGTGCATACAGAACTGGGGTACTGGACAGAGGTACAGGGGCAGTGAGAAGATTCACCAGAGACAGAGTGGGGAACAGAACAGGCCGACTGACGAAGTACACTGCTGAGGGGGTCAGGAGAGGTCTACTGGGCCATGTGGATCAACTCTGGGGCGGGGATCGAACTTGTGCTGAAGCGGCTTTACCTTCTTAGTGCTGTGCTTTAACCTGCTACGCCACCAGGGAGGGCCCATGCTGTATTTTTAACCACAGCCACTGAAGCTACTGATGTAATAGGAGAAAAGTCTATGTCAATGATTCCTTTCCTTCTTGGGCAAGATAGGGTTCCCACAGTAGGGCTCCACCCTGGGCAGTGGGGGATAACATTTCTGGGCAGCTGCCTCTGGGTCCAGCACTGTACTAATTGTTCTACAAACCCTTTTCTCCTGTCATCCCTCTGATGGGAACTCTGAGGTGGGACATCACCATTTCCCAGATGAGAAACTGAGTCTGCCTTCCTTATTCACAGTTTTTAGGGTAAAGCTGAGCAGTGCTGTGCTCTGCTGCTGCCTTCTGCTCTGTGGTTTTCCTAAAGCCCATACATCACCTCCTTGGATCTCTGCATCAGATCTTCTTTAATACAGCCCTCTACTCATTCAGCCTCTCCTTTGGCAAAATCAGCTGCCCACATGGGCTCTGATGGCGTTGGAAGAGTAAAGGAAGGTCTAGGGCTGATTCCAGCATTGTCTAATTTGATCTTTCTTAGCCACATTATAAAATGAGATAATAGTAACATTCCTAGCAGTGTTGTGGGATTAAGTAAGTTATTGGATGGAAAGGTAAGTGCTGAGTAAATATGCCTAATCTAATGAATGTGATCAGGAAAATTGTCCAACGAGGTCGTGAGCTTAAAAGGCCTACACAAGCTTACAGAACTAATCCATTAAAATACAAGCACCACAAACAGGTTTCAGCTGCTTCCCATCACAGCATATTTAACTCCCTGTTTCAAAGACTCAGGACTTTTTTTTTTTAACTTCCTTGCTCTTTAACTCCTTTTGACTGCATTAAGGCCTTAATCTGGTCCCTCACCTGCCCCAGGGTCGAGGTAAGCAGAAACCTTAGTCCCTGAATGGCTGACCCCGGAACCACTGAGATTAATGGGAACCGAGCTGTCATCTCTCCAGCCGCCGGTTACATTTCCCCTGCAGTTCAAGGCTTGGACATGGCTCACTTTGCTCTCCTGGGTTTGTCTGAGCTGGCAGTTCATCCGCTCTCTGTGCCCTGCTGCGAGCTCTCTCCTCTGTGTGGGTACATGACTTGACTTGACTTTTTGGAAAAAGCAAAGCCTTTTGCAGAAAACACTAACTCCAGTCCCCCAGCCTGCCGGTGGCCAGGCGCCCGGCGGCCACCTGGGGACATCCTGTTTCCCGCTAAGGTCTCTCCTCAGGGCCACTTCTTGCTTCCAAACAGTCACTATTCTGGGGAGTATCTGTGGAGAGCTGTCTGGACTATGTGAGTGTTCGGGTCACGGAGTCTTGCTCCATAGTTTAACTCATGGTGTCACCTTAGTATGGGGTAGCAAAAGAAATCTGAGTGACACACGTGAAAATACATTTGAGGGTTTTTCTCTTGGCAGTTTTTCTGGATCATATTGAAAGCAACCAGCAGTTCCCCACCCAAAGGAAGTGAAGAAACTGTGGCAGAGTTTTCCACGGAGGAGTTAACTCCATCAGCATGTCCTAGCGCCTACTGTGCACTGAGGGTGCTCACGGGGCAAGAGAGAGGAATTTAGCATCACCCCACCAAGGAGGAGATGGCAGCTTGCGAGAAAGTCAGGCTCTAAACGGGGAAGTAGTGTCGCTGACATCTTGTAAAGGAAGTGTGCAGCTGAGCGAGGAGGAGAGAGCCTAGAAGGAGGCCTGGAGGAGGCACATACAGCAGAGAGGCGTGTGAAGAAGCTGTGCTGGCTTCTCAGCCGTGGGCATGTACCAGGGGCTTGGGGGCCCATGGAAGGAAACCCCTGAACGACTCAAGAGACATGGGTGGGAGACCCTGGGGAGGCTGACGACGGCGGCCTTTATCTTGGCTTGTATTTTGATTTTACTTCTTTGCTTGCAGACGTGCCTGGCCCCTTCTCCCCTTCCCTAGGGTCCCTGTCAGAAAGTGCCCTAGACTGGAGGCAGGCTCTCGGGCCTCAGTGGCCCTACCGTGGGCCACCCCTGTTCGGCTGGGCGTCTGCCCATAAGGGGATGGGTAACGGCGGGTGTTTAATTGGAAACTCAAGACACCTAGAGCTGATTCCAGTCAAAGTTGATCTTTCAACTGTATTATTTTTATCTTCTCTCTGTTGCACACTCACTCTCTTGCACTGCACACTATCAAAAGGGTCTACACACTAAGAGTATATTTTGTCTCTATATGGCAGATGGCAGGACCCATTTAAAGCAGGCCATTTGTGGCATTCCAGGCTGGCTAGCAGTAAGACCCTCACTTGACCACCCCCTCAGGGCACCCTGGGCGAGGGTCCTGGGGAGCTGTGGGCCTGGCTCACTTAGCCCCCCCTGAGGCTGGCTGCTCAGCGCTTATCATTGCCCGCCCTTCTGTGATTGCCATTCTGGAGAAACTAACTTGAGAATTAAGAGCAAATATTTGACTTTTCCCCTTTCTCCCTCCCTGACCTGTCATTTTATGCAGTCCTGTTTAGACTGGATGCTGGTTAATGGGCGACCTTTGCCCTTTGGCTAAAAGCTGTGACCAGGAACTCCCACCTCCCATTAATGAGGGTTTTGTTCAGGATCCAGAGAGCCCTAACACACAGCTTCTGCTCTGCCCCACCATTGTCCGCCCTGCTTGGAGAAAGAATACAGAAAAGAAAAACAAACAAAGAAGAAAAAAAAAAAAGAAAACCTAACTGCTGGTGAATTAAAACAGCAAACTCCAGGCCCCAAGCAGGTTTCAGTCTCTATTAAGACAACAAAAGGTCCTAAATGCCAGGCCAAAGGGGCACAAAGACTTGGGGTTGGGGGTGGGGAGAGGGGTAGCTAGAGAAAGGAGAGGTGTGTCAAGGAAGAGAGGGAAATAGGGCAATTAACTTCTTCTTTTAGAGTTATCTCCGGTGAGCCGCCCCTTTGGGGTTTGGTTGGCCTGAGCAGGTCAGGAGCCAAAGGAGAGACTCAGACTCGTCAGTCCTGGTGCCCTGCCAGAGACTTGGCGTCCTGTGGACTCCTTGACCTTGAGCCTTCCCTGCATGCTTCTTGCTGCCCAACCCTCAGCCGGGCTTCCATACCACATGACCAAAGCGGCTGGCTGGCTTTTGCTTTTTTCTCTCTCCTTTGTCAAAGCCGGTGAGTCTTTGAAAGGGTTTTAGGCTTTTGGTTTATGCTAAACTGATCTGATCCAGGACCATCTCTTTTACCCCCAAAATTCTACATCCTGAGAAACAGCGTTCAATTTCTTGTACACCCAGCTTGGACTGTCCATCTCTACACTTCTCTGTGGCCATTGGCAATGGCTGGCAGAAAGGGTATCTTGTTAAGTTACCCCACCCTTTTCTTCCTCCTCAGCACCCCAGTTAGGCCTTAGCAGGGAGGACACGCACAAACATTGTCTGGGAGCTTCGAATATTAATAGACACTGCTGATGATTTGTATCATAATGGCTAGTGATTGCTCCTGAGCCAGGTAGGTGCCTGGAATAAAAATGTTAAACCAGCCAACACACTGACTGTTGACTATTTGCATGTTAATGAGTTAAATCTTCAGTTCATCATTGTCCTCTCAAGATCAGCCTTGGATTTCTGTGAGTTTCTGAAAATGATAAAAAATAATAACTTCTTATTTTTGGAGTATAGATGAACAACAATTTATGTTTTTTTTCCCCCATTTGAAGAGATTATTCAAACGTGTATTATATCAGCAATAAAACATTTGCATTAAAAAATAAACTATAGGGTCTACTGAAGACTGTGACAAAAATGAAAGTGCTTGTATTTAGGTTTGTTTTTGAGTTACCCAGAGAGGGGAGAGGAAGGAGAGGAGGGGTGGGACGCACCCACACACAAGAAGGTTTCCTGGGAAAAACAGAGGAGCTGGGCTTGGCCAGGGAGAGGCCTGAGGAAGTGAGCAGGGTCTCAGGAGAACTAGCCCGTAGGGGCCTGACTGCAAATGATCCTGTTTTCCTACTGACCCTGGAGAGACAAATACTCCTAGAAAGACTGAACAGTGGAGGGACACCTGGCTGTGAAATGCCATTGGTCCCAGTGCTACAGGGCAACCCCAATGTGAAACCGGTTGGCCTGATTGTGAGTCCTCACCCACACGCTCCAGAGGGACTTAACTATGAGACTCAACGGCAGGTGTACACAGAGAGCATCATAAGGGCTTATTTACAAAGGGAGGAAATGAAGAAAGGAATGACTTAGGGAGAGATAAATGGCTGAATGTGTCCTACCACTTCTGCTGAGCTGAGACCCCAAAAGCATGATGAACCCCAAGGTGTGCATGTCTGGTTACACACCACGCCTGGCTAATTCACTCCACGCTCAGTCCCCACTCCTTCGCTGGTGATGACGTCATGGGATTTGGAGTCCTCAGTGCTCTGCTGGGTCCCTCTGGTCTGGGGTGGGGGTGGGGGCCATAAAACCTGTGCTGTGGATTTCATTCAGGACATCCTTTTCTCCTATCCAGGGACCACCAGGTTCCAAAGAGGGATCCCTCCCTGGCTTATCCCCCCTATGGAATGGCTGAGCTCAAGCAGATTGCTTTCGAGGATTTTACAAAACCCTGATGGAATGAAATTAAAGGTTGTTTATGAGTCATCACTCCTGTGGAATTTAAAGGAACTTTTATCCCCATTTGAGAGAATGAACTGTAATGTGACGAAGCTGGAGAGGACAAAGAGGGTTTGCCCCACCCCTGGCATGGGCCGCAGGAGGCAGACTCCATTAAGGTGTTTTCTAGCTATAGACATTATTAGTACACCTAAATGTTCACTTTATATGTGTGTATGTCTACTCATACATGCGGTGTATTTGCATTTGTTACAAAATATATTTCTCTATACAATACGCGCAGGATGCATTTTATTATATATGTTGTATGTGTGACACTTCACAGTGGTGTAGCACACAGCGAGACTCAGGAACATGTTAGACAGGGTGGTCCCTGGATAGGGGGAAAGGATATCCTGAAGGAAATCCACAAGCATAGTTTTTTTTTTTTTTAAAGATTTATTTATTTATTCATACAGAACTGGGGTACAGGCCAGAGTTGCAGGGGCAGTGAGAGGATTCACCAGAGACAGTGAGGGGCAGAACAGGCAGATCAACGAAGTACACTGCTGAGGGGAGCAGCGGGCGGGTCAAGAGAGGTCTGCTATGCCGTGTGGTCACCTCTGGGGCAGGAGGGGATCACACTCATGCGGAAGTGGCTTTCAATTCTTAGTGCTGTGCTTTAACCTGCTGCGCCACCAGGGAGGGCCCACAAGCATAGGTTTTATGGAGCACACCCCCACCCCAGACCAGAGACAGTCACTCTTAAGCACTGACTGTCCACAGAAACTGCTATGGGCTTGACCCACTTGATCTTATTCAAGCTCCATAAGAACCCTGGGAAGGGAAAACGGCGTATATATTTTTCAAAGATTTATTTACTTGTCCATACAAGCACAGGGGTACAGTCCAGAGGTGTGTGTGCAGGGTGACAGGATTCACCAAAGACAGAGTGGGGAACAGAACTGGCAATTTGACAGAATACACTGCTGAGGGGAGCGGTGGGCAAGACAAGACCAGACAAGGTCTGCCATGCCATGTGGGTCAGCTCCCTGGTGGGAGACTGAACTGGTGCTTCAGTGACTGTGGATCAACCAGTGACACTACCAGAGAGGCCCTGAAGCGGCTACTATCCCTACATGACGGGAAAAGAAACTGCCTCAGAATGGTTAGGTTAATTCCTCAAGGCCTCACAACTTTTTAGGGACAAAAGCGAGAACAGAGTGATGGTTTGCCCAACAACCGACTATCTAACTGGAAAGTTCCCCGTCTGTCAGAGAACAGCCCTGGCCTCCGAGCTGACCCCAGGTGGTCGGACTTAGCCCACGGGGCCTGTCTCCCCTGCATCCCCCACCTGCCAGTGGGCAGCCTTCCCACACCTGGGTGCACATCAACTGAGCCAAAAGGGTCCCTGGTCCAGTGTGAAATGGAAGGGGGAGCCTCCTTTTGGAGGGACCCAGAACTCCGCTGGAGGAGCCCTGTCTGTGGGGGGGGTGGGGGTGGGCAGTGAGTGATGGACTCAACGAAAACGGATTTCTTCTGGCTGACTTGGAACCAGGCTGTTAGCGCTCTAATTTCTAGTGAGAAATGGCCCTTTGGACTTCTTCCTCTTGGAGAAAGCTTTTCATTAACCCCCCGACCACAGGCTACCGAGGAAAGTGGAGAGAGCGAAAAGACTCCCTTCTCTGTCACTGCGTATTAAGAGCCGTTGCCAGCATCAGACCAATGGACATGGTCAGCGCCTTAATCAAATTGAGTTTCCTGATATCAAGCGAGCGGCGGGTCCTGGGCAGCCCCCGCCCCTCCCCTTCCTCCACACACCTCCCTCCTCCAAATCACCCACATTTGTTGTTTCTTGCAAAAAGTTTGGTTATGGATGTGGGTCTACGTTTTCAGCTGTAAACAGCAGAAATCCCCCTTCAGGCACTCTCCTAGACCTTTTATCCATACTCAGGAAAAAGAATTGATTGATTTTGAAGCTAAATGTTGGCATCTGCTGTTATTCAAAACCAGGACCTTGGCTACAGCCATCCCCCGCGCTTTCAGTGTTGCCGCCAGTGTGCGGCAAATGAAGACAAGCTGTTGTCAAATGAGAAATGCAAAATAGTCAATCTGTTTGTCTGTTTAATGTAACTGGGAACATAAGCTGCTAAAAGTGGTGCCATTCGGCACTGTCAGATGGGAGATTCTCCAACAAACAAAAGCCTAATGACCCATTTTACTCGGCACTCCGGAGTTGCTCCTAATGGTACTTTCCATATGCACTCGAACATGCTTTTATCTGAAACTGCAAATGGTACGATTTTCCATCCAGCACAAGCGTGTAATCTGTATGTGTGTTGAGGGGGGGCCTGGGGGTGGAAGAGAGCCCCCCTCCCGGCACCATGGAGGAAGGCGGATGTTCGCGACATCCTAGAGCGGGAAGCATATTGCAGGAGCATCTGACTCTCATCTTCCCTTTACACCTGTCATTGTACTGTATTAAAGGGAAAAAATCAAGTCATTAACCATGATAGATATGTTTTTAATAAGTAAGTGCTGTGCCTCGCCAGGCGGATAAATAGCGGGGCTTAAGCTAGCTTCAGAGCCTGGCGTGGGATTACAGCGGGACGCTAAAGATGCTGCCTGCATCTTCAAAGAGTGCAATTTGGGGAGCACAGGGCGCCCCACATCACCCAGGCTGCAACTCCTCAAGAATGGTCCCAGCCATGGCTGGAAGAGAACTAGCCTTTCAATCTGGGAACCGTCCACTCTTTAGTTTCTCGTAACTTCTAGTGCCCAGGGAAAGGTGGCCTTCCTGCAGGATGTTGGCCAAACCCGAGACCGACTGATGTTTTAAAAACATGTCTCTCCCTGGCGTGGCAAATAAGGATGCCTTCTGATGCACACGGGCTGCTGGGATCACTCTGTTGGGAAGGATTCTGAAGCCCTCGCCGAGGAACGTGTTATAATTGGTTATGGACCCTGATGTGATTGGTCTGCTGCCACAAATCAGTGTTTATTTAAAACAAAACAAAACAAAACAGACAACGAATCCGGACCATCGGAATTCAATTTTTCATGTTTGGGATCCAAAAAGTCAGATCCACTTGAGTCCTGCCAAAATGCGGGGTGGAGAAGAGAGGTGCAGGGCTGATGCATGCCACTCAAAAGACACAGTGTAAGCAAACACGCCCGGACGCAAACAGTGTTTGGATACACTCAGTGCAGATCAGGCGGGAGCATCTGGTTTACATTTCCTCTATAAAGAAATATGGGTGGGGACCTCGGGGGACCCAAGATGCAATAACAAATACAGACACTTGACAAGCCTTGGCAGGCGAAGACAGAATATTTCTGTGTTTACCTGACAATGTGACTGGAGTCCAGCCCACTGGGGAGCAATCCATTTGGTTGTGACCCGTCGCACCCCGGCAGAATGTCCTTGCAGAGACATTAATGTCAGCCTGGGCAGCGTCACTCCCTCCCCCTCCCCGGCACACACCATCTCCAAGAAATGCTGGGACTGTCACGCAGGCTAATGATGCATGGGGCACTGGCCACACCGTCTGGAATTACTGTGCAATATTACGTATATTACGTGCAGTAACACGGGGACAGGCGGCCTGGCTTCCTTAAATCTTCCCATTCCAAAGTCTTTACAAAAAAAAAAAAAAAAAAAAAAAGCTGACTTCTTGTGCGATTGTGGGAAGACTGGCGTCACACGTTCATTGCTGTTTTGCTTTTTGGGTCGTTGTGGTCTCACTCTTAAGACTTTTCCATTTTGCCAGTGGGGGCACAAAATAAGAGCACAGAATAGCATGGTGTGTCTGAGTGAGGATCGGTGTGTCTGTGTGTGGATCAGGAGAAGCCCTAAAGGGTTTAAAATGCGAAGCTGGAATTCACTTGTGGGGGGAAGAAGGTGTGTGTGTGTGTGTGTGTGTGTGTGTGTGAGTGTGTGTGTGTGTGTGTGTAGGGGCATGGGACTCACTTCTCTCTCAGTAATCATACATTATAAATCTTTATGGCTCAGAATAAAAGTACCATTTGTAAGCTAGGGGCAAAATGATTATTTTTGTGTCCATCATACCTTTGGTGGGGGGTGGAAAGAGGTGCCTAATTGGGTGGGGGGTTTGTTCCCCCACTTCCTTCCACGAGAGATCAAAAGTCACATGAAGGGTGTTGCGGTGCAGCTGTCTGGATTCTACTTGGCCTCTGAATAATAAACAGGGAGTTTCTAGAACCACCAGCTCATTAATGAGCACTAATTCAGAATGGAAGGCACAATGTTCAGTCATTTCAGCAACAGGGACAATGAAGGTTCTCAACTCTGGTACAAAGAGCGGCCTGCCGCCTCATGTGGAATGAGTAATTACAGCTAATATCCATTTCAGCTTGTATTAGAATGTCCAAAGAAATAAGGTCGCCAGCGCTGTGGGGCTGGGAGTGGATCCCGGGGAGCATGAGGTGTGGGGCGGGGGAGAGGGAGTCCAGGGTAGATGGACTGTTTCAGGACGCCCCTGGCAGCTTGCATCTGCAAAGGATGACCCCGTCTGCAGAGGTGACCCCAGGCTCTTTGCACCTTTGATATGCTGTTAAAACAGATGGGGGCATACTTCTGGATGCTTTCCATCCCAGGGCCTGTGGGGAAGTGTTCCCCCCTCCCAAGGGAAGGTCTGGGATCCTGGTGGTCGAGGGCTGAAGGTCTGCAAGGCTAAAGGCAGTGGAGACCACAGAGGTCACTAGTGGGGTGCAGGGGGGTCACTGATCTGGAATTGGGGAGTTTAGACCTTTGCAGTGCATCACAGAGATGATAGGTGTGTGGCTCTCTGGGTGAGGCATCGCTTTCTATCTGAGCTGCACCAGGCAGGGTTCCTGGATGAATGATAGAAAATGACGTGGAAGATTAAGCAAAGAGAGGGATTTACTGACGGGCCGTGTGGGCCCACAGGGTCCTCAGCACAGCTGCAGAACAGGCTGGGATTCAAGGAGGCCAGTGGAAGGTAGAACCCTGTGCTGACCACAGCCTTCACTGCTGCTGCCTGGTCATGCGACAGACTAGCTCCCCACCCTGGCTCAGCACTTATAGCCTGGGCTCTGGGTGTCACTCTTGTCTCTTCTTGGCCACCCCGAGAACTGGTTCCTAGTCTTTCTGGCTCCCACGACACCCTGGCTTCCTCGTTGGTTTGAGGTCTCTCCCTCCCGAAAATTCCTAAGTGCTAAATACCCATTAAATATTAAGACTGGGGCTAGGAAGCAGGACAGCACCCAGTATCAAAAGTCTGCCCTACCTGTTTTAAATCGCATACAAACCACGGAAGTCACTTTCCCTCCTGAATCCCCCCTTCACTAGCAAAAGAGAGACAACCACAGTAGCTGACACCGTCGTAGGCTGTAATGCTGGTAATCCCAGGCTCCTCATTGATTCCCCCTCCCATTTACTGGGGTGCCCTCAACAGGGAACGTTTGGCAGAGCTTCAAAAAGATGCATCCAGCAGGCCAGCCCCCCTCACCTGTGGAGCAGCTGCCAAGCAAAGATGTAGGGCAGTCAGCGGTTTCCAAGACATGTGGATTTAATAGGACTCGCGGATGGAGTTGATGGTGTGGGAGAAAGGAGAGAACGGAAAACCAAAGGCATCCCCAGCTTCTGAGGGTGCCTGGCCCGTTTTTGGCACCTAGTAAGTGCTCAACAAATGCTCACTGCTAATGATCGTCAGCTCAGTCATCATCAGCAGCATCATTTTTATGTTTATCACCATCTAGCCGACCTCTGATAATCAGTGTAATGGTGATTATACACCAGACTCTGCCTCTATTGGCTCAGAACTTGTTTTTGCTGTGTGACTTTGAGCAAACTACTGAATCTCTCTGGGCTTCAGCTTCCTCCTTTGTAACCTGAGACGATAAAAGTAGCTAGGCCATGAGGACTGAATGTGTTAGTCTATGAAGATGCCTTCATAAAGCGCCCGGGACCCAGTAAGAACTCCGGTCGTACAAGTTGCCTTGTCACCTCCCTGACTTATACATACTGCTCACATCCCACTTCTGCTGGCCAAACTGCCTGTCTCCAAAATGAACCCTAACAATAAGTGACTCTCTTTTCCCATCTGAGAATCAAGGAGAGAAAGTGGATCTCCCCAGCCCACAAGGAGATGGAAACCTCCTCTGTGTCATAAACTGGAAGTTAGTGTTGAATCCGATGCTGGTGGGTCATTCTGTGGTTCCCGCTTGGGTCAGTGTGACCCCGGACAGCGGACCCCAGTATCTGCCCATCATCAGCTCCTTCCACAAATCACAATTCTCCAAGCCTGCAGGGTCTGCACTTGCCACCAGCCTGGGTTTGGAAGGGAGCACTGCCAGGTCTTAGCAAGTAGGACAGTTGTCCTGAGGTTAAATAGGACAAGCAGCCCAGTGTCGCCACATGTGAGGACCCGGCTGGACTTCTGCTTTCAAGCCTGACTGGAAATAACACATCAGCACCTCTCCCCGTGATCTCTGGATGCTCGTAGTTCTTCTGCCTGGCGGAAACCAGAAGTGCAGAAACACACCCTTACTCCCTCAGTCACATCCGCTCCCAAATGTTGAGCAGTGTCCGTAGGACATGGTCAAGTCCCCTGTTACTCTTTGTTAAAAAAAAAAAAAACAACAGTATTAGTGATTCTGTTCAGCAAATGTCTAGAGAGGAAATAAATAAGAAACATAACTGCAAAACAGATGAATGTGCAAAATAGGCAATGGGGCTAAACAGAACCCCACCCCGCCCCACCACCACCATTCCTGGCCACTCTTCCTGCTTTTCTGGGATGAAATCTTCATGTAGACCTCCAACGTGGAGTAGGAAGTGGTGAGTTCCTGGACTGTGTTGGCAGGGTGGTCACTGCGGGCTCTGACATTGTAAAGCCAGAAGCTGCGCTTGTCTTTGCATGGGTGGCGTCTGCGTGAGAGGTGGCTGAGCACATCACTGAGGGAGGCTGTGGCCGACAGACCCGTGTGAAGTCGGTGCACTGTGTGGTTTACATGGAGATAATGATAAAAGAGGCGGGTAGCTACTGAGCTGCCTCAGTTTCCCCCACATACTTTGAACAGGGTGATTCCAGCTAAGTGGTGTGGGCGGAAGTTCTCTGCCTCCCTCTGAGCAGCAGTGATGTCCATTCCAGGGGTGGCTAATGCCCTAAGGCTGGGACGTGCCCGGCCAGCCCCTTGCAGCTGAGAAAGACTAGCATCCATGTCCTGTCGGCCCCTGGATCAGCACAGTCAACACCTCTTACTCTTGTCTCTCCAACTCTATTGGTGGAGAGTACTTTCATGGATAGCATCAGCAGCATGTCTGAAGATTTCTGGGGAAAATGAGGGAAACTTTAAGGGGGAGCATTTTAACTTGGGGGCTGGCTCTCCATTTTGGCCCTGAGGGGCCAAAAGAAACCCCTCAGTCTGGGACTGTAGTAGGGTGGTCCCAGGAAAAGGTGAAGTTCCACCCACTTATGGCTATCATATTGGACATTCATGGACAATGTCAGTGACTGACTACATCCTAAAATCTGTGCCACCATAGGTATGGTGCTACTCAAAATCAAAAGGGGGGATCGTAATAGGGTGGTCCCCAAGAAAAGGGGAAGTTCCAGGTTCCCTGCCCCACCCAGAAGGAGGGTGGGGCTGAGCAGAGAAAAGGAGAAAAAAAGGAAGGAAGCAGGATGGAGAGCCAGAAGGAGACCTGAGGAAGCCACACGGAGCAGCGAGCATGTGATGAAGAAACCGGGCTTGTGTCCTGGCCCTGGACTGGTTAAGGCAGATGTGGGTGAGAGGCCCGTGGGGAGGTGACTATGGCAGCGTTTATATTGATTTCGATTTTGCTCTTTTCCTCACAGACTTGTCTGGCCATTTCTGACCCTTGTCTATGGGTCCCGGCCAGAAGGTGCTTTAGTCTTGTGGCGAATTTCAGGCCTTGCTTTGGGCCAATCCCTTTTGGATGGACTTTTGCCCACGAGGGGATGGGTCACTTCAGGTGTTTGATTTAGAACTTATATTCTTTATCTTCCATGTTGTACGCTCACTGTATTAAAGTTCCTTTTCACTAAAGTTTTATATGCTGTCTTGATGCGGCAGATGGCAGAACCCATTTAGAGGAGGCAGATTTGGGGGTTCGGTGGTGCCCCTCTCCCTGCTCTGTAACAGGACAACTTTAGGAAGTTGGTTTCACTATTTTCTCTGTTATTTTTCCCCTGGGGAAATGGTCTCGGAGGGTACAATGCTGGCCGCTGGCCACACAGCACAGTGAAAACTAGAGCTCAGAACCAACCCACAGCTGGAGCCCACCCACCCATTCCCTTTACCTGGAAAGCCAACAGAGACACCCAGCTTTGTGGGGTGAGGCTCACAGTTCTAGAAGCTCCACAGTGCTCTGCCCTTTGACCCACGAATCCTTTACCATGGTGGACAACTGAGTAGGACTTTATGAAATTTGGGTTACTTCTCTGACCTCTACCTCTAACCATCAGCCGAGAGACTGCCTGCCTATGCCTCAGTTTCCCTGGTTTTAATGACAGTGGTGATCATATCTGACAGAGCGCCGGGAAGGGTCACGCCATGCCATGTCTGTGGTGTCCCTGAAGACCTGCAGCCCTCCTGACCCAATCGATGGGGCTGTCTAGACGATCAATACTGATCACTGCAGCCGAATTGACCCGGCTCAGGACCACATTGATCATTTAAGACACCTGGAATAGCAGGATCAGCTGGGCCATGGTTCAGGGACTTTGGTGACCAAAGTCTTAGTTAAATGAGGACCCAGCCTTTAAAAATATGTTACCCACCAAATCCCTTGGACTTCAACAAGCCTCTGGGGGGGGGGGGCTGGTCTGTGGGAGACAGAAATGAATCTGAACTCACAAAAGGGTCATGGGGCAGTTTGTGGGCATGCTAAGTAATCTCACTGGGCCTCACTTTTTTTTTTTAAAGATTTATTTACATATGCATACAGGAACTGGGGGACAGGCCAGAGGTGCAGGGGGTGAGAGGATTCACCACAGACAGAGTGGGGAGCAGAACAGGCTGATTGAAATACACTGTTGAGGGGAGCAGTGGGAGAGACAGCAGAGGTCTGCTGTGCCATGAGGGTCAGTCTCCTGCCTGGGCATCGAAATCTTGCTGCAGTGGCTGCTAGCTTCATAGTGCTGTGCTTCAAGCTGTTGTACCACCAGGGAGGACCCCTCAGTTTACTTTTCAAGAAAAGGAAGGTGAAAGGACATTTGTCTTATGTAGTTTTAGAGACCAGGAAACGAAATGTGGTGGTAAGAGACTTAGCTTAGCGCCTGGGAATAGTAACGGGTACAATAAAATTTGATTTGTATGATTTATTTTGAATAGGAATTTCCCCCCACGCAAAAACACTGTTCTTAAAATATGGAAACTCTGTTGGAAATTGCCTGGCCTTATATCGATAATGCCTATCTTTTGCAAGGACAATCCTCAGAGTAACACTATGGGTTTTTAAAGAGATAACTGACATCAACTTGCTGACAGTCACAGCGCTGGGAAGTAGCAGGTGTGGATACAAAGCCAGATTTCCCTGACTCTGGAATCTGTTTTCTTCCCACAGTCCAAATTGCTCTACTAAAACACAGCAGCAGGGAAGTGAGGATGAGAGAACACAGGGATCTTACCACCAGGGAGCTTGGGGTGGACACGGGGCCTGAGATGTTCTGAAGGTGACTTACAGAACTACACGTGCGCTGGGAAAGAGGCCAGGCAGAGAGCAGGGGAGGCGGAGAGCAGGAGCGCTCACATCGACAACGCGGTGTGGAGCCGAGCCCCGGAAGCTGAAGACCTCAGAAAACCGCGATCACTGATCATCAGGGAAACTGAGGGCAAAGGAACATGGGAGAGGTGTGTGGAGGTGGAAGTCTCTGGGCTAATTTGGAGAATTAATTCGGCCTCAATTGGCTGAAGCCGTGAGTCAGGCAGCTGCTCACAAGTGCTTTGTTACATAATCACTGTTATTGGCTATTTGTAGCAGATTCACTTGAGGTTACCATTTTGTCCGGGGTGCGCCTCTCCCTCCCTTCCTCTTTCTCTACTTTTTGTCTATCTCCATTTCCCCAGAAGTTCAGAGTTGCCCCTCCCCACCCCCTTCTTTTATGCTCCACAGTGAGCGATCTTAGTGAGGACTTATGTTTTCAGTGAGGACTTATGTTTTCATATTCAACTTGGTTTTTATATGTAAACTGTTTTGCCCTACATTTTGGTGCAATGCCTCATGTTATAGAGTGGGGATATTTTATCTGGACATATATTTCATATTTAAAGGAGGCTCATAACACTTGTCCAAAGCTAACATGCTTCCATTTTATAGCGATCAGACAATATTCCAGTCTCCATTTGCAGGAAGAATGCATGGTGAGTTTGTTTAAAAATATGTTCCCTGCACTAAACTTCTTACCATAAATTATCAGGTGGCTGTTAGCATATTTCCCTCCCTGCCAGGCACGTGATGTAGAAGTTCTCCCCCTGAAACAAAATGGTAAGAACAAACTGAGGAAATCCAGCCTCATCTCCAGGCTGGGGGCAGTTCATGCAGCCTTACTCCCTGCTCTTGCAAAATGGAAATAAAACATCTCAGTGGCTGCTTTAACTCCAAGGACTTAGGAAATTGACTAATAATGCAAATATCCAGAGGTTAATAGCCTGGTGACATTACGGTAACTTACACGGTGGCTTAAAGGGCATTATCTATCACATGGCCAGCATTGGTCAGTTAGCAGAAGGTACAGATAAATATCAAAAGAGGAATGAACTCCCAGAGTCAGGAATTAATAAAATCTGGGGACTCTCCCCGCCCCACTTTCTTCTTTTCACGGACAAGAGGGAGACTTCATCCCATTCATTTGCACAAGGTTCAGCCATTCTTTTTGCATATGAGGCTGATCCCTGCCTGGTGCATGCATGGGAACATAGCATGCCCTAAGTTCTCATTTTGTCTGTGTCTGGAGGGAAAAGTCAGTGAGATTCGGTTAAGGGAGAAGTTCTAAATGAGCAAAAGTATAAAGGAAAAAAAAAAAAGGAGTCCATGCGATGCTGTTTGCTTTGCTGTGGCTGTTTTGGACAAGAGGAAACTGGCTAGAAATCAGCTGGAAAAGACTGCTAATAAACGTGGTCAAGATTTAAGGCAGCTACAGGCCAGGTTGGTCCAGCATGGTCCAGGTTGATCCCCCCCCTCAACACAGTGCCTCACATTTGGAGTCTGGATGGACAGACCACTGCCTCCGAGAGGTGGCTCATCTCACCACGCAGCCCCTGACCCGAGGACACGTCCGTGCCTCTGGCTACCAGCTGAGATCCCTTCCATTATCATTGGCTCTCCTGGGTGAATTCACTCCCTCTGCTGCCATTTTGGGCTTTTCCAGAGAAGGGTGGACCGATATTATCTTTGGGAAATTGTAGATTCTCAGCTCTTGCTACTAAAAGGAAAATTACTGCCCTGGAGCAGTTCCTGGTTGGGTTCCAAAGGCGTCTTGTCGCATTATTTAAATACCGAATTGTGATATGATTGAAGTTGGTACCAAGTTGCTCTTGGCAGACGCTGTTGGCTGGCAGGTGCCGAGCAGGAGGGCTGTGCAGCCTCAGCTAACTGCTTGGGCTTTGCTGCTCCGGGGACTGCCAGCCACGACCCAGGCTGCCGCTGCTGCCACGCTTTTTTTCTGCAAAGCGCACAGAATCCAAACACCCACCCCTTGGCACGAGCCACTTCCCAAGCCGTGCCTCGCGGGCTCCTTGATCCGGCTTTCTCCCAGGTTCCGTGGCCTTGCCAGGCTCTCTCCTCGGGCAGTGCAGTCCTCTCCTTGCTTTGACGCTGCAGGAAGCACACGAGGAAGGGAAAATGCCCCAATCCAGAGAGCTTCCCATTCCCACTTCTCTTTTTCTTGCTTACATTTTTTTCCCTCCAAACAAGCCTGAGTTGGCACCTTGTGGCCCCAGGGACAGCAGGCAAACATGGGCCTTGACTCATCTTTTTTTTTGAAATAGAAAGCTGGTGTCAGCCTTTACTGCAAGCTGTACTTGACCAATGTCACCTGTATTTTCCAGAACTGTTTGGAACACCCAGGACTTAGTACGCAAATGGATACCACAGTTTCACCAAGTCCACTCGGGGTGGATTTTTTTTTTTTTTTAAACTTAATGTAGCTTTTAAATGTTGGGAAACCACTTTGTGTCCTTTTTTGCTTCTGCCCGCCTCTGGGTGGGACAGGACTGTGAATGGAAAGTGTCACTTGGCTGGAAGGAGAGGCTGGCTGCTGCTGTGCTCAGACTGTGCAGGGGGAACTGCATTTTGTGTTGGGTTTTCAGTCCAGAAACTTCTGCCTTCTCACTCCACAGACTCAATTTCATAGCTCAGAAGATTCCCCCATCCAAGCCCTTCAGTCCCCTTCTCCTGTTCACTTCGATGCCACCCCAGCCAAGTCTGGGGGCGCCTAGCTAGGACGACATCCTGAAAATGGTGCCGGCTTCCATGGGCTCAAGAGACTGCAGGATCCTGGGATTCTGCAGGGCGATGACCTTCGTCCCCAGCACTGGGCTCCCCACTGCCACGCCTATCTCCTCCCAGCCCCCACCCCCAAGGCAGGATGGTCTGAAGGAAGATGGCTCAGGACTGAGTTGCTGCTTAGAGCTCCACTTCCCCATCGGCTAAATGACCTTGAATAGCTTATAAACTTGTCTGAATCTCCGTTTTTTCCAGCCATTTCTTTTTCACTTCCTCCCTCTGACCTCTCTCCTCCATCTCCTCGTCTCCCTCCTCCTTCCCTGTGTTCTTAAATGATCTCTATCATTACAACAGGAATGCTTGACTTTTTTTGGGGGGGGTGCAGGGGGAGCACAAAATAAAAGGAAAATAAACATGTTAAGATAAACTGGACATTTCATAAATTTTCTTCAGTCATTCTATCACCAATTCGACGTCCCTGCTGGTATCCAGTATTAATAGTTTCATGTGGACTCTGCTGGAATTCCCTTTGCATTTGCAACCACACATTTGCAAGACAGACCCAATCAAACCCACCAATCAAACCCATGGTGAAGGACCCTTGGAAACACCAAATAAAATGGATGTGGGGCCCTCCCTGGTGGCGCAGCGGGTTAAAGCGCAGCACTGAGAAGCTAAAGCCGCTTCAGCATGAGTTCGGTCTCCGCCTGCCCTGAAGCTGACCTACCAGGCGCAGCAGACCTCTCCTGACCCCCCGCTGCTCCCCTCAGCAGTGTACTTCGTTGATCTGCCTGTTCTGCTCCCCACTCTGTCTCTGGTGAATCCTCTCACCCTCTGCATCTCTGGCCTGTACCCCAGTTCTGTATGATTAAATAATCTTTATAAAAAAATGGATGTGAAACCATAATCTTAGTAACTATCTTTTCTGCTGTCACTTTGCTTTGATTGTGGATACTCTACATACACCCCTGCCATGGGGTGGCTGAGCGTGGATGTTCAACCCACAAGCTTCTCCTCTCATTAGCTTTTCTGCCATCGTTTCCCCAACTCCAAAATGACCGTTTACTCTTTTGTTCAAATTTCTACAAGACATGATAAAGAGAGATAGAGAGCATCCCTTCCTTATAGATTTTCAGGTTTCAGGTCTGTGCGGATAGAAAGGACAGTCTCTACAGGAACAGTTATCAGGGGCAGGAGAACATGGCAATTATTCTGTAACCCAACGAGCTGCTGCCTTCATATCTAATCAGAGGGCCTGTCTTCGTGCCTGTCTCCCTGGGAAGAAAACATACCTTCCCTTGTCTCCCACAGCATCTGTGATAAGGGTATTCGATGAGTCAGATGGTCTCGGCTGCATGTAGGACAGGCATCTTTGCAAGTTTCCGTAGTCTGCAACTAGTCAACTGTCTGTTTTATGTGTGGCTGTTTGAGACCCACAAGAGACCCGGGAAGGTCTGTCACCCAGCATGCTGGGTGAGGAGTGAGGTAGGGTGAGAAGGATGGAGAGAGAGAGAGTTCTGTGTAATTAAAACTCCAAGAGAGGGCACATGGGCCTGGAGAGCTAGGTGATCCTGGGCAAGGTCTGAACTTCCAAGCCTCATCCTCCTCACCTGTAAAGGCGACCGGTGACAATCATTTCACAAGTTTGCTTTGAAGATGGATCCCACACGACTTGGGAGGTGCCAAGCTTAGGGTCTGCCACACAGATACATGGCAAGGGTGAATTCAATAAATGCTGTTGCAAAAAAAAGTGGAGGGTGACATGTTTTTATATAACTACAATGATCCATTTTTCCTAAACAGCAGGAAGGGGAAGGAAACAGTGTGCTGAATGAAAGCAGAAGCTGTTTTTCTGAGCTGTTTGATGAGAAAGGGAGTAGGGGTCACGAGTGAAATAATGTCCTTTGGTACAGAAAAAGCGCCACCCTTCCTGTCTCCAGGCAGCTCCTTCCACGGTAATTTTTTTAAAAGTACCTATGAAGGGCCCTCTCTGGTGGCATAGAGGCTTCAAGCACAGCACTATGAAGCTGTCTGCATCCACTGCGGCATGAGTTCCATCCCCCACCAGGGGGCTGACCCACACGGCACAGCAGACCTCTCCTGTCTCACCCGCTGCTCCCCTCAGCAGTGGATTTCAGTAGAGTCACCTGTTCTACCCTCCATTCCATCTCTGCACCTTTGCCCTACAGCCCTGTTTTTGTGTGCATAAATAAATAAAATAAATCTTTAAAAAAATACTGCCTTGGCCCTCCCTGGTGGCGCAGCAGGTGAAAGCACAGCACTAAGAAGCTAAAGTCACTTCACCATGAGTCCGATCCCTGCCCCGGAGGTGACCCACAGGGCACAGCAGACCTCTACTGTCTCGTCCACTGCTCCCCTCAAAGGTGTGTTTCAGTCGATCTGCTTGTTCTGCTCCCCACTCTGTCTCTGGTGACTCCTCTCACGCCCCACCTCTGGCCTGCACCCCCATTCTGGAATGCATAAATAGATTTTTTTTAATAAAGTCCCTATGAAAATAGGCCCCAAATATCAGTGGTTGTTCAGGGCAGGGGTCAGAACGCTGCCCTCTCTGCCCCTCCCCTTCCATCTGACTGCCATCCACTCTCATCCAGGGGCCCAACCTCTGCCTCTTTCTTGCTTGGGGCTACATCACAGCCCCAAGGTTACAGAGTACAAGCCTCAGTTTGGGGGGCCTTCCCTATCTCATTCAACTTACAAATGGACAAGACAAGACCCTGAAGGTGCCCACAGAGCTTTTCATCAGTGGGTGCCAGGCTGGGAGTCAGGCAGAAGTGGGCAGGAACCTCAAAGTCCTGCATCTACTTGAGCAGAGCCTGCTTGATCATAGGGAAGTGACGGGCTTCTCCAGGCTCTTGCGTGGCCTTGGTGCATAAGAGTAATGGGCCAGGGAGGGCATAGGACCAGACAGCCACTGGCAAACTGGCCTTCTGCTACCAGACGAGGGTCCTGCCCATGTGCACATCTGCCGTGACACATATCAACAGTGATCTGCTGATGTCACATGGCAGTGCCTCTTCTTCCTGGGCACCTTTGGAAAGCTGTTCTTTTTTTTTTTTTTTTTTTAGATTTATTTATTTATTCATAGAGAACTTGGGTATAGGCCAGAGGCACAAAGGTGGTGAAAGGCTTCACCAGACACAGAGTGGGGAGCAGAACAGGCAGATCACTGAAATACACTGCTGAGGGGAACAGCGGGCCAGTGAGGAGAGATCTGCCACACCATGTGGGTCAGCTCCTGGGCCGGGGATCGAACCCACACCGAAGTGGCTGTGGCCACCTTGCAGTGCTGCATCCTAACCCATTGCGCCACTAGGGAGGGCCCGGAAAGCTGTTCTTAAACCCAAGCTATGTCCTATGGTCAACAGTACTTTCTGGGGGAGGAATTATGCAGTAACCTAACCCCAAACTTGCAAAGTATTCAGTCTCCCTGGAGGAGCAGCTCTTCACAAGGAGCCTCCCTATGGTGACAGTCCCAGCAGCCCTTGGCTTGGGCCACTCTTCTTGGATCAGCCCTGGGCTCTTTGTAAGGCGGGGCTCACTGGCTGGGAGGCCTGCTGGGAAGCCTGGCCCTGAGAGGGACCATGCTTGGCCTTCACACTTCGTGATGGTTCCTTTCACTCAGGCAGAGGTGACAAGCAGGAGTGCAGACAGTGGATGGGCTTCCCAACGGTGGCAGGCCCTGAAGTTTTCCAACAAGGAGGTTCCTGTTGGGCAAGTTAAGCAGGAGCCAGCTGGGAGTCTCCCAGGAAGCTGTGCTGTGACACTGAGGTGCGGCCCTTACAGGAAGCCAAGAAGAGGTGGCAGGACTTGAGTAAGGCCTTCATTTACTCCTCTGCAGGGCCCAGACGCAGGGCAGGGACAGGAGGAGCTGCTGTGTGCCACATGCCGTGTGTGTCTCTCGCGTCTGTTACATGATTCATTTCATTTTTAATTCATTCGACAAGTTTGAGCATCTCCTATGTGCTGGGCAGTGCGCTCAGACCCGAAAACATAGGAATGACAAAGGGAGTCTCTGTCTTTGCAGAGCTCACATCCTGGTGGGAGGCGACACGTGATGATGCATAATGACCAGGTAGAATGCCAGGAGGTGATAGGAGCACCGAGAAAAGCAAAGCCAGTTAGGGGACTTGGCATTAGGTAGGGAGATGGGAACGAGTTGAAGCTCCTACGATTTTAATCACAATAATATTTGTCCACTACTACTAACAGATGCTAACATCCACTGATTGATTAGAATTTTTTTTTAATCATACAAACTGATAATAAAAGAGTTATGGTCTTGCAACAGAAGTGCCACTGAGCTGTTACTAGGCATCCACGCTAATTAGACACTTAATTGCTGGCTGTTCCTGAATCCACCCATTTTAAAGTTGGGTAGATTAAGGCTGGGTGTGGCTAAGGTGCTTGTCCCGCTTCATCATACTAAGCAGTGAACCTGGTTTTCCTAGCCTGCTCTGTTTGACTTTAGAAACTGTTTTAACCATGCTGTTCTTAACAACCATAGGTGGGTGGTGTTTGACTCATAAGGAGAAGAAACAGAGGGTCACAGAGGTCATAAACTAGATAGGGTAGAAATAAAATCCAGAGCTATTGCACTCCAAAGCCTTAGTTCTTTCCTCTGCCACTCAGTAGGGGGGATCTCAAGTGACTGAGGTAAGGGCTGTTAGTGGAACTTTCCAGGAGAAATGTGTACTTGGAGCTCCCCCTCTGTCTGCTCCTGGGAGGGATCTCTGCTGTTCTGTAGGGTCTAAATTGGCATTAGGAACAGCACATCCATTCTGGGACCCTGGTGTGAGCTGTTGGTCCATACAGGGCAGGCTGCTCCTGGTCACACTGAGAATTAGTCGTCATCTTCACAAGTGTCCCCAACATCCAGTGCTTTTAGATGTAAAACCTGGACTCTATTTTGGTGGAAACAGGGTCCAAGTTAACCTCACTGTGTGGGCGCATGTCACAACATGACTCACCCCATCTCGGGCTTTTTCCACTCCCCATGTGATATGGCAATGACTTTGAAGTTGCTGGTGACTTTACTTAGCAAATGACCGAAACAGTGAAGATTGTACTGACAAGCTTACCACACACCCATTTCCAGAGAACTTAGAGCCAGAGCAGTGTTCTAGAAGCATCTCTCCGCAAAGCCTGTGCACTCATAAACGGAGAAGGTGGCTGCCCACGCAGGATGCTCTGCAGGACACGGGTAAATAAAATCTTCTAGGTCCCCCAGACTGCCACCTAAGACCAAATCCTGCATCTTTCCTGAGGACAGTGCCGTTTCTCTGAACTTGAGTTTCCTTGTCTGCTAACTGGGGTGAATGATACTTCCCATGAACACTTAAAGCATCTTCTTGCACAATGCCATTGACCCAAGGGCCCCTGGGAGCTGTCCGCTGCCGCTCCCACCTGCACAGCGGACTACTTTTCATCTCATACATATTTTGCAAAGAATTGCATTTGGAGGAAATAGCAATGGTGTGAGAGGGGGCTGGGGGCCCCCAAGAATACTAGTGGTCATGAGAGAGGACCCCTGGAGAGAGAGGCAGAAGAAAAAGCACCCATAGGAAGATCCAAAACAAATAAGTATCACTCACTTTACTCTGCCTCTCTGGGATGGTTGCTAATACCAGGATGTTAGACGACCAGGAAGGGGTGGGGCTGGAGAGGCCAACATTTGTTGGCCAGGAACAGCGTGTGGCAGTTGCTTGAAATAAGTCACCTTAAACATTCTCACACTCATGCTCATTGTGTTCATTTTGCAAAAGGCTCTGAGGAGTGAAATCTATCACAGCAAGAAAGAGAGGGAACCCAGAGTCACTCGGCCCTTTATTGCAGACCTTCCATTTTTCTTCCCTCCTTTCCTGTTCTCACCCTTCTTTTATCATGTCCTGTCTCTCTACCAAGTTTATTTTCTCCCCATCCCTCTCACAGATTCTTATTCCTAGGCACAAGGACCATACGAGGGAGCAAAACCAACACTATTATGTCTGACCTCCCAGAGGGACTAGCGCAGGCTGGAGTCACTCACTTTGCATCTTCCTCACCCACCGCTGACTTTCATTCCCTGTCTCCAGGTGGCTGACATTGCCCTGGGCTCATATGACACATGTTTTCATCTATACTTGGGTTGGCATGACAGTCCCAATGTCCCAATCCGTCCCTCCATCCATCCATCCATCCTCCATCCGTCCGTCCGTCCATCCATCCATCCGTCTATCCATCCACCCACCAAATATGTATTGAGCACTTACAAGAAGTCACAGTTGTAGGCACTGGTATTACAGAGGTGAGCAGGGCACCTCCACCTTTCAGGGCTCTCAGGCCATTGAGAAGATGATGTCAGTTGAGTGCTCGCCACCTGCATGTAGCTGTCCTTGGTTGCACATGCCTGTCCCCAGATTGCACCTGCAACAGCAGCATGGCTCAGTTGACAACCCTCATGTGGGATGCTAAGCAGTGAGAAGCAGATTAGTTATGGGGTCAAGCTAAACAGGGAAGGTCTCATGGAGGAGGGAACAATCCCTCTTACCTAGTGCCTGAGCAATTCCTAGATTGTCCACCAGTTTCATCCTTTTGTTTTCTGAGGGACGCAAAGATGCAAAGATACAGATGAGTAGCAGCCCCAAAACCTGCCCTGAAACTAGACAGGTTGGAGTCATCAGCCCAGACATGCACCTGCCAGAAAGGAGGCTCCTGAAACCCCATCTCTGGGTTGCATCTCAGTCGTGGGATGTTGAACTGCTGACACATTTCACTTGTTCTCAGAAGGAATAGGTTAAGCACTCTGGTTT
Organism: Condylura cristata; assembly: GCF_000260355.1. Classification (NCBI taxonomy): domain Eukaryota; kingdom Metazoa; phylum Chordata; class Mammalia; order Eulipotyphla; family Talpidae; genus Condylura; species Condylura cristata. The sequence goes on along the minus strand of NW_004567129.1, from coordinate 8,047,489 downwards.
CGTCGGCTCGGTCCATTTCACGACTCCCTTTAAGATCACCTGAACACCCACTCAGCACAGCAACTGCGAGATGAAATGCCCTTGAGGCTGGAAGGGCTGCAGGAAGAGGGCATTTGGGGAGACCGGACACAAGGCCTCTACTGCAAGACCCTCCTACTATATTGAATGACATGAAAGAGAAAAAGAAAGGGTCATCCCCACTTGTTCACTGACCCCCACAGCCCAGCTATCCACATGAATATGTCACCTCTGATCAGAATGGCCAGACTGAAAGAAAGCTCAGGAAGAAACAAATATTAAACAGCCAAACCAAAACAGCACCTGGGAGCAGCTACTTGCTTCAGGTAGGAAAGCTGGAGTCAACTGTCTGGGGAGCCACAGATTTGCACTCTTCTGGAGACCCCTCCTTCAACAGGCTAATTTTTCCTCAGTGACCTGTACACCCTGCAAACCCAGGTGTAGAACCCGGGGCTGCTCCAGTGTCAAATCTTTCCTTGGGAGGTCCCCTTCTAATTCTTCTATGTCCAGGACGACCCAGCCAATTACTAAGCTTTGGAGAAAGGAACAATGGCTAATTAAGATGAACTTTAAGGGGGGAGAACTTAATTAATTTGATCTTTATCTGAAACCCTAATTGAAGTAAACTTTAGAAGTTCTATGGATCAATGCCTCAGACTATTTGTAAAAATATACATAGAATGCTTCTTTAGAAAGCAAAAGGTTGAAAACATGGATGTGAGCTCGGGTATTAAATTAACACTGACCTTCAGGCCCTTCACTAAGGAAACTTAGTGGAAATGCTCGTATACATACATATTTAACGAGCAAAGTCTGGCTAACACAGATGCGAGAACGGTGGAGGCATCTGAGACAGCATGATGGGTTTTTCGACGAACAGGTGGGAGGTACCTTATACTCCTTATCATTCCTAAAATATTAACTCACCTAGTTTTCCATTAATCTACACACTCCATGGTCCTCCAGACAGTCATTACTGAGTGGTGAAGACATGCCAGGGTGATTGGCAGCACAATGGGCGGGCAAAACAACAGGACAGTGGTCTGCCCTTCTGGGGTCTACATTCCAGTAAGCGTAGGACGTAAAGTCACAGCATTTCAGTTGAGGATGGGACAGGGTATGACCGATGGATAGAGACCCAGGCCCGATCAGAACCACTAGGAATGAGCTTTTTGCAGAAATTGAATTGGAGCTTGAGAACTGAGAAGGGGTTTCAGCTCTCAGTGGGTGCTAAGGTATAGCCGAGGGCCACAATGTGGCCAAGGGCAAGGTTCTGAGTCCAGTGGTGCCCAGAGGCTGTGGCAGGTGATCAGCAGTACAGTGTCAAGGTTTTGGAGAAGGGACCTAGTGAGGTGTGATGGGAAACAGCTGCCAGGCCCAGGAAGGCCTCCTAGGCCATGGGCTTCACTCAGGCTCAGTGGAAGACACTAGACGCACTTGGTGCAGGTGACCTTGGTCTGATTTATGTATACTTTTAAAAAATCACCTGAAAACAGATTGTAAGAACATGAGAATTGGAGGAGGAGCTGTTCTTTCTTGGCTGAAACACCACCGTAGGGGACTCTGGAAGGAGCGTCACTTCAGGGTTGGGTCCTGTGCTGGGGGCCCCTGGGGATCCAGAAGGTGCTGCCACCCTTTGAAGAGCCTCAGGGGACCAGGAGGAAAGTGATGAGTGAAGTCATAGACTAGATCAAGAAGGACTTTTTTTTTTTTTGTTAAGGATGTATTTATTTATGCATACAGAACTGGGGTACAGGCCGGAGGTGCGGGGGTGGTGAGAGGATTCGCCAGAGACTTTTTTGTTCTGGATCAAGCCTGAGATCCAAGGAGAACAATAGGTTTGCAGCAGAGAAAGGCAAAGGGTGCCCAGGAATTCTTTGCAAAAGCTAAAACAGAAGCAAACAAAAAGATCATAAGTATCTCCCAGGAGCCAGGCATTATGCGGAGTCCAGGGATAACGAGGGGAGCAGACAGAGGCCTTCCCATCTCCTGGAAAAGCAGCAAAGAACTCTGCTATTAATGGAAATTTGCATGATGTTCCAGCCAAACCAGGGGATCAAGCCTATGGACATCTTCGGGGGATAGGGGGAGTTAATATAGTTAGGCTCAAGGTCACAGCTGGGATGTACACACTCTGGAGACAAGAGGCCAGGAGAGAGAAGGGGAAACAGGACCCCACTCACCCCAATAAGGAGTTCTAGTCTTTGCTTGGGGTGCTGGTAATAAGATCAGATCCTCATGTCAGAAAGGTCAGTTTGACCCAGTGGTACAATTAGAAAGGAGTTGGGGGTGACACTGAGCACCTGCAGGGAAACTAGTTAGGAGGCGCCGAGATGCCTTAAGAGAAGGAAGATGACCTGGTTACGTCAGGGGCTTGGGTTAGAGGGAAGTAGGCTGGAATGGTTATGTTTAAGTGTTTTATATGTGTAAAGTTTCACAGATCATAGATATACATGAATATATAAACATCAATTGTGTTGTCCCCCCACACACAAAGTATTGCTGTTGCAATTGAAAACAAAGAAACATTAATTAACAAAGGAAGGAAAGTCATAAACCTGAAGTTGCTAGACCCGTGGAGAAAATGTGATGCAATGTGACGAAGGAGTGGAAGAAGGGCTCCCCCTTGGAAATCCGCCTGCTGGAGCGGGGACTCACCAGGCCTCGGTGAGATGACCGACTTTGCACCGGGCAGTTGGTGGCCAGCGAGGACGGGCTCCTGGGAGACGTCCAGCTGCCCGCGCTTGCATCTTGGCTTCACTAGCTGCCCCAGGGTGTCCGGTGCTGACTTTGGGTTCCTGGTGGGTGAGGGAAGTAGTGAGTGGAACAGCATGTCCTGGAAGTGACAAGGCCCTGGAGAAAGTCACCGTGGGTGTGTGGCTGCTGTGTCTCTCTCGTATGCACTCCACGATGGGGTCAGTTGCAGCGGGAAGGCATGTTCATTGAATGTCTGCTATGTAGCTGAAGAATGCTCAGAACTTTCCAAAATGTATCTATGTCTCCCTGAGTGGAGCCCAGGGACTGCTCCCCTCTCTGCCTCCATTTCCCCACCATTTCCTCTTCCTCCCCCTCTTCCTCATCTTCCTGGTCCTTCTCCTCCTCATCTTCTGTGTCACCCCCATCCCTTCTTCTAGAGACATCTGCCAGTGGATGTAGGGGTCACCCTCAGTCAGGATAATCTCATCTCTAGAGCCTTAATTACATCTGCAAATAAACTTTCCCCCCAAATTTGGTCACATTCACAGCTTCGGGGGTTATGGGGACAGGACTCTATTCAACTCACTACAGAAGCGCAGCACTCAAGAGTAAAGAAAACCTGAACTTTGGGAAGACAAGCCTAGATGGAAATCACTCTGAATAATCACCACTGGTGCAACTGCCATTGTGGATGAGCTGAAATCATGGACTTGACGTGACCTCACTCATGGAATCCTTATCCACACTAAGGGACCGGGGGTATGCTGACGCTGTCTTTACAGAGGAAGCAGAGGAGGTTGAGGGAGACTGTTCCTAGTAACTGAGAGTGGGGATTTGAATATGGACAGGCTGTCCCCAGAGTTCTGCTTTGTTAAGGTGAGGTGTGTGTGTGAAAGCACACTCTCACACTTGGCTCTCTCTCTCTCTTTGAGCTCTGGTAAGAATCAGAACAAAGCAAGATGTAAGCACAACCCTAGAGGCTGATATATAAAGTTAAAAGATGATAGTGAGGACCCTCCCTGGTGGCACAGCGGGTTAAAACACAGCGCAAAGAAGCTAAAGCCACTTCAGAGTGACCCTGCCTGCCCCAGAGTGACCCACACGGCATGGAAGACCTCTCCTGACTCACCAGCTGCTCCCCTCAGCAGGGTACATTGTCAGTTGGCCTGTTCTGCTCCTTGCTCTGGTTCAGTCTCTCATGAATCCTTTCACTGCCCCTGCACCTCTGGTTTGCACCCCAGTTCTGTATGCTTAAATAAATAAGTATTAAAAAAAAAAAGATGATAGTGAGAAGTAGGAAGACTCAGCTTTTCATTTGTTTTTGGCTTATCTATCAAAGGGAATGAGCTTAGACTGGAAAGAACAGGACAGACTTGGTGGGGAAGGGGACAAAGCCCAGGACAGTTAAAATGAGAAAGAAAGGCCCAGTTAGGTAGAAGAGATTCAAGCTTCCAGGGCTCATGGCTCCCTGGAAACTCTGATCCCACGGAATGGCGATACTTCACAAACAAGGAAACAGAGGGCCCTCCTTGGTGGTACAGCAGGTTAAAGTACAGTACTAAGAAGCTAAAGCCACTTCAGCATGAGTTCGATCCCCACCCCGAAAGTGACCTACATGGTAGACTGCTCCTGACCACCTCAGCAGTGTATTTCATCAGTCGGTCTGTTCTACTGTCCACTCTGTCTCTGGTGAGTCCTCTCACCACTCCTGAACCTCTGGCCTGTACCCCAGTTCCGTACGCATAAATAAATAAACCTTAAAAAAAAATAAGGAAACAGAAAAGTGAGAACTGTAGGATCTTGATCCAACAGCTGGGTTTCAAACCCTGAATTCATGGACTCACCCTTTGTGCAATTTTTGGCAATCATTTTAACAACTTCCTCCTCCATTTTAGTCCACAAATTACAATCCTGTCCATAAAGTTGGAAGTTTTGTTTTTTTATACATTTTGGTTTTTATTTCCTTGGTGAAATTATGCACATCCCCCCTTTTTTCCAGAAGATACAATCTCCTGAAGAAATAATCACTTTTGACCTCACCAGGCTGCCATGAGACCAAAGTTTGTTCATACTCTTGAAAGTTTTTAGTACTCAGTTTCCAACAAATTCGATCCAAGATGTTTTTCCCAACCCACAATCCAAAAAAAGTTGATAAACAGAGCTATTTTCCCCCAATTTAAAATTTTTTCCATTCTAAATTGCAGCTTTAAAAAAGCTGCATTATAAGTGATGTCTAATTTAGTACAACATCTATATTTAATGAATTTCTGTTGGATATAGTGATATTTTTATATGTTTCGACAGAAAAAAAATCATGGCATAAGATTTCCTACACCCTAATTTAGTTTTAGAGACACTGAATGGGGGATAGGGGATGGCAAGATTTTCTGTAAAGGGCAGACAGTAACTATTCTGGGTTTTGCTGGTCCTAAGGTGAGTCGCTGTCACACCTCTCAGCTCCACACTTTTGGGGCAAGTGGGGACTGCAATTCTGTAAATAAAGGGGGATGGCTGAGTTTCAATAAAACTTTATTTACAAAACAGGTGGAGACTGGATTTGGTTGCTGACCTCTGAAGCAGGACGCTCAGACATTCTGCAGATGTCATCAGTCATTTCTTAGGCAACCAGGGAAATAAGGTCAAATCTCAGAGCCTCTGGATAGAAATTAAGAAGGTTTTGAAAAGAGAGAAAAGCAACTACAGAATTCAGAAAAGATAAGCTTGATTTGGGTCCTGAGGCTCAGAATAACTTGCCCCCGGCAATTCCATCAACCAGGACCCCCCAGGGGCTTGAACCCAGGCTTCTTGACTCCATAGTTTGTATGTCGACCCAGCTTTGTAAGAGAACAGGAGATAAGGTCAAATACAGGGAACACCGCTTTGGTGTTCAGGGTAAAGAGAGTAGGATCTTTACATTTTGAAAGGTTTCTAATGGAAACATACTTTCTGAAAAATGGTCTGGAGTGGGAATCCCAGAGAAAACAGAAGACCATTTTGGTGAAGACAGAGGTAACAAGCACAATATTGTCACTCACAATATTTATTTGCTATGATGTATTGTTGAGAATGTATTTTACATTCTTCAAGCACTTTTACTTACTTACATATCTGTTTCACAGTGATAGGCTCTCCTGGAGACTGATGGGTAGGGGACAGCTATGCCATTGTACAGATAAAGCCGGGAGTTATTATTTGACAAGAGATAAAGCCTCCAGGCATTGATTTGACAAGGTCACATCACCAGCTTTTGGAAAAACTTGCTGTAAGTGAGTCAGCTCCACCCAGGGTGGACCCAAAATAACTAAGGTGGAAACACTGTTTTCCCCTTGAAGATGGCAAATTCTCTCTTTTCCTGTCCTATTGCATTTGTTAATTATAATAAGACAGGGCCCTCCCTGGTAGCTCAGCGGGTTAAAGCACAGCACTAAGAAGCTGAAGCCACTTCCGCATGAGTTTGATCCCCGCCTGTCCCGGAGGTGACCCACAAGGCGCAGCAGACCTCTCCTGGCCTGCCCGCTGCTCCCCTCAGCAGTGTACTTTCAGTCGGTCTGTTCTGCTCCCCACTCTGTCTTTGGAGAATCCTCTCACAGACCTTGCACCCCTGGCCTGTACCCCAGTTCTGTATACACAAATAAATAAATCTTAAAAAAAAAATCATAGTAAGACAGCTTATGGAACCTCACAGAACTCAGTGGCTGCACCATACCACCTGTGTTGACTGACACATCTAATGCTCACACCAAGCTCACGAGGAGAATACACTTAGAATCCCACCAGGGAGAGAAGGAAACAGGTTCAGTCACAGAAAGTGACTGAAACGTTAACTCAGGAAAACGTGAACTTTGTGCAAACAGTATTTACAGCAACTACCTTCCACCCATCATGGTTTGATTGCCATAAAATCCCATTAGGTACCAATCAGACTTGGGCAAAACCTTAGCTTTGCTGTTTCCTTAAGATACCGAGAATCTACACCCCATCAATTCCACTCCTAGGAATCTATCCAAAGGAGACAAAAACATTAATTCAAAAAGAAACTTGCACTTTTTTTTTTCTGAAGCACCATTTACAATTGCTGAGATATGGAAACAATCCAAATGCCCCCAAATAGATGACTGGATCCAGAAGATGTGGCTTATATACACCATGGAATATTACTCAGCCATTGAAAAAGATAAAACTTATACCATTCTACCTTCCAGATGGAGCCTGAAGGGATTCTGCTCAGTGAAATGAGTCCGAAGAAAGATATTGGATGGTTTCACTTAAGGAGAACGCAGGGAAACCAAATAAGGGATAAGAAAATAAAAAAGGGCAAACTATAAATTGGAGACATTCATCGGGGAATGGAGAGGAATCAAAACAGGGAGAAAGTAGCACAAGAAACTATGGAGACAATATGTGGGTGTCTCAGTGATAGCAATTTTATGGGGATTGCACCTGAGAGGAGAAATCACTTTACAAAAATGGACAACAGTGTAAAAATGTAAATATATATATGAAAAAAATAGATTTATATTCACCCATATAAACAAAAGATACCAAGAATATGAGCAACTGCTTGAAATACTCTGAGCCTCTGCTACTTTTTCTGTGCAATGGGGGTAAGAACAGCCAAGTTTGAGTTTTAAGGATTACATGAGACAGCCCCGGCTGCTGGCCTCTTTCATCCCTGCAGTCATTTGGTCAACAAGGAAGTTCCTAGGGAAGCGATTAGCTCTGGCAAGCAGTAGGTGCCTACCATATACTGCTCCCCCAAACAACTCTCATTTCCCCCCTCACTGGCATTCAGAAGCCCTGCCTGATCAAAAGCATTTTCATTATATCTGCATTCAACTAGTTGCAAATCAGAGGTTCCATCTAAAAAAAAAGTTTGTTTTTGAGACAGTTTCCAGACAAGGAAATGAGACACTGAGGGAATCACCACCTGTCAGAATCACTTGATTGTGCTGTAGAGGCAAAAGGAGATTTCAGATCCCCACAGGCTGTTGGTGGGGGGACAGAGAAGGGGTATGTGGGGGACAGCAGAAATCAGGGGCACGGGGCCTATGTGAGAACACATTTCAATGCATTACTTTTCTCCACCCCCCCTTTTTTTTTTTGATCTGTTGCCAATTTCTTAATGAAATAGGAGGGCAAGAGGGAGCTAATTCTCTGCAGAACCTAAAATCCCTCGAGCTGAGCTGGCTCCTGTATGAAGACAAAGCGCATGGAGGCTGGGGAGGGAAGTTGTCGCTGTGATTGGGAAAACTCTCCTTGGGCCAATATAGCTCCATTAGGTTTTGGAAGTGGACCCAGGTAGCACAGGGGGTTCTGAAAGTAATATCTCCAACCGGTGTGTAATTAAAATGGAGCCCTTTGAAGAATGGCTGCCTCTCAATTGCTCCAGCCTCCCTCTGTCTGATTGAATGCCAGGAAGCCAGTGCCTTGAGCAGTGGCTAGCTTCCTGCCAAGCGGTTTAACTCTGCTTGGGCTGCCTCATCTGTTCAGCGTTATGGTCATACCTGGCCATAGAGTTGGGTGCATCCTTCACGCTGTCCATCTTTAGCCCTTCCCAAAAACCACAGCCCTGAAACACGCAGGGTTTATCTGGTCAACCTCATCTCCGACTGGTCCCCTTAACCAGCCCCCTTCCTGCTGTGATTTTTTTAAAACTTAGGTTTCACTTCCCACACTCTGCTTCTTGTTCTCCTTGGAGACCTGAAACCAGGCAGAATGCACAAGGGCGCGTTAGGTTAAAGGAAACCTTATTTCCGTCCCTCCGCTGGGCACGCTAGTGGGGTCAGAATTGAAGGAACCCAGTTCCTTCTAAGAGAGGGCTGCAAGTGACTGGCCGAGAAGCGGGTCGTGACAATCTGACTCTGGCCTGAACACAGTGGCCTTTAGAGAAGTGAGAGCTTGCATCAGACCTTCTGTTTCCAGAAGACTTTTTATAGGAGTAATAAAGTGTCATTCCCGTCTAGTGGCTCCAGAGTCATCTCTTCCAGGCCCAGGGTGGAATTCAAAAGAAAACTGCAGGCACTCAGTGAGTGCCTTTAAAGATCTATTTTCTGAGACCTCCACGCAGCGTCTTCAACATTACAGAAAAGTGAGAAAGAGAACACCAAAATGGAAAGACCATGTTGCCCTGAAATATGACACCAGGGGTTTGTATCAAGAATGGCGCCCATATTATTTTTATTGACCAGTAACATATGATCCAAGTAGAAACAGGACTTTTTCTATTTAAATTCAGTTTCAAAACAAATGAAGAAAAATACCTTCTTTCCACTTGAACCTATTTTCTAATTTCCTCCCTACTTGGAAGTGTGGGGTGATATCGTTAATATCCATGCAGTATAAAGTACAGATACAAACACAACAAACCGATTCAGCATGGTAAGAGATTACAGACGAGCATATGATCAACAAATAGTGAAAGTTTAATCTTACAAGTAATCAAAGATACCTTAAGTAAAATACACTGTATCAGTTTTTTTTACTAGTCAAATTCACAAATCTATTTTGCCATTGATTGGCACCATGCAGCTAACAGTACGGGTCATAAATTTTTTGCTCTGCTGTTTATTCAAAGAGGGAGAGGTCATCTATAAAAGACACCCAGCAATCCACCTTATGGCTCAACCTCCTTTATGACTAGATCGTTCCAAGCATGCTTTGATGCTAACCCACATGGCATCAACGAGAATAAAGTACTGCGGAGGTAGATTTGCTAAGGGAATGAAACTTCCAGGGAACCCCACTTGTATCGACTCTTCCCAAGATGCCTGGAAATGCCCTGTTTTTTTATCCCCATTGGGTGAATGATTCAAACATGTGATAAGCACTGGGACTCCTAAACCCGGCTGTCCCCTTTTGAGCAGGACTGGAGGGGGGGCGAGGGCTACAGGGGCTGCCCTGGCCATGAACACAGTGGGAGCAGCTATGAAACATGTGCGGTGACTCTGATTCCTGCACAGAGCAGGAAGGATCTCTGAGGGGCAAGAGAGAGACCAAAGCCACAGTAACCTGTGATGAGGATGTTCTGTTAGTGATGGTGGAGTGGGGTATTCAAGACACCTTCCATTCCCTGAGCTTCTAGAAGAAGGCTGACTCAGTGCTGGCACATGGAGGCTTGAACCTGTTCGCCTGCTCCAGGTGCTCTTATTGTCCTCTGCAGTGTGAAAATAAGAGCCACGGTGCCTGAAGAGGTGAGGGACTCGGTTCCTGGTCACAGAGGGAGAAGCAGCCATGTAGGAGTTAACCCTAGCTGGCTTGTCACACTCCAGAGTCCTCTCCTCCTGCACAGCAACTCTCCTTATCTTGCAAAATACCATAAGCCCAGTGAGTGACGGACAAGGGTACAAAAGCTTGCAAAGTTGTAAAACAAGAACAAAAACTAATCTCTGGGCTCACCTGGGAAATTGCTGCAGATATTTCAAGAAATAAAGTTGGATTGTTGGAGGAATGAAGCACCTCAGTTTCCCATTTATTCGATTCTCAACAAATTGATTCATAATGAGATCAAGTCCCTTAACAAATAAAGAGCTAATGCAGGCCTAATCCCACGTGGAAGATGAAAAATGTATCTTAATCTTTTGCCTGGCCTGAAAAACTAGACCTCAGAGTGTGTGTGGTTGCCATTATTCTGGGCCAAAGAATCCGAGCAGGGAGGATTCCGGCAAGGAGAGGGGAGGTGTTCGATGTTGTGGCTCGGGGCCTGACTGCAGCTGATGAATAGAAAGGACTTGTGTGGTCTCCACCACCACAGCCAGCTCCACATCTCGCAGCTCTGAGCTCAGCTCTCTTCCCTGGTTGCAACATGGAACAGTAAACCTGTGCTCCTGGTCAGGACGGCTGGCATGGGGCTGAAGCCCATCATGTCTGCTTCCATCACACTCTCGCCATCTGCTTGGCTCATGCCTTTTAAACTTTGTCTGCTCACCTGGCTGCTAGTTCTCTCTGAGGTCTTGTGGTGCGTGTGCAATTGGGCTACTGGTCCTGAAGGAGTCTCGGGGACGGGACCACCATCCTTTGGTCTCACAATCCCTGCCCCGTTTTCCTACCAGGTTGTGGGCTAGGTTGTTGGAGTCACTCTGGGGAGAAAATGGGCTCTGGGTCCATGACTTTGACAGGTCACTGAGCAGCTGGACTATACTTGGTGATCGAGAAGGCTAGTCCAAGAACCCTGGTTAATGTTTTTGTGTCATAAACCAAAGAGACACTCCACTGGTTGGGAGAAAATTTTTGCACACAGTACTAATGATAAGAGAATGATCACAACGATATACAAAGAGCTGATGAAACTCACCAAAGACAAGGCAAACAACCCCATCCAAAATTGGACAGGAGAGCTAAAAGACACTTCTAAAGAGGAAATGCAAATGACCAAATATATGAAAACATGTTCAACAGCCCTCATAATAAGGGAGATGCAAATCAAAACCACAATGAGATACCATCTCACACCAGTGAGTATGGCACATATTAAAAAAAAAAAAAAGAAAAACGACTACCCTTCTGTTTTTTAAAAACAAGAGTGAAGACTCACTACTTCACAGGGCTGATGCAAGATGAAATGAAATGACATGCATGAAGGGCTAGCATGGTGCCTGCTGCAAAGTAAGTACTCCCCAAAAGTCTTTGTCTCTAACTTTGGGGGATTTCTGTTGAAGGTGTGAGGTTGTCTCTGCCTTGTCAGCTTCATACTGGGTGTACTTGCTGTGTGTGTGTCCAGTCATCTGCCAGGGACAAGGGTGCAGGAAATGAGTGGGCAGCGAAGTGCAAAGAGCAGTGCCCTGTGCAAATGAGATGGGGAGGTCACCCCATGTTCCTCTACCTTCCACACTTGTGTGTGTGTGTGTGTGTGTTTTGACATCAAGTCACAAAGTGGCTTTGCGCCTGGCCAATAGCAACCGAGGCTAGTGCGTGACAGCCTGCGGCTGGGTGAGTGTCCTGCCTTTGCTGTCCTTATGATGCTTCCTCCATGATTGTCTGTAAAACTCCAAGAGCCTGGGGTAGGTGTTATCACTGGGTGTTTATTCCCATTGAGCTTTCTGGGCTCTGGAAACATGGGTTCAGGAAATATAGTCTTCACCATGGCAGTCTCACTGATCTTAAAGGAAATTCTGATGTCACACAGCTTTCCTACTGCCACAAAGCAGGATTCACAAAGCGGGTTCAATGTCCAGCCTGGGCAGGCGTCACAAAAGTTCCCCAGACTTAGAGGGATGAACAAAATGGTGACACAGAGTTTCTTGTGAGTAGAAATGATGTCTGCTAACACTCCAAACCAACACAGAATGCACCTGTTTGGGGGGATGTCCAGCATTCTCTGTCCCTCTGGGGGAGCTACCATCGTCTCTGTCCTGGACCAAAACGGCAGTCTGTTGTCAAGGTGACAATCTCTTAACCACCTCCCCATTTCTTCTGGGGCCATTCTACGGCCTATGCTCCATATGGGAGTCAGAGAGGTCCTCTACGTATGCAAGTCACTGCCCTAGGGTAAAATCTAGACTGCAAGGCGCCTCACTCCAGGTCTGCCATGGCTTCTTCTCTCCCCAGCCTTGTCTCATTCTTTCTCTTCAGGATGAACCGGGACTCCACGTCCCTTCTGCCTGGAATGCTTCTCTTTGGACACCCACTGGTCCTCTACTTCCCCTCCTTCTCTGCTCCGAACATCAAAGATGTGTACATCAAAGAGGTCTTTGCTGACCCGCCATTGAGGCAGGACCCACCCCCTCCTCCCACTCTCCTAACCCAACAGTTTTCCCTTAAAGCAATAGCACTTTTGACTTATTACACCTGCACGTGTTAATCTGTCAGGACATGAGGGCAAGAGCTTTCTTTTATTCACTGCCCTATTTCCAATACCAAGAGGAGAGGCATTCTGTGCCAAATGAATATGAAACGGCAGTAAAAACAATAACTAATATAGTCTGGTTCCAATTCTGCTACTATCTACTGAGTGTGTATCATTTCCTTGGCATAAACCTGGCACACTATTTATTCATTTGCTTTTGTGTATAATTTTCACAAAGCTTTACAGCAACCCTCTGAGGTGAGAGTGACGGATGACCACAGCAATTATCCTGATAGCTAACATTTATCTAGGACTGACTTGGTGCCAGACAACAGCTTTATCAGTCAGTGACACAGTGAGTTCCATTATACAGGTGAGTACACTGAGGCCTGAGGCACAGTTTTACGTGAAATAACCAGCCCACCCACTCAGGAAAGCGGAGGAGTCAGGTTTCAAGGCAAGCAGCCCTGTCTCCAAGCTAACTACTTTCCACTCGCCTCTACTGGCTGGAAGGGAAGAAAACTGCCTGGTCACAGATTTCCAAGTTGGGGTTCACATCCAGGTACTTTTGGCTCCAAAGCTCAATGGGCCTTTTGCACGTTGCTGCCCATTAACTTCCTGCACTCCAGTCCCTGGCAGATGACTGCAACTCCCGGTGTGAGGCCGATGATGTAGGGACAAACTGAAGGGGCGAGGCAAGAGCGGAAGCCTCATTTCTCTGGCCTCACCCAAGTCTGCCAGGTCCCTGTAGCTTCCTGAGCTAGGATGGACACTGATGCATTGTTTGGGGTTTAGGATCGGGCTTGTTTTTCTTTGCTAATTTGATCCCACATGATCGCAAACCGCAGGGGCTGAGTAATCTGAACACACCTAATGCATATTTGTCTGTAACTTAGGACTCACATATGCCCAGCGTTGTCAGAAGCATCAGGAGATGAGTCTCTAAAAACATCAGGGGGCAAACCAAAGAGAACATGGCACCAGGCCACAACAATCCAGCAGACTGTCTTAGGTCCTGAGCTGCCCAGGCTGTGCCGGCAAGGTCCTCTGAGAACCCCAGGGAGGCTTTTAAGTCAATCTTACTACCCCACTTTTGGACAGGTATGCACGAATGCAGACAATTTTTTATCACGATTTAATGTCCAGTTACATTTTCCTAGACATGGAGGACTTGATGGTCACAGACTCGAGCGGGGAAAGAAATGGCCTCATTCCTGATCCCCACATGACAGCACCTCCAGCCCCTACATCCGCCGGCCCACTCAGCTAGGGCGAGGCCACAGCATGTGCCCTACATGGCCTCAGCCATGTGAAATGAACACAGACAGCTGGCCCTGAATGTCAGGCTAATCTCTGACACTGCATGGGCCTGAGATCTTTCAGTGCAGGAGAGCACAACCAGGACGAGGTTCACAGCATCTCTGTTCTTAACCAAGATCACAAACCAAGATCCACAGAGAGGAGAAGAGATTCTCCAGTTGGGGCAGGGTTGTGCAATGAACTACTGCAGAGCAAGAGCCAAGATGAAGCATCTGGCAAGGGCAGGGAGACAGAAGCATCCAGGTACTGCAGCCCCGAATCAACTAACTAAAAGAAAAATGCACACTACAGAATTCTTTCTGCAAGGTACAGGACAGGTTACCCCTGGGGGCACTGAGCAGGAAGGGACCAGAGGGAATTTCCAGGGTGGGAAATGTTCTGTACATTGATGGGGAGTGTGGGGGGGTGGCATATGCAATCGCTGGTTGATTTCAGGACTGGCAGCGTCATGTCCAAGAAGCAATGCAAGCGAAGGGGATCCCTTGTTACAAACTGAATGTGCTGAGACATTCACCAAGAGGGGCCCTTCTCAGCATGGGGCCTCTGCGTTGGCAGGGCCTCCAGGAAGCTGATTCTGGTCAAGCTGTGCACTTACCATCAATGTACTTTACTTGAGTTATGAAGGGAAGAACAAACATATAAAGAACTAGGGGGAAGGAACTCTCTATTTGGGGGGACTGTTGGGTAATGGGGTGATTTTTCAATGCCTCCACTCAATTCATTTTGTGTAGGTAACTCCGAATTTTTAGTCTTTTATGCACTTCCTATTCTACCCAAAAGAGCTTAAATCCTGGACTCATGGAAGGTGACAGGAGTCAGAACAGTGGGTATCACTGGGGGCCCTCAAAAAGCTCATCACACTGACTTATTCTGTGAAGGGCTAAAACAAGCTAAAGATATGTCTGAAGCTTATATTTGTACTCAATTTCAGTTTGTTCCAGAAGGTCCAGGGAAGACAGGAAAGTCCCTCTCCTGGACCTTGGTGACGTGGGTGTGGGGAACCATGACATCCAAGAATAGCCAACTTTCCAGAGATGTCTGGGTCAGCCATGATAGGTCTGTTGGTCAGACAGGAGGGGGTAAGACTGAGTTCATGGTGAGTTTCCATAACACGTAAATCCACACCAGCAATCCTTGGCACGCAGGGATGGGGTGGGGCATCTCACTGAAGGACAGGTGCCACATCTGCTTGGTGATATTCTTCCTTCTCTTGAGTTTTATTTTCCTTTTTGCTCAAAGAGGGAAAGAGGCAGGGAAGAGGCAGCCCTGTGACGTTGGACCTTGCATGGAAGCTTTGGGGCTGACCCAGAACCCTGTCCTGAGCCTGTTTAGAGATGGACAATTCTCAGATATCAGACACACAGCCCGATGTTCCAGGGTGCAGGAGAAGCAGACCGGGAGTGCTGACTGCAGAGGTACCATGGATGTGGGGGTAGAAGCTAGGACTTTGGAGCCTCAGAACTGGGCTCAAATGTCGCGTTCCACTAGTTACCCCTCTCTCCTGGGAAGTAACATTACTAAGGTGTGGTGCTGAAGGCTCTAAGTTGTTTCAGCTGTCTAACCCCCAAATGAGAATCATTACAAACATATGTACCTCGCTTTTCACATAGTAATGTTACACATAATATATTGGGTTCTTGGAAGAGTCCTGGCATTGTTTTCTATGTAAAAATATGTCATGACTTTTTCGACAACCCAGTATGTGACCCCACTGGAGCTTCACAGACCACAGGGGGCACTGATATTATCACCTCTCTTTGAGAATAAGTGAATTGAACCACAGACAGGTTAAGTAACTTGTCCAGGGTCACAGCCAGTGCAGAGGAGGGAGCTTGGTGGTAAATTGTGTGTTCTCATCCACTCTACTACCCTTTAGAGGGAACCTGGGAGAAAACTGTGAGGTAACCCAAGTAAAAGTCTCCATTTTCTTCCATTTCTCTGGGGCTCAATGGGGCTATAGTCTCATCTAGCCATTCTGGCTCAGTACTTAATTGAAAGGGACACCCAGAAAGGTTAAGCCATTGGCCCAAGGTCACACAGCATGTGGATGCTGAAGCTGAGACATTTCATACTTTGTTCCAGGACCCTCGTGGCTTTCTCTTGGGGTCTGAATGTTACCTAATTCGTATTTTCCTTTCTCCTGCAATTTGGTGAGGATTTTTCTTTTATTCTGAGTTTGGAAAGGAGGATAGCTGCCAGAGCTACGAATTAATGAACACAGACATAATCTGGGTTTGGAATTATTTACATCTTCCATAAATCATATTTATTGAGTGCCTGGGGTGTACAAGGCTCTGTGAGAGGTCCCACACATTAAAGCAAGGAAAAAATAAACATTACAGACACTTGGTGTGTACTGCAGACTACTTAAATATCCAAAGGCATCAAATAAATCATCAGACTGTTTAGAAATCGGCTCTGGCATGCGCCCTGCAAACCTTCATACAAAACCCTACAATTGTGCAAGGTGGGCGTGGCCCGAATTGCAACCCCTTCTCCCCTTGGCGCTGCGAATATTTATTAACATGAGCAAGTGTGTCAGAGGTCCCAGGCATCTGCCGTGTTCTGGAGTTTGGGAGTATTTGGCCTCCTCACGCTCCCTGTTTAGACTAACATCTTCAAACTAGCAATTAAAGAAGATGAAGATGGAACTGGTGCACACCGACAGCATACTGTTTGCAATTAAGCTGATCCAAACAAGGCACCATCTCCACCATTTTTAACAGTGTCACAGTCCAATGGTGCGAGGTGAAGGGGGGCACCATGCCTGGGCCCACACACGAGCGCAGAGCTGCACTCACAAGGATGCATGTGACCCCCCTCTGTCCCCACCTTGGCCAGGAGGGGACGGGCAGAGATGACCCACTCAGTAGACCACACTGTGTCCTTCTACCCTTCGCTGCCAGCACAAAGCTAGGAGTCACTGGCTGAATCATCTTACACATTCACACCCAATGGGGTTGCTTCCTCTCGATTTAAAAATCTGTGGGTGCAAGCCACTCATTCGATCTGCACATCCTATAGCAGAGTAAAGGGTGTATTTCTTCTTTTATGCAATGGCATGAGAACCAGCTTTGCATCAGGCACTATGTTCAGGAGAAGAAAATAAACCAGGCATGCCCTTGTCTTCTTGGGGAGAGAAAAATGGGGGCTACACAGGAGTGAGTCTGTAGTCACCACGCCACCTGCATTGTGCTTTGGGGTCACACCTTCTCAGAGGAAGAAACCAAGCAAAATTATGAAGTAAAACTGATCTTAACTCAGTGAAGACAGATAAGGCAGGAACATTCCAGAGAGGAAGAACATGAATGTGGAGGCAGGAGCCAGAGAGACGGGAATTACATGAGTGTGTGGAAGACTTTGTGGCTGGCCAGGAAACTGCCAGAGGCCTGAGGGGAGGCCGGGGGCCCTCTCGGCTCTGGATGCCTTTACACGCTCACCATGGAATGTGATCTCGCTGATAGAGAGAGGCAGGCATCAGGGATTGTTATATTATATATGGGAATGGCAATATCAGATTTGCCTTTTAGAAACATCTCTTTTTTATCATTTTCCTTTCTAAACTCCCTGGGCTATTGAGAAAGGAAAAAAAAAAAAAGAATATTCTCGTTACTATCTTGCATGCTTCAGACAACCTCTTCTAGGTGAAAGAACATTCACTGGGGACAATTTCTGAGTGGCAATCCTGGATAATCTGGTGGCAAACACAACAGGTTATAGAAACAAATGTTTATACTTTAGAAATGGTAGAAGTTTAGAATATAAGATGAAAGAAGCAAATGAATGAATTGAGAATGAGGAAGATGGAGGGAAGAGAAGCAGGAGAGAGAAAGGAGGGTGGCAGGAAGGAGATAAAGGGGGAGATACAGGTTTATAACCTGTGGGAGGTTTATAACCTGTGGGAGGTATGCATCGTGAGTTGGCCTATTGCCAGCTGCATAAAACTTGCTTAAGTCATTGGAACCTTGGTTTCCTTATTTAGAAAAGGGGGGCTATCTTAGCAATTCCTGACTGGGTTGGTATGGACTAGACACCCACCTGTGGCTAAGGTGGTGAGCTCTTCACTCCGGCTCTCCCTTCCACCAAAAGGAGTGATGACTAGGAAAGGCCATGTCCACTGGGCTTCCCTTCCAGCTGAGATTGCCATGTGCTCATGTCACCAAAAAATGAAAGTGAAGGCATGGGCCAAGGGCTCTGAAAATCCAGGGTGCCTGCTCTGTGCCCACCTTCCCCAGTGCTGGCAGGAGAAGATGACTTTGAGATGCTAGGGACAATGAAGCCACAAGACAACAGGAGCCTGGGTCCTGAGTCACAGCGTGGAAGACAGTCACCCTCAACTGGGAAGTCTGGTGGGCTGTTGCAGGAGGGAGCCATCTCATGTTTACGTGTCTTTTCTCCCCGTCTCCTGTAAAAACATCTTGCCAAGTTCTCACGGCCATGATTTAGCAAGTTCTGCCATTTGAAAAGTTACCATCTATTCACCATCCTGGTGAAACTGTCAGTGTCTGAGAAATGGAACCCAGCCAACTGATTAGTTTTGATGGACTGCGGTGTGGAAATCCAGTCTCTGTCACTGAAATGCCTGCTCATCCAATTAACCAAATGACTACGGGGAACGCTAGCCAAGTGCAACACTTAGTGGACGGCAGCTGGGAGGTCAGGGAGGGGGAGGAGGTGATTTTATCAAGTGCCTGCTCCTCCTTCCCTGTCCACTGGCCAAAAGGAGTGCAAAGCACAGAGAAGAGAACATATCCTCCCCTTTTTTTTCCTGCCTGGCATGAAAACTTTGATATGATTCTTTAAATAAGAGTCTCAGTGCTATTGTTACCATCATCCTCAGCAGAGGTATTGCTATCTGGTATGTTGCCATTTAACACTTATTTCTAAGGCTTTTCCTCTGTGCTAGGCACTGGGCTTGGAGATGACAAATTAGAGAATAAAGCAGTTGGGTTATGCCTTTCTGGCATTTTCATTCGAGCGGGGAGAGACCATCATCCTTAAGAGTTTCCAAGATGGCCCTGTTCATCCTAACATGATGAACAGCATCCCTGGCCTAACCCACTGGATGCCAGAGAGTTAGGATAACCACAGAGGTCTCCGACATTGTCAATGAGTTCCTGAGACAGGGGTAAACTTAATCGTTAGCTCCTTTTCTCATTGAGAAGCAGAGTTCACTAAGCAAATAGTTAACGCAGGCTGGGAGAGAGGTCTAATCCGAGAAGGAATTGGCTACGTGAAAGGCTGGAGAGGAACTTCCAGGCAGAGGGGACACCAGAGGACAGCCAGGAAAAGGGACAGATGTGCCGGGGCCAAATTCAGCAGAGCGAGTGGCTCAGGGTAGGCAGCAACCAGAACACGGGGCATGTGCTGGCTCTGCCACCAGGATAAATGTTCAGATTTTATTTTAAACCAAAGAAAGAGAGGTGGTAGTCTGCAGTGAGGCAAGGGATGCTGTGCTTCGGCTTCCCCATCTGTGTAGTGGAGCCACAGGAAAGCCCCCATTTGGAACTGTGGGGAGAATTTAAGAAGCCCCTGTAGGTGAAGCACAGATTCTGGAGTGGTACAGGATGGACTGGCAGCAGCTGCCCAGTGTGGGGATGGCACTGGCTGGAACCAGCTCAGGACAGAGGATTGATTGCAAACCTCTCTTCTCAATTTACATCACTTTGAGAGTTTGGCATTGGCCCTGAGGGGAGTATTCAGATCAGGCAAACTGGCAAATGCTAGGAATCAGGTTTTTCCTCACCCTTGGAGGGCAGATGGGTAAGCATTTACCAGCAAACACATCCCATTATTACCTATCATTAGGTTAACTATTGAAGGGTTTTGAACATGAGAGACATAATTTGCTTTATGGTTTTAAAATGTAATTTGGAGCTGAAGAGTCCCAAGAGTGGAGCTGGGGTTAGGAATGGGATCAGGAAGACCAGTGGAGAGGTTCCTGGAGTAACACAGCCAAGAGATGGTCACATAGACCAGGTAGCGTTGGTGAACGCGGAGGTGGGGTCAGACTTCAATCTCATGGGGATTGAAGGAAGGAATTTGGTGGAATAGAAACAACAACCTGGACAGACTGACTTAGTGGCCAGAGGGCTACATCACTCCTCTGGATGGCAACAACAAAATGTGTGGTTGCCTTATGTTAAGCACCTACATAGACATATATACATATAGTTTTTCATATACTTCTCTGATGTTCTCCAAAACAGAAAGAATTAGAACAGGACTTAGCTACATGTTGTATATGTCACATTGAGTCTCAGAGGAGTTAATGCACTTGGCCACAGTCACTCAGGGAGTTGGTGGCCCTCCAGGGTCCAGTCAGCTCTCTCTGACTTGGGAACCCCATGCCCACCATCAACTGCACCCCCCTCTCTCTCTTCTGAAACTCCCCTTCATATGTCCCTCGCCACGGGAGAGGGGCTGCTCTGATCTTGTGTTTTTGGTGT
The DNA here is from genome assembly GCF_000260355.1 of Condylura cristata. Classification (NCBI taxonomy): domain Eukaryota; kingdom Metazoa; phylum Chordata; class Mammalia; order Eulipotyphla; family Talpidae; genus Condylura; species Condylura cristata. The sequence continues at coordinate 8,027,224 of NW_004567129.1, read as the reverse complement.
CGATGTCTCGATGTTTTTATAGTATTCACTAAGTAAGGAAATACAGAAGAGTCTATAGTATGAAGGTATCAAAGGGGCTTAAGTCTTCTCTTAGGGCAAAAGGAGCCAAGCACTTTTCAGAACTTTCTGAAACTCTTTTTTTTTTGTTTTTGTTTTTGGTCAGGTTTTGTAAGAATTCAAAGAAGTGTCCTTGAAAGTGTTTGGGTAGGGAATAATCACCATTGCCATCATGCCCGTCATCACCACCACCACCATCTTTCCATCCCCGTCATCACCACTATCATCATCAGTGCCATGATCGTCATCCTCATCATCATTCCCATCATCACACAGCTAACACCTATTGTCATTAGCACATATAAATGCACTAACATACAATGTTGAATTGCTAACCATGAAAGAAGTAATAGACAAAAGGGCTTGGAACTCTGTGGCCTGGGTCACATTATCAACCCAAAATACAGATGAAGAAACAGAGGCTTAGAAAAGACAAAAGAAGTTGCTCGGATCCTATGATGGGTTAAAAGCAGAGCCAGAGTGCAAGTCTAGTGATGGGGTTCTTGGGGCTCCAAAGTATTTGATCTTTCAGTTAAATGATTCTCTGTAACACTGACTGTTTACAAAGGCTAAGATATTCCGATGTCCACTAGCCATCTTTCTCATCATTGCTGCCAGAACAAGCATTCACGGAGAAACATCCTTTTGATGTCTGGTCTGGTTAGCACCCCAAGGGTGAGCCAGCCCCCTTCTGCCACTACCAAGAAATGTGTCCTGGTACCACAATCAAAGATTGTGACATGGGCTGTGGGATCTGAGTGGTAAGGACAAAAGAAAAAGACCTGTGATCCCCCCATTCCGCTCACCTTCATGTTTGCCCTGAGTGGTTCATGGACAGATGCCTTTACTCATCTGACTTGATCATCTCGGTTGAAAGTTCTTTTGAGAAGAGATGTAACAAGCATTTCTGGAACTGGGCAACTGTGTCATCGTGTTGAAACCCACACAAGGGCAGATAAGCCTTAAGATGTTCCACTGAGTCGTCAAGAAAGAACACACCCCATCATGCGGACAATAATCAGAAGTGGAAATACTATTTTTTTCGCCTTGCTTGAAAACAATGGGTTTGGTTTGGATGATCATCTGTCAGTTGTGTTAATACTTCCCTCAGCTTAGAGACACGCCTGAAATGACTGCTATGAATGCAAATTTGGTGGTAAGGGCCATTTATATTAGCAAACGCCTGACTTCTCAATCAATAATCTTTAAAATGTCACTGGATTATGTCTCTCTCTGGATTATTTATTAGAAGTCTCCCTGCTGCAAACAGCAGAGTCAATTGGCTCCTTTGGTAAGAGGTCGGAAAGTTTCTAAGTGGTTTATTGACTTGGTATTTCTACCCCCCCAACTTATATGTGTGTGTATGTGTGTGTGTGTGTGTGTGTGCATGTAAGACTTATTCCTTTAATTTATGCATAGAAGAATTGGGGTGTAGGCTAGAGGTATGGGGGGTCATAGGATTCACCAGAAACAGAATGGGGAATAGATCTACCACAATACACTGCTGAGGGGAACAGCAGGTGAGACAGGAGAGGTCTGCTGTGCCATGTGGGGTAGACCACTAAGGAGGACCTACAAACATTTTTTTAATTACTATTTAAATTTTACTTAATAGGTCGATGTAATGACATACAGGATGATCTCATGGTTTAGTTTTGACAGTTAAAAACAAAATTGTATTTCCTTGTGAAATCAATCCAATGCTTACATTTCTATGTCCCTGGAAAAGCTTTAAATGCTCATATTTACTCGCTCAGAACAGGCCAGGGTCACTTGCTCAGCACTGAGGCATCTGTATTCAACAAAGCACTTGCACCTCTGATTTTGAAGATGCTTTTGAGGACTGATCCCAGGAATTCACTGTCACATCTAGTAGACAGAAGCTGGCATTTGCTGAATGCCTTCTAAGCACTCTGCTACTTTAGATGGGTTAATATACATTTTCATCTCTCGATGACCCAGGAGGTAGGACTCCTCAAACCAGTTTTCTGGGTGAGATAACTGAGGCCCACTGAGGTTAAGTAACTCAACCCAATCTAATGGCTAGCAGGTGGCTGAGGGAGCTTGGATACCAGTCACTAACATTCTTCATATTTGGAAAGATTCTCTTGGTGTCCTGGTTAAACAAATACCCTGCAGTCTAGACTGGGATGATTTTGAGAGTGAAGGGTATGCAATTAGGAATTATATTCAGACAATAGCACAACTGGTGTAGTCACCGACAACTTGGACATGGGGTTAATGAAGTTAAACATGCAAGTCCATAACCCATCCCAGACCCACTGAGTCTAGTCTCTAGAGAAAGGGTTTGGACACTGTCTATTTTATAAGCACCCACTTTGCTAAGTAGTCTTGAATCCTTGCTGGCTATTTGAGAATCATCTAAGAAACCTTTCACAAAACTGGGATTCAGTAAATGTTGCATCAGATCTAATTTTTGGTTCAAGATTTAGCATTTTTCAACATGCATTTTTTAGTATCATTGCTAAATTTAAGAATAAATATCAAGTATATAGGGAATTACTATGAAAGGTAGCCTTCAATTTCACCACAATGGAAGCAGTAAGTAAACTCATCTTAAGTTTTTTGTTTTTAAATTATTACTATATTCTTTTGTGAAGAGCATAATTAATATTATAATTAATATTATCTGCTGTTTTAGGCTATCTGTGTGACCTTTGAGCAACTTAAGTTACTTCCTTGTGATCCAGTTTATTCTTGTTTACAAAAGGAATTTTGATAGGACTACCCCAATTTAATTGGTTAGGTTTTTAATGATGTAGAATCATGGTATGTAGAAAAAGTTCACTCAATGAAACAACTACTATTATTTTTATCTATATCTGATTCCTCCTTAACTTGCTTCTCAATATCAGTCTTTTTGCTTCCCTTTAAATTTACATGTTTACAACATAATACACTTCTTAACTCTTGACCTTTATACTGTCATTTTATATATCAATGACTATTGTCACTGCACAGGACAAATTTTACATAGTTATTCCCATTCCTTCAGACATTGTCCAGAAAAACAAAAGAGATGAGAATTTGCTATAATGGTGTGCTGAAAATACTAAGAATTGGTTTTCTGAAAGTAGAAGACACCATTAAATATATTTCTTCAAATGTTCTTTATAACAGATATATAATATTCCATCCTACACATACATAACATTTTAGTTAAGCAGCTGCATATTGTGGGCTATTTAGGTTGCTTTGGTGTTTGGATAATTATCTGTTTACTTTTCATCAGTTACTGTAGTATATTATAGATAAAAACAAAGACATGATTCTGACTATGGCAAATTCAATTTTCTTAGTTGGAGTCTGGAACATAAGTAAGCAACTCACCCCCCATTAACATTCCTTCATACCCCAACTTATTCTAAACACAAATAGAGCCAAGAATGGACTAAAAGGAAGACCTGCTAAACAATAAAAAAATAATAAATAATAATCTTAAAGAGAAAAAAAGAAGAGGGGGGTCACTCTTTGCTTAATGGCAAGAAAAGAACTTTTTCTTCATGTTGAAACCCACAGAATGCCTTTTAAGCTTTAGACTTCAAGAAAGGAAGGGTTTTAGGGGATGGGCTGTTTCTGTCTTTTGTGTGGGAAAAGCAAATATTGCACCAGATCTAAATGATAGCAGAGGACGAGTTTTCTCACCTCCTCTGTGCATCTTATTGCCCCACTGCAAGATTTACATTACACATTTACCACTGTTACATAGTTAGTAGGGAGAATTGGCAAAGGAGGCCCTTAGATTTGACAAGATTTGACCTGCTGACAAAATAATTCTCCAAGCTGCTAGTTTTTTTAAAGATTTATTTATTTATTTTTGCATGAAGAACTGGGGTACAGGCCAGAGGTTCGAAATGGGGGTTGAGAGAACCCACCAGAAACAGAGTGGGGGAGCCTAACTGGTGGACTTACTGAAATACACTGCTGAGGGGAGCAGCGGGAGGGTCAGGAGAGGTCTGCTGTGCCCTGTGGGTCACCTCCCTGGCTGGGGCTCGAACTCAGGCCTCAGCGGTGATACTGCTAAGACTCAACACCTATACCGCCAGGAAGGCCACCAAACTGCTATTTTTAAGCTCACAAATAAGGGAAGACCAACAGCGTGACTTGATCATGCAGTCAGACATGTCTATGTCAGACATGCAGCAGCTGTTCCTTACTCAGCACCAGGCTGGGTTCTGACACTGAGCGTGCCTGCAACGAAAGGTTCCAGTTATTTCAGAAACTGGCCAGGTTATGCATCATTTGCTGTGCTACCTGCAGACCATGGACTGTCCCTGTGGAAGACAGGCCCCTACTGGGGAGCTATCACCTTCCGTTTTGACTGCCATCTTGCAGGTGAACATCTGGGAGAGGTGTGTGCAGAACCCCAGGCTCTCTATAGGCAGGGCACTGCCTTCCACTCAGCCTCACTCACTGGGTCACTAACAGCAGCTACGTGGTCCTCACATTTGCATAACGTGCGAGAGTTGACAAGGAGCATGAACACCAAAGCCTAAGCAAGCTGCCCCTGGCATCCAATTTAATGGGCATTGGCAACTCCTGCCCTTGCACAACTGGAGTACATCTTCTCTGACACTGTTCCCTGCCCACCCTATTATATAGGAAAGTTCTTGTTCTTCGCAGGGAACAAAAGCAGCAAGGGAAGTGTCAGGGAGAGATCTGAGCCGGGTTTAAAAAATGATATGCAGGCAGTCAGCTCCTCGGGGCTGGGGGCAGGCTGGTCATTATGAAGGTCCAGAGAGGCTGCACCGGCTGCTGAAATCCCATCCTGCATCCCTGTATTTCCCAGGCCAAGAGCTTAGGCACCTCCTCTTAACTCCTCTCTTCTGCTCCCATGTGGGCACCAACGTCCACCAACGGTTAGAAGTGGGAACAAGGTGTGCTTTTTATCCCAGGCAATGGCTGTGGGTCAAAGACAATCATTTTCCCGTCATACAGGAGGGAGGGTACCCAGCATATGTGTATAATATTTTAATTAGAAATGAAGGAAATTCACTTGTTTTTTTTTTTTTTTAAATATTGTCCTTTCAAGGATGTCTCTATTTGCATAGTTTGATTCTCTTCCTCCACCCAGCACCAACATCAGTGTGACCTTTTCCTGCTAATTGGAAAATCTTACGGAAATAAACCCTGTCAGAAAATGAGAAGTGACTCCCCCTTTGGATGGCCAAACGACCTCAGAGGGGGAAAGAAGTTCTGAATTTCTGCTCCTTTTGCACACACTGCAAAATCTTTATTACTTCCGAGAGCCTTGAAGCTCAGTAATGCCCCTCCAGTGCAAAGCGGAGTAAATAAATTTCTTCTTATGACCACTTTGGAGAAACACACAACCAGATTTACTCAGCAGGGATAGATAGTGGACAGGATAATGAAGAGAGAATAAGAATATGATCGGGGTTTACAGCCTCTTCTGTCTCTTTAAAGGGTTTTAATCCTTCAGAAACAGGATACGGGGTCCATTTCCTTAAAGATACAGTGTCCCTTCTGGGGCAAGTAATGTTATAAAAAGCTAAGATGTAACATCTATCTCGAAATATTGATTGGCACTTTAGTGTGATAAAAGGGGTTGAACCTGAAGGGGAAAAGAGGAAAAAAAGGTAAGCGGGAATTACTCTTTGCAGAATTCGAAGTGTCCCTATAATCTCGGGCCAAACTTTAACGACAGGAACAAAAGCACCTTTCGGACTCGGTCACATTCGTGGGCAGAGCTGGATGACTAGAGCAAAGAGTCACCTCTGCCAGGAAGCGATGTGGTTTTCCGATTGTTCTGATGAAGATGATGGCATTCAGGTGATTCTTCAACTGACCCCACATGAGCCCAACTAGAGATTCTGTTGCCATCAGCCTGAGGGGTGGTCCTATCTCCTGAGGGGTGTTGAGTAAAATGCGCCAGGAACCTGGCTGGCTCAGCTCAACCTTGCAAACTCAGTGAAGCTGATGCCAGTGGCTTTCCTCTCTATTCCCCCAGCTACTTCTTAGTTTCTTTCCCCCTAAAAGAGGTCACCAGACCTTTGTTGAACACTCACTGTGCTTTAGGAATGTTGCTTCATTCTCATAACAACTCTGGTGACCAGGGTATTAGTGACCCCAATTTACAGATTAGAAAAAGGAGGTTCAGAGAGGTTCTGTGTCTTGCCCAAGAACACACAGCCTGGAGGGGGGCAAAGCGGGGATTCATTTTCTTTTCTTCTGAGCACATAATTGGACTACATTTCCCAGCCTTCCTTGCAATTGCTTGTGATCACCCGAGTTCTGATCCACGCGCAGAAGCTATGTGCACTACTTCCGGGCCTGGCCCAGAACCCCCCCATTGCTCCTGTCTGCCCTTCCCCAACCATCTACAGACAGGGACCCAGCCGAGACAGAGGCACAGGTAGAAGGACCTGGCGATGAGTCCCTGCCTGCAAAAGGGCTGCCAGGACCTGCCAACAGGCCAGCTCACCACGCCAGCTGTAAGCAAGCAAGAAATAAAATATTTGATGTGTTAAATTGCTGAGATGTTGAGGTTATGTGTGACGACAGGCAGCCTGCCCTAACAGGGTGACAACTGTGTGTGTAAGTGTGTGTGTGTGAGTGTGTGTGTGTGTACCCAGTCTGAGAGCTGCCACACGCTCAGGAGGAATCTCAGACATTCCCAATTGGTCTGGCCCACACTCCTCCTTCACCTGCAGCGTCCAGACTCTAGGGTCCTGCAAACAGACCAGCCCCTTCCAGGGGAGAGCTGGGATCACATCCCCTTGCCTTGTCAGCTGTCAGAGCAAGTGTCATGCTACCTTGAAATGCTACTCCTCCAAGGACTCCCTGTTGAGTCCTTATTTTGGAAACTTGACGACATTCCCTGTGGGCTCTGCTTTCTCTTTCTGTACTTGGCCAAGACCCCTTGTCTTCCTCCCACAGGGCTCTGGAGCTAAGCAATGGGGGTTGCCTCTGCCTCTTCCTTTCTTGCAGACTGGAGCCACAGAGATATATGTTACTGGCCGTGATTAATAGGGGTGGACATGGTTGCTCCTGGACTTCATGGGGAGAGCCTCTGCTCTGGCACTGGCCAAAGAACTCTCAGGAAACCTGAACGGCTGCTCCTGCTCAAGTCTCCCTGTTCCAGGATGCTCATCCAGGCTTACGGGAGAGAGTGGCCTTTGTTCTATTTTGAATAGCAGAGGACCATGCATTACGAGTGATTTCAACTTCTACTAATCTGTACAAACATGACTATGGGGTGCTGGCATCCTGGGACTTCTGAAGCCCAGACCTCGGGATTGTGGATTCAGGGAGTCTAGAAACACAGAATCCCACCCCCCCTTTTTTTTTTTTAAGATTTATTTATACACACAAAACTGGGTACAGAGATGCAGGAGCAGTGAGAGGATTCACCAGAGACAGAGTGTGGAGCAGAACAGGCCAGCAGATGAAGTCCACTGCTGAGGGGAGCAGTGGGCGGGTCAGGAGAGGTCTGCTATGCCATGTGGGTCACCTCTGGGACAGAGATTGAACTCATGCTGACGTGGCTTTGGCTCCTTAGTGCTGTGCTTAACTCACTGCACCACCAGGGAGGGTCCCAGAATCCCTTTTTTTAAAAGCAGTCGTTTAAAGGTCACAAGTTTCTGGACTGGAATTCGGGCCTGAATTCGAGATGGAATTCAGCAGCCAGTGCCCACCCTCCCTGGGGATACGCGGCAGGACATGACATCCCAGATTTTCCAGTGACAAGTGTCAGAAGCTGGGAATGGCCTGAGCACACACTCATCACTTCCACCTATTAATGGGAAACTCAGCCGTGCTGGGTCGGTTCTTAGGGGAAGTGGCACCTGCTTGAGGGGCCAGGGGAAGAGACCAAATCACAGAATGTCCTGCCAACGATCTGAGGCAGGCACACCCTCGCCTCAGAACTAAATATGCTCCGACGGTAAGAGTGTTTAGGGCCAATCCCCGGGCAAGAATAACACCACACCGAGATCTCCTAGAACCTGCTCCTGTCATCCGGGACTTACTAGCAGTGGCCACATATTTCACCTCGCCTAGAATTACAGAGTGTGCTAGGGTATTTTGGTCTTCAGGAGGTTCATAGGTGGCAGGAAGGAGGCCTCACAGTGCAGAGAGCCAGATGAGAAGATCCATGAGGGCCAAGGTCAATCGCCACTCTGCTCCATCTCAGTCGTGGGACCTGGGCCTTGTCTGTACTTCTTCAAGCCCAGGGAACATAGGAATGGCGGGAAATTCATAGGCTAAAATTCACGTAGTGCCATGCCTGTACCACCCCAATGAGCAGCAGCCCTGTCACTAAGGGGATCTTCGCCCTCTCACTCTCTTTAAATCATTCAAAAATGAGTGACCAAGGTTCAAAGCCCCTCAGGCAATCAGAGGCGGAGGCAGACAGTGCAAGCTGCAGGTGTACCCACACAGGAGCGTGCCCCACTGTCCCATGCCTCCTGGGGGGTGAGCTCAATGCCAGCGTCACCTATTCCCCTCCAGCTATGACAACAAATGTATTTCCAGTCATCGCCGAATATCAGGGGGGCCAAGTCACTTGAGCATTTGTGAAACAGACGGAAAATTCAGATGGCATATAGGAATAAAGTACCGGAAACACAGAGTTCCAATATATGTCAGTGTTATAATTCAAAATGTGGAACGCTGGCCCCATAACAGGTGTCCAGTGTGAGAGACAGAGTTGAGAGAGAGCGAGAAAGAAAGCAGGATCATAGAACAAATTCTGAAAGGAACTGATGAAATGTACCTACTCTAGATGACTTTTTCAAAGCATGTCTGGGTTATGAGGCGGGGGGCACTGAGTAATGCTCACCCCAGCACCACCTCCCCACAAAGCAAGTCCCACAGTAGGCATGGACCTGAGCGATACTGCCCGAACCCTGGGGCAGGTCAGCCCCTATTTGCAGCCTTATCTCCCCTCGGCTGTTCATGCTCCCAGAGCCAGCTCAGGTGGGTGGGCCTTTGTTTTCTCCCTTTCTGGACGGGGCAACCGGGGTTCGGAGAAGGGGAGGCATTTGGCTGAGGTTACACTGTCAATCTGTGGCAGAGCTCGGAGGGAAATCAAATCTTTCAGACAGTGGCCTTAACTCCTAGGCTGCTAAGGAAAGAAAAGTTGGCCTCCAACACGCAGGGGGTGAGCAGTCCCGCAGACGTCCTCTGTCGGGAGTCTTGTGGACCCAAAGCACGTCTGGGCACGCTCCACTGAACAGCGGTGGAAAGCGGCTACAGATCACTGCCATGAGAGGTGGACAGCAGGCTAGGAGCTAGGACAGGGGTGCAAGGGGCCATGAAGCAAGCACGAAGACGCGCAGGGTCTGGACTTAAGACTGTGTCCAGCTGCTCGGGGCATACTAGACATTCATGCCAATGGCACCTCTTGGAGAGGCGCAGGGTGGCAGGAGCAGTCTGGGTGGATTTTTCTTAGCACAAGGAATGCTGATGGAGGCTTGGGCATCAAGGCTACAAAGGAGCAGAAAAGGTGGGCAGAGAAGGGGTCACTCTGAGCAATGACCAGATTTGGGGGGCAGCGAGGAAGGACGGCATTCTGCAGTCACCGCTTGTTGCTGGAGCAGAAGGGGTTGGGATGGCAGGGGCAATCACCGTGCCCTACTAGGTGGCCCTCTCTGCCCAGGAAACTGTCCTGGAGACAGGGGCACCACCCTTATTGGGTGCATTTCTCTCTGATCTTCTCCACCTTCATGGGATTTCTATGCCACCCTCCTGCCTAAACTGTGGAGAAGATGACGTTATCTCAAAAGGATCAGGAATTTAATGTCTTAGGGTGGGGAAGAAAAAAAAAAGCCAAGGAAAAAACCCTCTAAAATAAACCATGTGTTGATGAAATCCAAAGAGATAGTGTCAGCTTGAGAGTTAAAAAAAAAAAAAAATGTGGGAGCGAGAACCCAGGAACTGGCAAAGCTCTAGGGAAAAAGAAAAAAAAAATGTGTTTGGGAAACAGTCAGAAATTGTTTCATAACATTTTAAAACCAAAGTTGGCTCAAATATAAAGATTTCTTCTTTCTCGATAAGATTACTTTTACCCCCCTCAACCATTTCAACAGCGCTAAAATAATCTTTAGGACACTTAATCCAAAGTCTGTCTTCTTGAAGCATCCTTATTAAAACTCCTACAGGCTCTGGCATGGCTTGGAGCTGTCTCCCCAATATTTCACAACCTTCCCTTCTGGAAAACACATCCTACCTTCCTAAAATAGAGTCAAATTTCTGGCTGAAGTTGGTGGGCCAGGAGTTGAACTCACGGCATGGAGCTCAACTTCAGTGAGGCACTGCTCTGGGATCAGGGCGTTTCCCAGAGACCAGAAGTCTAGGACCACCAGAGGGGCTGGTGCAACCTTCGCTTTCCTGTGGGCTCGCGAATCTTGCGAATCCTCAGAAGCCTCCAAGGTGGGACAAGCAGAACCTGGGGGAGTCCGATGAGGACCCCCATTGGTTAGAGAGAAGTGACTGGAAGCAAAGCAGTTATGGCTTTGGGGATGGGCACCAACCGTGGTGGGGTCCCGAGACTTGAGCAGCCCTTTATTTTGCCAATATCCTCCAACGAAGATGAGGGTCTTTCTAATGGACCTCATGTGAACTCCACAGAAGAATTCTGAGCAACCCAAAACTAGCTCCCTTATATCCATTAACACAACTAATGTTTTTAGGGGCTCCTCCCTGCCTCTGTCCCTTCCCTTTTCTTCAGCGCCAAGCCTTCACACTCAGACACACATCCGCGTACAGACACATTCACAGAACACACAATCACATGCACCACAGAGATGCACACAAATCCGCACATGCACACACACACCTCTCGCCACAACCCAATTCTTGCAAGCTCTGAGCTTTAATTAAAGAGCAGAAAACCATCAGATCAGACAATCATCTTTGTCAGAGGTCGGACCCAGATCCTGGTTACTGGTTTTGTGGAAGCCAATGCTAGCAGCCTTTGTGACGCTAAGTGTCACGCTAGTTTTTGCTGTAGACTTTGCCTAGTTCAATACTGGGACCACTGGACTTGCTCCTTGCCCTCCTCACTTACACCCTATATCCTCAACCCTGTGCCTCCTGTTTCTGCAGATTGAGGCCACCTAGCTGGTGGGCTCACCTGTGTCTCTTAAGCATGCTTTCCTACCTCTTTTTTTTAAAGATGTATTTATTTATGCATACAGAACTGGGGTACAGGCCAGAGGTGCAGGGGTGGTGAGAGTATTCACCAGAGACAGAGCGGGGAGCAGAACAGGCCAACTGATGAAGTCCACTGCTGAGGGGAGTGTCAGGTGGGATAGGAGAGGTCTGCTGTGCCCTGTGGATCACTTCCAGGGCTGGGCATCGAACTCGCACTGAAGCAGCTGCAGCCAGCTTGCAGTGCTGCATCCTACCCTGTTGTGCCACCAGGGAGGGCCCCCTTTCTGCCTCTTCTTATCTGATTGCTAACTGAAAATCACCTGGCAACACGCATTTCCTGAACATCTCCTCTGTGCCAGATTCTGAGCTGGGGTTCTGACATATGCTGGGGGCTGGGGGCTTAACCAGCAGGGCCTGCCCTCAGGGTTCCTGGCTCCTTAGGACCCATTGCTTCTTTGTGGAAACTCCCATGCTATCGCTCTTGCCTACTGGCGAAGGCAAATACTCCCTTTTAAGAATCCTCGTTGTCTCCACCGTCACGAGCCTGCTTAGGGTTTTCAAACCGGACCCTGGTTTCTTACCCAAGGTTAGCCCTGGGTGCCATCTGTGACTGCTCCCTCTCCTTCCTTCACCACCAATGCTAAGCTTGTTGCCTCCTAAATGTCTGCCTCCTTCCATGTCCATTGCCTGAGTTGGCCCAGAACAGCCAGCACTGTTCCTGGACATCACATGTGGTACAAATGGTCAACCTGCCCATCGAGTCACTTCCCACCAACAGCACCTGTGGTATGTGGAAGGGACTGAAGGTGGCTGTTTGTGAACACATTGCCCCACTTCTCTGGCCCCGGCCACCCACAAAGGGGCAGCAGACTCAGGGGGTTTTTCTAGCCACAGAGAACTGACAGCTCAGTCTCTGTAGGAGGCAGGTTCTACTTGCTACTGGGGCACAGGGCTGGGGCCGATCAGAGCTGCCCTCTCTCCAGCAGGCTGCTCTTTGCCAGGGTCAGACCCTGTTCCCACAGGCTGCTGGGACAGGTTCAACAGTGAGAGCCTCAAGAGATGAGAACATGACGGTACTAAGCAGAGGCCCCTCCTTTGCACGCCTTGCTCACTCATCTCAAGCTGTGATTGTCGGTGACATTCATTTGGGGGAAGGTACCCTGATCCAGGTACAAGATGCCACTTGGTTCCCATCTATCAGCCAGGCTCGGGCGTCTTCTCCCAGCAGAGCCACAGCAAGACTGGAGTAACAAGAACTTAGTGCTGAACACCAGTGATTGTTGCTTACGAATCCATTTCTGGGGAGTCCAAGACCTAGGTAGCCCAAGAGGCAGCCACCAGCCTGGCGGGAAGGATGGTTCAGAGGCTGCTCTGATGTGAGGGGGGTGTTCCCAGCAGGAGGCTGCACTGTGACGAAGGCACAGGTGTGACTTCTGGAGGGAAACAAAGGCCTTTATACAATGTCCTTTTTCAGTAAGATCTGAATAAAGTGGATGGAGTAAGAACAGAGCCAGGGCCACGACCCCCAAGCCTCTCTAGGCTGGGGCTAAGAGGGAGCCAGCGTGAGGAGGATGCTACACGCCACCCCCACATGTGGCCTGACACATACCACCACTACTTGGGGAATGGAGAGTTGGAGCCATTCCATGGCACCCCTCTTTCTGGACCACATCACACCATTGCCTTGTACTCGGGTGTACTGATAGGTCTTTGAGCCAGGTTGCAAGGACGCGATGGTGGTGTCAGTTGCATAGACAGATGTGTGTGAAAGATGACTTAACAGGAAGTTTGGAGCACACATGAGTTTCTCTGATGGGATGCCAGGGTGCTGAGGCCACTCCCTGCTGAAGAACCTTCTAAAAGAGAGGGTGGTCTAGTTTATTGGACCACTCACTCAACCATGGTGTGGACATCTACTGAGCCCTTAGCGTGCTGGATTTTGTGGATACTGGGACAAAACCAGACACCACTTCTACCCTTTGGATGCCTCTAGTCAAAGAGAAGGGTTCAGATGGCCATTAAATAGTTACCCAATTCAGCTCAATGTGGCTCCCAAAATGAGCACACTAGAGTAAAGTCACGCCAATGTTGCAGCTGCCCAGTTCTTACATCGCATCTTCAAGGAGACACTGACATCTGCGAGACACCCCAGCAGCAGGTGTCAGGATGCGGGAGGGTGAAGCAACTGTGGGACAGTTCACATGCGGGGCAGTGGAAAAGCAGAATTACTGAGAGAGAAGACCAAGGGAGGTCGGGTGGTGTGGGGGAGGGGCAGCGCTACTGAGACTGGAACCAGAAGGAAGAACATGGGCAGTGTTGGGGTGACTTTCAGATCTACAGAAGTAACCCTTGAGCCTTAACTCTCAACATGGCGGTCTACTGGGGAGCTATCCCAGAAGTAGCACAGATTCTGTCCTTATCGGCCACCCTCCCCCCACTGGTTGTCATCAGCTCCCATGAGAAGGATGTCCCAGGTGGTTTTGACTGCTTCTCCTGTCCTTTTGACCCTCTTTGCCCCCATATCGTCTCCTTGGCTTCAGTTCTCCTGGAAAAGGCCACGTGCCCTGTCTCTCAGCATGTCTCCCAAAAGCAAGACAAGTATGAGCTGGAATCTCACATGCCTGGCTCCTAGTTCCATGGCCCTGTGTGAGTGGCTTCTCTGACTCCGTTTCTTCATCTGTGGAATGGGGGATAGCACAAGCTGTTCTGTGAGGCGCTGGGAGAGATGATGCAGGGATCCTCACATCTGGGTAAATAATCTATGCTCATTGTTTCTACACAGCAAGTACTTTGCAACTTGGAAGGTCCAAGTAGGACAAGTTGCCTCTTCTGCTTGTTCTACAAGTGCTGTAAGGCATTTCCACCAGATCTCAGACCAGAGACAAGACGTGTTCTAAGGAGGTGAGGAAGGAGGGTTCTAGGGCCCTGGGGGAGGGCTATTTCCAAGTAGGCAGGGAAACTCTGGAACATCTGCCTGCCTGTTCAGCGTTCCCGGAGCAGCACAGGCCATGGGGTCAGGTGTACAATTCTCTTCCCAACCCCTGGCTAAGTGACACTGAGCTGTTGGCTTGCAATCAGCCAGGGCAGCAGCACCGGCACCATGGTATTGGACACAAAATCCCAATGTGAGAGTTCCTTCACCCCTAAAGGACCTGCTAGTAAAAACTCTCCATCTGCAGCTTTAACAGTAGGGAAAGAACCCAATCCCCAGACTTCCAAATCGGTGTGTTCAGTGATGCCCATGAACATGGGACTCTGGGACAGCTTCTGCTCATGTTGTTTTTCGGGAAGAACTTGTCTGGTAGAGTTTGCACGTTGGACTTGAGTCCCCTGTTGTCTGCCTGGTCATAACTTATCTTTACAGTAGCAGCATCCTTGGGGAGCACTTGAAGTCCCTAATTCTGGGGGTAGTCAGGAAGAGAGTGGGGCTCACTGAGCACTGGGTTCAGGCAGCATCTCAAAAGCCAGGATTCTAGGCCGGAGCCACTCAGTAATGTACTATCCGTTATAGGGACCGGAGAGGCCAGGCCTGGTGTTGAAGTTTGATTAGGAATAAGAACATAGCAGCTTAACCTCTAACATTTAGCACTCTCCCTGGATCGAATTACTGATCTCTATCTGGGTGAGCCATGCTAGCTGCTGCCTGGGAACACTACACTTCTCTAAAAGCTGTCAGCCTCTGTCACTGATTTTGCACAATGGAGCCCATGGCTATTTTTAAAGGACTGTGTCACCTTTCAAGAGAAATTGTGTCTGAACGAAAGATTGACTGTTTTATTTGGGTTGCTTTATAAATGTTCAGTGGTCTTTCATCTCCCAGGGTGAAGCTGGGTGCTTAATTCTCCACAAGTTGGCACAGTCTTCATGTTTTGTTTTAGAAGGAATGTGAAGGAATTGAGAAAAATAGAGTAACTGCAAAATGTCCTTGTTATCTATAGGAAGGAAAGGAAGGGGATGGGTGGGACATTAGTGCTGTAACTAATAGGTGGTAAGCACTTGACTGAAATACTCATTATTTTGTTTAGTTTTTTTTTTTTTAACAAAATTCTGCAAAAGAGGGGCTGTTAATCCCTTTTGCAGATGATTCTGACTAGGAGGCTGGACTCTGGCCTCCATGGTCTGGGTTTATGATCCTGGCTTGTCTTGGGGACCAAACTATCACCTTAGACCTCAGTTTTCCCATCTTCAAAATGGTGGTATTAATAGTGTTTGACCTCACCATAAAGTCACTGTGAGAATCCAGTAAGTTAATCCAATACCAGTATTTAGACAAGTGCCTTAAACACAGTAAGTGGCTCATAAATGCCGCCTTTTCTGTTTATTTTGGACTGCAGGGTCTAATGACTTACATTTCAGACTTTTTACTAAAACTGTTGCTCCAATTAGTTTTCACACATGCCTTGCAATTTGAGTTTTCTCCACTTTTCAAAGGGAGATAACAGTGCTGGCTTCAATGGTCTTTTGTTCTTGTTGTTAGGAGGGTTACACTGAGGTCCTTCATTTCAAGGGTTTGACTCAGCATCCAGTATGTGGAAAGTTCTCAGCAGCCCATGGTAGCTATTTATTAGTCATCATTAGAAATAGTCTTATCATGAGGAAGCTGAGATTTAGAAAGTTTTGCATGAATGATGGACATAAAAAGCAGGCAGCCATGATGTAAATGATAGAATGTTCTGGAAGACTTGTCAAAGGCAGATGAGGTGGTCAAAGAGATATAGTGAGTAAGACTATAAAGCCCACTGATAACAATCCAGACTACATGTCTGTAAGGTCTACTCTTTAAAGAAAGTGAAAACCCCCTTTTGTGTGAGAAGTACTTTCGGGTATGTTTCGTGCCACAGGAAATGTATCTGTGACATCCTGGCTTAGAGCAACCTTTGAAGGAAATAGGTAGAAGAGTGTTCCTGCATGTGTGTATTTTAAGTTAAAGTACAATGCATCAGAGCCTATGATTCTCTCCTTTAACAGCCTTTCAACTTCCAACCCAGCCACTAAGGGTAGTTTGTTTTCATCTGCAAATTCATTCCATCTTTGAGAACTTAAAAAAAAAAATTAAAGATTTTAAAGATTTATTTATTTATGCATACAATATTTATATTGTATAAATTGTATTTATATTGTATTTTAATTGTATTAAATTGTATTTATATTGTATACATATTTATTTATTTATGCTGGGATACAGGCCAGAAGTGCAGGGGTGAGAGGATTCACCAGAGACTGAGTGGGGAGCAGAACAGGCAGATCTACTAAATACCTTGCTGAGGGGTGCAGTGGGTGAGACAGGTGAGGTCTGCCACGCCATGTGAGTCAACTCCCTGGCTGGGGATCAAACTCATGCTGCAGTAGCTGCGGATAGCTTCATAGTGCTGAGATTTAACCTCTTGGGCCACTAGGGAGGCCCTGAACTTTACATTTTATTAAACACTTTTCACGGGTCAATGAGGCCACAATGGAGACCCAGAGACCATTCTCCAGTAGCAATGACAATGACATCCACTGCAATGCAGACCATGAAAGAAAACTGGGCTTTGGAGAGGGAATGAAGAAGAGTTTAGTTTTGAGTGTTTTTGAGATATGAGATCATAGACAAAGATTCAAGATATCACAAAGGGAGCCCAGAGTATCCCAGCAATATAATTTTTAGTAAAAGGTGATGTGTCCCAAAGGAAACAGCTTCATGGTGTCATCTTCTAGAGTCTATCAGTGTATGAGCACTTTGATTGAAGTTTTAAGAGGGTTTTGAAGGGGATCCCTGAGTTGATGTCCAACATCCACAGGGTCTTCCCTCACTTCTCACTTTCCTATGAGGAAGCAGTGTATTACATATGTGATGTGAAAGAGGAACCTAGTTTAAAATCTTCTGAAGATTCAGCCCAAAACACACATTCTCTGGGAAGTGGGCCTCCCCTCCCCTCATGCTCTGAAAGGTCAGGTGCCCTGTTGATAACGTCACACCTCTCATAATCCTTCTTTCTGGCGCTTTAGTCATTGTCATTTGACATTTCTGCATGTGTTTACTTGAGAAACAGCAAGATTCTCCATTAGAGAGCAGATCTTGGAATCCAGAGATAATATAACTGCTGAACTCCTGGAGTCTAGCACAGTGCCTGGTCTGGAGAAGCAGCTCAGTGAATAACTGTTACGGAAACAACTACTTGATGGGTAGTCTCTTCATCACCCTGTGCTAAAAGCCCCAAGTCTCCTCGTTGAAATACTATAGTCTGAGGTCTACTGCTGGTCTTTTTTGGTGGTGACGGGGTGAAGAAGGCAGTTATGTGGCGGGGAGGGGGCTGGCTCACTGACATGTCTGTGGGCTGGGTGGTTGGGAGCTGGATACCTTGGGACCAAAATGTTTATTTCTCCATTTTCAAAATGGTGTCAGTATGCAGGGACTGGTGAAGCACAGGCCTTTTGGTGAGGGGCCTGCGTGCTCCTTAGAGGCTGCTCAGCACGTGCTGTTTCCATGCCAGAACTCGAGAACAGAGCTTGTCAGGACAACACCTGGCCTGGGTTTAGGGACTCATTAGTCTGCGCTGACTTGACCTGATGGGACTTAATGATTCTTTCATCAATTGCGGTCTGATCTACTCAGCCGAGTCCACTTTTTAATGATGCACATTTCCACAAACACATGTTTCATTTTGCAGTCGCTGCTTCATCCTGACTTCTCTGTAAAACCATTGAAGGTTTGATGTTTTCCTTCAGCAAAACAAATATTTCCTTAACTGTCGCTATATACACCCCTGGTTTACCAGCTGTCATTCCTACTGTGACAAGCTTTTCCCAAGCCTGGTAATAGTGTGAGGACATTGGAAATTTAAATAAATTTACCGTGAGAGTCAACCGTTATAAAATAACTGCAGGGCAGACTCTCATGGCACCAACTACCTTTAAGAAACTTAGGTAGAACATAGAAGTGAAGAGTAGAGGCAGGGTAGGGCCAAGGAGAAGAAGCAACCTGGCCTGTGTTCCAGTCTCAAGTTGACCTCATATTCAATTGCGTGGGGGAAGTCACGGAGACTTTCTAGGTCTCAGTTTCCTCAGCAATAACATCAGACTGTTAATAAGAGCAACAAAAATACAGACATGTGCCACAGAAGGAATGATGTTTTGGTCAACAACTGAGGTCCCTACATAAATCCTGGATATGCTGCCACTTAGGTCTGTGTAAATTAACCCTGTAATGTTCGCGCAACGAAATCACCTACAATGACCTACCCTGAATGTATCCTACAGTGACTGTGATGTACAATCAGGATCTCCACACATAGTGAATTTCACTGGCTATCAAGACACACATGGGGCCTCCCTGGTGGCCTAGGGGTTAACTCTCAGTGCTTCACTGCTGTGGCCTGAGTTCAATCCCTGGCCAGGGAGCTGATCCACATGGTACAGCAGACCTCTCCTGTCTTGCCCACTGCTTCCCTCAGCAGTGTATTTCCAAGGATCTACCTGTTCTGCTCCCCACTCTGTCCTGGGGAATCCTCATACCCCCTGCATCTCTGGACTTCCCCCCAGCTCTTCTACATAAAAATAAATACAAATTCAAAAAAGAGACACATGTGAGTGTGTACACTAACTTGGGTGGAACCCCGTGACTTGCTTTGCTTGATGAAATGTGGGCACGAGTGAACAACGCAGCTTTTCTGATGGAAATCCTGAGACTGGGGTTGCAATTGTTCATGCTTTCTTTCTACCTCCCAGAATGATTGCCACAAGGGATTCTGTCTCTCTCTCTTTAAAAAGATTTACTTATTTACTTGTGGAGGAACTTAGGTATAGGCCTGAAATGTAGGAGGTGACAGGATTCACCAGAGGCAGAGTGGGGAGCAGATCCACTGAATTACACTGCTGAGGGGAGCAGCAGGTCTGCTGTGCCATGTGGGTCAGCTTCCGGGCTGGGGCTGGAACTCAGGCCATGGTGGTGATAGTGCTGAGCTTTAACCCCTAGGCCATCAGGAGGTCTCCAGAAGGGGTCCTAAGTCAGAAAATATGGTCTGGAATGAGGGAGGTGTGAAGCCAGGGACCCCCAATGACGTGAGACAGGTCACACCAGCAAAGACAAACCAATGTGAATTTAAGCCTGGGAGATGTGGGAGTTCGTCCCACAGCATCGTCTGACCCAGATAGGCTCTACAAAGACTAACGGAGATCAGGTAGAGAAAGGACAACATGGTGCCTGGTCAGGAGTGAGCACTCCATAAATATTGCTTGCCACTGTTAATCACTCCCCATGAAAATGCAACAAACAAACTCAAAACATTTCCCCCCGTCTAACCCACAGTAATTTCACCTTGAACTGCCACTTCTTCTCAGTACTGCAATTCTCCCTCGGACGCAAAGATCAACCACATGAGATCAGAATCTTCCTCACTTTGTATAGGGTTTCTCCTCCCCTTGAAATAGCTCTCTACCATCTGCCAGGTCTGTGGGTGCTCAACTTCACTGAACACCCACTTTCTGGAGGAAGCTTGCTCCTTCGCGTGTCTGTCAAATAATATCCTTGTGATTAATCAGTGGTGCTGGTCTCCTGGCAGCCACCCATCACAGCTTGGGCTGGGAAGATGGCAATTGTCACCTGTAGGGCTGAGGGACCCAGAACGCCCTGCACAGATGCAAGGTTTCTTCTCACAACCAAGACATACTTGCTAGGGGAGTAGGTTTTGAAGCCAAGTCAGTGTCTTAGGGTGTCTTATTTCACCACTAAGATTTGCCCTACTGCTTGGGAGGAAATCTGAGATGGAATGGATTTGTCCGCTGTAGAAACAGTAAAGTGGTCCACTCCAGCAAGGAGTAGAATTAGTACATTGAACCTGCTAGGTAGGTGGACACATTCCCTTATCTTAGGGACACCAACTCCTTAATCAGGTGAGTTTGGCCACCACTAACTGTGAGCTCCTTCCTCAAACTGGCTTCACAAGTCAACTCACTGCCTCCTGCTACCTCTGCTCAATATGTATTATCAACGTAGCCCTTTTTGCAAAGAAGAAAACTCAGGGCTAAAGCAGTGAAGCACTCAAGGTTACCCAAATCACGATCAGCAGGGCTAAGATTCCAGACTAAGTTTTTTGACCTCAAAAGCCACACTACGTCCAGCTTTGATTTCTCCCAGATCTCCTGATTACAATAATTATCTGGGAGCTTGTAAAAGTAAAACAAACAAACAAACCTCAAATCCTCAAGCTCCTTTTAAGAGATTATGATTCGGGACATCTGTGGCAGGGCCAGCAACATGGTTTTGAAAAGTTCGTTGGTGACTCTCAAGCTTGAGGGAGTTGAGGCACCACTGGCTGGAGGCGGCTTCCCGAGAGGGGCCCGCGTGCTCAGTGGCACGGCCCGTGGTGGCAGGAGCTGGGCACACCTTCAGGCTCTGCTGCCGCTTCCCTCACCACCCTGTTTGCTTAGCCGTAATCAGGGGCCAGGGGCACGGAACAGGCTGGGCCGCCAGACATGGGAGTTCCACAAGACTCAAAGCAAGAACCCGATGAGACTGTTCATCTGCGACCGAGTACCTGAAGGTACAATGACCCTGAGAGGCAAAGCAGACAGCCCACTGGTTCTGAACTCAGAAAGGACACAGTGGCCTTCTACAACACACAGCTGTCCAGGGAGCCCACACCTGTGCTTCCTCACCCTTCCCTCTGCATTAGACCTGCTGAAAGTAAAAATGACCCAGAAGGAAAGGCAAGGGTGAAGCGCTCACACTTCCCTCTCCTTTCAGCCCTTGTCATCAGCAAGCCAGAGGCTAGCAGAAAGCAAGCTCCTGCCAAGAAGTGGCAGAACAGAGTTAGCTGGGGCGGCCTTTCCATTGTACTAGTAAGCAGCAAGTGCTTCTGCATGTATGAGCCTCACAAGAAACAAACTGTGACTTCGGTGATTTCACAAATTGAGATACCATCTTTATCGTCACTTTCAAAAATGGCACTGAATGGTATAAAGCAATGTTAAATTCATTTAATTGAATTA
>NW_004567129.1:7980481-8005962 GCF_000260355.1 Condylura cristata | reverse complement strand
TATATATATATATATATATATATATATATATATATTTGCTGCTCTTTCTAGAAAGAGCCTCTATTTCCACTTGGGGCCCTGCAAGTGTTGCCAGCCCTTTGGATGAAAATATTCAGGTGATAATGTTTCTTTATTATTTTTTGTTTAAGTATTTGTTCTAATCAATGTAAATATTTTGCCTAGTTACATTCTGTAAATGTAGTTACAGATAAGTCGGGGGGTGATATAAATTCTGTGTTACTTGGTGGTTTCTCATTCCCTAGACAACCAGGTGTGTTGTATTTTCACAAATACTGAAAGAAAAACAAAACAAAACATTGTCTAAAGAAGGTTTTTAGAACCTCACTCTCAGAGCTCAGCCTCCAAGTTCAAGGTGGTTACAGTGCCATGCTGCGGAGAGGCAGGGAACCAACAGGAATCTTCTCATGGAAGCCATGCCAGGGCCACCAATGTTGTCCTAGCAAACAGGACTGAACTCATCGGATCCATCGCTGGGGTCCAGATTTCCCCTCTGAACCTCAGTGTCCTGTGTGAAGGGTATGTCCATACCTGCCTCAGACATTGTTTTTACAGTTCAAAAGCTGTGCACACACTGCCTACCTTACTGGTCTGCTAACGCAGGCAGTTCTTTATAGTTACCCAGAAAAGAGAGGGTGGCTTTCCACTCAAGCAAAAGTGAGAAACCAAGAGAGGAAGGAAAGACAGAGAAGAGGAAGGATAGAAGGAGAGAGGACAGGTGGAAAGAAAAGGGGGGGGGGGAGAGAAATTTTTGGCCCAAAAGATGCCCAATTTTGAGTACATTCATTGATCATTGTTACTTAAAACATTTTGAACACCTGGCTTACTTCATCAATTTGTTGGTTTTACTCTTGTGTAAATCTGTGCAAGGGAGAGAGTGTTGTACAATCTTGTCCACAAGGGGCGCTGGCGAGCAGTAATGACCCACTAGGGACGTGGAGTGAGAACACCCAGCGCTCCTCTTTGGCTGGCAATCCCTGTTCCCAGGGCTGACTGCACAGTCTGCACATCCAAGAAACAGGGCAACTGTGCTGAGTCCTTCCTCGTGGCGATGGCATGAGAACTGAATGAAAACATGCCTTTTGTGTTGAAACCTACTCAAGGGCTTAATCAGAGTCTCAGTCTTTTCCTATGGTTGCCTTTGCCAATGTCGCAAGTGTCGACATCCTCCTCCCTGTCAGCAGGCGCTGATGGTGGGTAACACTCGGCATGGGACTCACTGGAGAATGGCCTCTGGGTCTCCATCATGGCCTCACTGACCCGTGAAATGTGCTCAATAAAATGTCAAGTTCAGGGTCTCCCTGGTGGCCCAAGGGACTAAGTTGCAGCACTGTGAAGCTGTGCACAGTCACTGCAGTATAAGTTCGATCCTCAGCCAGGGAGCTGGCCCACATGGCACAGCAGACCTCTCCTGTCTCAGCTGCTGCTTCCCTCAGCAACCTAGTTCAGTCAATCTGCCTGTTCTGCTCCCCACACTGCTCTGGTGAATCTTCTCACCCTCCAGCACCTCTGGCCTGTATCCTAGTTCTTGTATGCATTAATAAATAAATTTTAAAAAGTTAAAATGTCAAGTGCAGCTCCTGTACACACACCAGCATCTTTATGGGGAAAACTGTTACCCACTTTCACACACAGGGTTTCCACTATAAAACACAAGGCTCTCCCACCATGCAGGTGCAGAGCTGTGCTGGAGGCGAGCACCTCAGAAACTCTACCTGGCTCAGTACCCCAGGCTCATTTTCACATGAGTGGTGGGTAGAGTGTTGGGTGTAGGGGTTCAGGGAGGTCTAGAGCCTGTAGAATACTGTGGTCTTATGGAAACTGCCACAATGAAGAGGCTCCTCCAGGTCTCTGCTGTCCTGCATGGTAGCCATATGTAGCTAGCTCCTGGTGCTTGAAGTGTGACCAAGGAAACATTTTTTTTTTCCCTAAAGATTTATTTAATTATTTATTCATAAAATATCTGGGGTATAGGCAGGAGGTACAGGGGGTGAGAGGATTCACCAGAGACAGTGCAGAGAGCAGAACAGGTGGATCTACTGAAGTATACTGCTGAGGGGAGCAGTGGGTGAGACAGGAAATGTCTGCTGCACCATGTGGGTCAGCCATAGTAATGACAGCACTGAGACTTAACCTCTAGGCCACCAGGGAGGCCCCAAGGAACTGCTTTTGCAGTTTCATTTAATTCTACCTAATGGAAATCCATGTGCAAGGAGTCACAGGTGCCCTGTGGCCACCACATAAGATGGCACAAATTGGGCAGATGCAAAAGTCCAAAGTATAGCAGGTGCCCTGCCCTGCTCAGCCCTGCCCTGCTGCATTGACACTTCCCCTGCAGGGCCCCGTTAAACCTCATTCTCTTAGGGTCCTTGAGGGCTCATGGGCCTTGCCAGCAATGAGTGCTTTCAGAAGAGGAAAATGTTTGAGCAGATACTAGACCAGCCCAATCCGCAATGCTGTGTCATCACACACCTCATTTGTCCAAAGGGTGGCAAGTGTGGAGAGGGTCTGGCTGCACATTCCCTGCAGGCTTGCTCCAAGGCTGGTCTTTTCAGCCTGCACACTGCTCTCTGCTCTCCAGAGAGGTGGAGAAGGGCATTTTTGGCTCCAGAATAGCGTGTAGGACTCGCAAAGCTGTGCTCAGTTAAAAGGCCAAGCTGGATTCCATCTTGCCTATGTGGTGATCCTTTTATCTCTCTGAAGCTTCTTTCATAACAACTCCTGAAGAAACCCTCTGCCCAGCTCATCAGACTTCCCAAGTATTTCTTTAGAGTCCCCTTATATGGGACTTTATGGTCCCTGCTATCCTTCAGTGTCATCACCTCCCTCTTTCCCTCCTTCCCTCTCCTCACTCCAGTCACAGTGGTCAGCTTGTATTTCTGAAAGGTGACATTCAAGCTCCTACCTCAGGGCCTTTGCATGTGCACTTCGCTCTGATTGTCCTATGACTCACTCCATTTCCTGAGTCTGAACTCAAATGTCAACTTTCTAGTTAAGCCTTCCTTAAGTTTTCCCCCAATTTAAAGCCAGAACCTCGACTCCCATTTCTGACCTCCTTTTCTGCCTTCCATATCTCTGTTTGTCATCTCGTATTAATGTGTCATAGCCTTTCTTTGTTGCTTTGTTTACTGGCATTCTCCCCTGCCAGACAATGCGCTCCATGAGGGCTGGGGGTTTCATCTGCTGTGTTCTTTGCTGAGCCCACAGTAGGAACTCACAGAGGCAGAACTCTCTCTTATTTAATCCTCATTATCGACACTTCATAGTTCTACAAGTGGGGCAACCCAGAGTGTAGAGAAGCTAATGGCCTGAAGTTTCACAGCTAGCAAGTCAGGAGGCTTCACCAGTCCCTTCAACAAACATTGTCGAACCTTCCCTTTGTCCTGGCTGGTAGGAACAGACAGGGCAGACAAGAGCCCTGCCTGTAGGGAAGGAGCATTCTAGGAGTCCAGGAACTCTCAGGAGTCACATTCCAGCTGGTCTCCTCCAAGGTTACACTTTGCTACTCATGATGCTGTCTGCTATAGCTAAGCAGACATTACTGAATTGGAGAAGACTAGACCTGCTATTCTTGAAGGTAGGAGAGAATACTCTCCCAGCAGATTCTGGGAGAGAGGGAGTGTACTGCCGGGATGTTTAGTTCGTTGGTGTCACTGCAAATCCTTCTTTTTCTCTATTTTTTCCCACAGCAGCCTCAGAGGTACTTCCATCCTGAACCTGTGAGTCTGTGTAGATGGAAGTGACGTCGCAGAAACCATAACCCACTGACATTTGGAAAAGTAGTCACTCAGAAAGCAGCCCAAAGCCTAGGGTCAGAGGGCAAACTGACAAATCTCTGCCACTGCAATTGCTTCCACCCTCCATGATGGAGTCAAGGCTGGGCAGGCAGGGGCACCAGCTAATCTCAAATCGTGAAGACTTTGGACAAGAGGAGATTGCTGTGACCTGAGCCCAGCTGGAGTGAAGCAATAACTTGAAAGGGCCTGAAATTCAGCAAATGCCGGCCCTCCAAATCCTCAAAGATGGCTTCCTCCACAGGTGACCTCTCCTGACGTTCTGCAACTGCTCTTATTGGCACTTACTAGAAATGGCATGGGGGTGGCTCAGCCAAGAGCCCAAAATAAAACACCGATATGAGGAGCTTGACTCACCCCTATGACTAGATACTGGGTCAACAAGAGAAGACACAGAAGTCTCTCTCCTCCAAAAGTTTCCCTCAGCGGAACGCTACCTGGCAGAATCACTTGGCAAATTCTGAAGTGGGAGGAGTGGTATTGAGACTTTCCCTTGGGGGTACAGACAGGTGGAGATGTGTCATGGAAAGGTGGTTGGTTTTGGGGTTCTTTCTCTTTAGATTGAGAATGGAGTCACAGAGGGCAAGGACAGGCAAGCAATGAGCCAGGGTCAGAGTCCAGAAGCCCTAAGATACCCTAACTTCAGAGCATCAGGGGTGCTGGGTGGTCCACTGGCCATGCCACATCTGGACACACAGAACTGCTGAGTGGATCTCAGCCTGTTCACATGGACACCAAACCGTTCCTGTGTCCCTTGCAAGGGCACACATCTGTCTTCCCTGGAGCACCTGCAAGGAGCAAAACCAAAGCAGCATCGATGTCTTGTCTATGATAGAAAGAGAGTGCCACCCCTCCAGGCTCTCAGGGCATGGTGGCATGGAGTCATTTTTTATTCTTCCCACATGCAATCTATCAGTGAAGTATGGTTTTTGCCCCCCCCCCCGAACATATATGTTTCACTATTTTTCTGTTGCTGTAACTTCACCATCTTGTGCCAATGACTGTAATGTACTCTAGAATCCTTCTCCCGGATTCCATACCTGTCTCTTCCTCCTGCCCCATAATTCAACCTGTAGTGCACACAGTTATCTTTCTACGCATAACACCACATCACCCCACCTATCTGGGGTACTCGCTGCTTTGTAGCAGTTTACTTTGAAGTGTAGTCACTATCTTATTGCAGCTCTCCTTTAGTGGGGTCAGGAACTCACATGGCCTTGAAGGTTTTCTGTTTTAACCTGTTTTTAAGACCTTCAACTAAGGCTTTCTGAGTCAACTAAGGCTACTCAGAGGTACTCAGCTGTGCATGGTCTGATTCAAGGTCTGGGATGGCTTCGCTCATTTTGTGGTGCCATGTTGGGGTGGCTGGAGGGCTGGGCTCAGATGGCCTTGTTGACTAGAATATCTATGTGCCGCCATTCCAATATGGAGGTGTCAGGGTCCTGAGACTTCTTACCAGTTGCTTAGGGCTCCCAGGGAGAGCTTCAACACACAGAGTGCATGCTGCCCCCTCCCTGAGGCTTCTGCCACACTCCTGGCTGAAAAGAGCCAGAGAGTTTCCCAGACTCAAGGGGACACAGATGTGACTTCTCTGAGAAGCCTGTTCCAGAATATGTGCCCTCTTCCTTTTCCCACACAACCACATTCAGGAAGTTCTCCACTGCTTGGCTAGACAATAAGGCCGTCATCCTCTTCTCCTCCCACCTGACCCTCCAGCTGTCCTGTGTTCTACAGACACATTGAACGCCTGCTTCTCACCCCAGAAACTTCTCACATGTCATTCTCCCTGTTGCAATGCCCAGCCCCAAGCCCTTCACATGAAGAAAGGTTCCTCCTTATCATTTGGGTGTCAGCTCTTCCTTGCTCTGATCACTCTCATGAGCATCTCCTCCTAGTGAGCTCCTGAGTCTGGCCCACCAGCATTCAAAACAGTTGTGCTAGAATGTTCTAGAACACCAATAGCGTCCCTTTAGAAATTGATCATGTTTCCCCTTAGAAATGGAATGAAATGACCATTATGTGATTCTGGGCAGGTAGAACACATCTTGTTCTTGGGCAGAGATGAGTTTAAATTCTGCGTGTTTACTATCCCCCCGCAATTAAAAACTTCACCCACTTTTTAATCTTTAAATGTGGACAAGTAACGTAAAGAAGATGACTTAAACTCCAACGAAAGAAGTTTCAGGACCCTGAGAACTCCATATTGGAGTGGCCACGTATAGATATTCTGGTGTTATTATAAAAAGAGACAAGACACGTGAAAGATTGTATGGAGTTGCTTGGACATGGGAAAGTTTCTAACTATATTTGTTAAACGAGAAAGATTTTTTTTCCAGATGCAAGGCCAGGTACTGGCTATAATTTCTTTGTGACTAGACATCCTGGCCTCTGAGTTCCAGATGTTTGTTTGTTTGTTTACTTTGAGAGCAGTTATGTCAGTTGACCCGAGTCAGAAAATCCGATGCAGGCTGTTCCTGCGGGGAGGATGAGGATGGGATCACTCAGAGTAAACAAGATTAGGAACTGTAGGAGCAAACACGTAACTGGCAAGAAAGATTTTTTAAATAATAGATGTTAAAAAACGAATCCAAACAAGAGAAATATACCCACTGAATAGGGATAAGTGTAATGTCTATCATGAACTGTGATATATGTCTGCCCTGAGACCAGCTCGACAAAAGGCCAAATTTTCTTAAAAGCATGTTAAAATATTAATAGATATCTGAAACAGTTTTCTTGCAACTGCTGCCAGTCCTCAGAAAGATGACATCAGACTGGGAAGAACTAGGAGTGATGCTGTGATGTTTCAGCCCTGGCGACCCCCTAGGGCACTTGAGAACCCACCTCGCCAGCTCAGGCTGCGGTCTGCAGGGCAACCCCCAGCAGGCTCCATTCGTGTGAATCAGAATTATTGAGAAATTTTGTATTTGACCACAGACGCAGTGATTCACTCCCTCCGCAGGTTCTGCCATCCCTTATGTGACCTACAAAGGTGTTTGGTTCCGCCCCAGCCTTTCGTGCCCGCCCGCCTCTGTTCCCACCAGGCCCCCAGTTGCTTCCCTCCCCACAGAGTTTCTTTATGGACGTCTGAACCCAGTTTCCTCCTGCCACAGGGACCTCTAGCCCAGCCTTGGCTTCTTGAACAGTCTTTATTCTGCTCTTAACTCCCTTATTATGTCCTCATCTCTGCCTCTCCTGGAGAGCTCCTTCCTCTAGGGTATGGCAGACCTTTTCTCTGTGTATGTGGAGGTCCATCACCTCTCCATGGCCGTTTTCACATGGCCACAAGCCTTGTCAGCCATTTGCACACTCTGAAAGGGCAGCCCTTGCCTTTCTTTCCACTCTCGTTGCAGCAACACCATCTAGTTAAGTAGGGAACCAATATCTAACTAAACAGATGGAGCAAATTCAGAAAAACTGCCCAACACAGCAAGTTGATGTTTGTGGTCCTGAGAGTTGGGTGATCCTATGGAATGTTTTATTCACATTGTTGGTTTGCTCTTCCAAGGGACTCTTCAGTCTCCTTCTTTGCCTTCTCAGTGAAAACACATTAAGGAAGGGGAAAAAAGTAGAAGATGTAGAATGGGCCCTGTGATCTGTGGCCAAAGATCACCTGTTGACCCCTATCACTGGCGTGTCCCTGTCTGTCCCTCTGACAGCTCTTTTCCCACCAACTCCCCTATTGTCTTTCCATGGAAGCTTATTGCCATTTACCCCCAGATGCCCAAGCTCAGAATCTGAGTCCTATTTAGTTCTCCCCTCTTCTCTCACCTTCTGCATCAGATGGCCTGCGAGTTTTGTTGAAACTCCCTCCCACCATCTTCACTGCAGCTCCTGCATTTCTCTCCTGAATTGCTACAGTTGCCACAACAGCCGTCTTACTCACTCCTGACAATAAGCCCTGCTGGTTATCCTTCTTCCGGTGACAACTGGTAATATTTCTAAGTTACAAAGCATCCATTCAACTAGTATTTATTGATGATGCTATTACAGGACAGTCACCGTGAAGGCACTGGGGATATAAGGCCGCTCCTGATTGCCCAGAAGAGACAGGTGTGTAACCAATGGCAAAATTCTGGGGGGAGGGAGTGATCGCTATCAGAGCAATGAACAAGTGACAAGGGAAATCTGAAGAGGTCTCTGCCTTTTTTCTCTTCCCCTTTCTTCCTTCTTTTTTTCCTCTTTCACTCTGATTTTTGTCTGTCTCATTCATGCAATCAATCATTTATTCAGAAAACACTAGCTGGTGACAGATTATATGTCAGGAAGTGTCGGGGACAGAAACACATAAAGGGACATGGTATGGAATCCACTCTTAATGGGCCGGCATCTTAGTGCACATGTGTCTACATGCATGTACACATACAAGCTCACCCATTGTCACATATGTGTGCAAACTGTTAAGTTCCTCTAGGGTCAGAATTCATATTATCTTCTAAGTTCTAGAGCATTACATAGAGTTGGAACATAGAAAGATCTTGGTGAGCATTTATAGATTGCAAGATCCACCAAGGGTTGGACAAATTGACGTGATATTCAAAGTCAATTTTTTCCTGAAGAATAAACCTCAGTCAACAAATGAGCTTTGATACCTGGATTTGAACAGAAAACCACCTGTGAGCCAGAAGCAGGAATCTTCAGAGTTCTGTCTATATAAGAGCATGCAAGAGGCCCAGCTAAGAAGAATGAATCCCTCTTTCCTCCTTAACTCAGTGTTCTTGTTCTCCAATTTTTGGGGGGAGGGGTTATTTGCCCTACTGACAACAAGGCAAAAAAAGTAATTATTATCTCTATATCACAAATGGGAAGATTAAAGCCCAGAGACATAGAAAAACTTACTGTATTTTATAAATGCTCAAAGCATCATCCCTTCCCTTGCTGTTATACTTGGTCAACTTCTACTTTGTGTTCACGCTGACCCCAACATGTGCTGGGAAGCATGAAATAATAGAGATGAAGGACTTCATCAGCAACTATGAAAACATGGAAAACAACAGGATATATTGAATCCCATGCCAGGAATACAGTTTGGAAGCAATGTGGGCTAACAAGGATCGATCCTTCAGAATGGAAAACAAGGCAACAATACAGTTCAGGTTCCGAATCCTGAGAAACCTGTCAGCAAATTTCTTTCAAACTCCTGATGCTATCTTGGAGGAAGGGAAGTGATCATTACTCTAAGGAATATTGGAGACAAAATAAAAGGATAAATATGGAAAAGTTGCTTCACTACATATATTAGGATTTTGATTATAGTCCCGCTTAGTTTAGTAGTTTTGTGTGCTTGTTTCTTTCTCTTAGTCCTAGTTTATGTTTTCTTTGTATCTTTTACACAGACCATAAGGTAGTTTCTAATCTGGTTGGATTTCTTGAATCTTCTCTGCCTCTTAACCTTGACTAGTAGAGCTTTAAATATTGTTATTTTTTAACTTACATTTTATTTTCCTGTTGGGAAAATGATTTCCCAGTGACCAGGGCGTTATTTTTTTAAATATTTATTTATTTATGCATACAAGAGCTGGGGTACAGGCCAGAGGTATGTGGGCAGGGGGAGGGGTGTGTGAGAGAGAATTCACCAGAGACAGAGTGGGGAGCAGAACAGGCAGATCTGCTAAAAATACACTATTGAGGGGGGCAGTGGGCAAGACAGGAGAGGTCTGCTTTCCCATGTGGGTTAGTGACCTGGCTGGGGATTGAACTCATGCTGCAGTGGCTGTAGATAGCTTCATAGAGATGAGGCTTAACCCCTTGTGCCACCAGGGAGGCCCTACACCCGTTGTGCCACCAGGGAGGGCCTGAGCAAGGCATCTGTCCAAAAGTGTATCCCCACGTAAATGTTCAGAAGTTTATCAAAAGCCAAAAACTTTGGTACCCACATGTAGAATAGTTCCAAAGTGGATAAGTTTACTGATCGTGCAACACTATAGTACCACAATGGAATACTATGTAGTAATGCAAATGAACATACTATAAAGTAATGGAACTACTTGGATGAATTTCAGAAGCACAGTATGAAGAGGAAGAAGTCACTAGCAAACAGTGTTTAACTTTTGATTCCATATTGTAAAAGGCTAAACCAGATCTATTTCTTGATCCGGAATATTTCAAGTATAATTATCCTACTAAAATCCACCAAACAGTTCACTTATGATTTGAGCACGTTTCTCAGTAATAATTTTAATGAAAATAACCATATATTATTAAAAATAGGAAGAATGGCAAGTAGAATGAATACATATTACTTATAACTGACAACCAGCGATGGATAGTGTAACTATTTGTTGATACTTTCAAGTCTTTTTTACATTTTACACACATATATTTTATAAGCACATTTCTTTTCTGTTGCTGGATTACAGTAAGTCAAGTGAATATGCACTTAATATTTCTTTTTTATTGTTTTACATTTAGATTACTGTTGCTGACACTGTAAACAGTTTTTTCTGACAAGACCTTTCTTGAATCAACAGCTTAGAGTATCAGATGTGGAATTACTGGGTCAACTGATAGACATCTAGATGCTATTTATAAACAGTCAATACTTGTTTTAATTTGGAGTTGACTAAAAATAAAATGGGACCATCTCGCAGGATGATTGCCCTGGCTTAGGACCATAACATAAAATTCTCCTTTTGGAGGGGAGGCATCAGCTATTAAAAATAGGATTCAGCTTGCAACAAAGTTAAATAATTGGTAATGATTTTAAGATAATCTGAATAATATATCTAGATAACAGATGCTGGCATGAAAACTTTATGCCCTCTCAGGCAGGGCATGTGGCCTTCATCTGTCTCCCAAGTCCACTGGGTTGGTTGAGTCTGCCTGGAAAACCCTGTGGAGTAAACAAACACTTTGAGGCTGAGCCTGGCTGCAGTAGTATATCCAAATCCATTAGTAATGCCTGCTATGTTGCTGAAATGGAGCACTGGAATGCTGAGCAGGTGCTACCAACCCTCTTCAGCGGCAAGACAGTCCACTCTACTGACTATGATCTGTCCTTGCATTTAACACACAAACGGCCAATGTGGAACTGTCTAGCAAAAGTATTTCTAAGATTTGAGCTGGGGCAGAAGATATGTAGACTAGGCATGGTGTGTTTTTCCAACTGGAAAACAAATGCAAACACACATACGCTGCAAACAATCATCACTTTCGCTTTTAAATATAAGCACTAACTCTACTAGGTTGTCTTATGTGAAACTATGTTGGTTTTGCCCTCACTTTTCAGCTAAACTTTAAGAAGGCTTAGCATCTCTTTATTAAGCAAATGTGTTTTTGTTTGTTTGCTTGTTTTGCTGAATATGAGGAACAAGTCACTTTGAATAGGTGAAATTGGCTAGTCCCAGGTACTGAGTATATTGCCTAGATCTTCCTGCTTCATTTTAGGAGAAAAGGAAGAAGATGGAAGGAGGAAAGGTGCACTGTGGACCTGCATGAATGTGATGAACTGAAGGCCAAAGGCTGTCAGCGTTAGGGCTTTCGACTTGAGGAGCTAGGCAGTGTCTCACTGATGCCCCAGGAGAGACAAAGAGCGTTTGCCTGAGTTTAGAGACCCTACTGGGTCAAAAGGTCCATGATGGTATTGTTCACAGCCTTTTCCAGGGGGTGAAGAAAGCCAAAAGGAAAATAAATTATAATCATGACCTTAATTTCCCCCCAAATCTTGGAAACAAAGATACTGTCTCTT
This sequence comes from Condylura cristata, assembly GCF_000260355.1. Taxonomy (NCBI): domain Eukaryota; kingdom Metazoa; phylum Chordata; class Mammalia; order Eulipotyphla; family Talpidae; genus Condylura; species Condylura cristata. The sequence goes on along the minus strand of NW_004567129.1, from coordinate 7,994,463 downwards.
TAGCAGCAAGGGGTTCACAGTCAGACCCCTAAATGCATATAGTACTTTCTAGGCCTACATTCCTTTGGTACGCCTAGAAAGGCGTATGTATGTGTGTATGTATTTATGCATACAAGAGCTAGGGTGCAGGCTAGAGGTGTGGGAGGTAAGAGGATTCACCAGAGACAGAATGGGGAACAGACAGGCAGATAGACTGAAATACACTGCTGAGAGGAGCAGTGGGCAAGACAGGAGAGGTCTGCAGTGCCACATGGGTCACTTCCCTGGCCAGGGATTGAACTTGTGCTGCAGTGGATGCGATGGCTTTCTAGTGCTGGGCTTTAACCTGTTGAGCCAACAGGGAGGGCCCACAGTTTATTTTCTTAAGCTTGATCATTGTGTTTCATAATGGTGGCCATTTCTCAAAAATCCCAGTTCCATTTTAGCTAAGTGCCACTTGGGTTCTTCCAGTAGAACTCCACTTTAAACTCTAAGTATGTTTATTATAATAGTTATTTATTGGCTACCAGTCCTTAAGTTCCTTGTCTAGGAGATTCACTAATATCATCTATCTTGATCAAGGATAGTTGGAAGCATCAAGGGGACGGCAATTGTAACAGGAATACTATTAACAATAGTACTGGCTTAGACTGAATGGTTTTAAGTGCCAGGTATTATCACCTTATTTAATTTCCCACATATAGAGATATATAATAGTATCCATATTTTATGGTGGAATAAACAGAAACTCAGAAGAAGTAAGAAATGTTGTCATGGCTGCCTGATTAACTGGACTCCTCCTCCTCCTGGCATTGACTACTGCTAGGAAATTTGTTTCCATATCCATATTTTATGATGCTTGCATCTCTAGTAGTGGAACTAGAAGAGCATAAAAATTCAGTAAGTGATCTCTGATGACAATTAGTAGTACCCTTGCTGCAGACCGCTACTATTAGACACACTTCTCACAAACAGCACTGTTCCCACTGCACTGATAGGAAGACCAAACCCCAAAGATAATACTGTGTCAGGCACACACATGGTCCCCAATTCAAAGCCACACCCCTACCAGCCAAAGGCCCTGCCACTCTCGTCCTACATGATTCTTTAATCATCTGTGTGATGACTTTCAAGTGTCAACATTAAAGTGGCCCGCCACATCTGGCGTGGTGAGGGGTAGAACCTTAAAACCGGGAATCGCTCTGGCTTTGCTTTCGGCTCAATGAGGTCAGAGGCATTTATGAACAGATCCCTCCTGTCCCTGGGACCAGAGTGGCCCCTCCCAAGTCTTCGGTCTCAAGGAGTGGTAGGGCCAGCCCTGCTTGGGCCTCCTGGACAGAATGGAGGGCAGTGCATGTGCATGCTAACCTGGCATCAGTGGCCAGCAGCTGTAGCTGGAGATCAATGATAAGTAGTAACCGAGTACACGCGGCTGCATGTGCCAGCTCGCCCTACGGATCACGTGACTTCCTATTAACGGTATCTCTCCTCTTACCAAACTGATATTTCCTGTAAAGGGTTTAGACTAATTGTGGTTTTAACAAGGGCAACATTATGCATTTCTGTGAGAGAGAACAACCATAGGTCAGACAGTCAGACGGTCAGTCTGGAAAACAAATCCATACTCTGAATCTTTAAGGCTGATAGGAAACCTAGATAAGTGTGTTTGTGATGTGGAAGTTACCCTGGGAAAATATAATGGGAGAGAAATAACTCTAGACAGGGGTGATTGCTCAGCTAATAAGGATCTCTAAAAGATCCTCTAAGAGATCTCTGGGAGTGTTTATTTGCAAAAAGCAGCGTATGAGGACTGGTGACCAGAGACTCTGACAGAGGGCCCCCTGCCTCACCCCTGCAATTCTCAATCCAGCCCTTTGGTGACTGTCACTTTGTGTGTAGGGTGGGGGTGAGGGATCCCATGATCCCTGTGGCTAATCCCAACATGCACGCCGACACACATCCCACGTGGGCGCAAGGCCGTCTTCCCTAGGAGAGAGTCCTTCTTGGCTCTGCTCTTTACTTTGCTCTTGAGAAAGGCACAGGCTGCCTTGGAGAAAACATTTGCCCTGATAGGCTTATGTTTCTGCAGAGTGGAGACGCTGTGATTGAGCTCAGAGCTCTTGAACTACCTGAGCTTTGAGAAACAACATGAAGACGGGAAGAAACAGGTCTGAACTTCCTCCCTTAACCCACATCTGGTTCAACAGCCCCCTTTTCCTGTTAAGACGTCAAATGTGATATGACAGGGTATCATTTATCACTGAGACATCCTCCACGGCTTCCTTTTCCTTTACCCTGTCTCCTCCACTTACTGCAGGTCAGACTGAGACATTTCTTACAGGGGAGGCTTCAACTCCGGTGACACTTTACTGATTCGGAATCTTGTTCCAAAATGCCACAAGCAAGTCAGCAGCCTAGAATACCAGCATGTCAGAGGGTTTTCATTATTTTTTAGACACAACTCAATCATTTTTCTTTCAGCTCATCTGGAAATATCATTTGGTAATTCAGTGTCTAATCCTAGTAGGGGAATTCAAAACGATCACCACAAGAGATGAAAATCTGCTTCATTCTCCACCTCCTTTGACTAATTTTTTTTTTAAAGATTTATTTATTTATTCATACAGAACTGGGGTACAGGCCAGAGGCTCAGGGACGGTGAGAGGCTTCACCAGAGACAGAGTGGGGAGCAGAACAGGCAGATTGATGAAGTACACTGCTGAGGGGAGCAGCGGGCAGGTCAGGAGAGGTCTGGCTCGCCATGTGGTCTCCTCCGGGGCAGGCGGCAGGCGGGAATCGAACTCATGCGGAAGTGGCTTCAGATTCTCAGTGCTGTGCTTTAACCCGCTGCGCCACCAGGGAGGGCCTCCTTTGACTAATTTAACGGAGAATACATGTGTACAGATTCTACACCAAGTCTGTCCAATAGAGATTTCTGCCAGGGTAGACATGCTCCATGTCTGAATTGTTCAAATGGTTGTTGATAGCCACACAAGGCAATTCAGTAATTGAAATGTCCATTTCAACTGAAGAACTGAATTTTAATTAGATTAAAAGTACATATAGACAAATAATGTACAGTAGAAACTCATAGAAATGATCAGATTCTAGTCCGTGCTACTGCTGAAGAAATGGTAAGATTTTGTTTTTGATTGCAAAATGACAAGCCATAGAGAAAAACCAGAAAAGTCACTCAAGTGGACAAAACCCCATAGGTGTCACTGAGCCCCAAGAGTGAGCCAGCAAATAGGCAGCACAGGCTCTGCTGTTGTATAATACAGATGAAGATGTCCAAAGCATGAAGGTGGCCAGGGAGGTAGTCCTGCTAAGCACCATTGGAAAAGACTGGAAAAGTAAAGATGTAGGAGTTACATGGACCTATAATCCAATTGAGGAAGATTTTTCCATAGATGGGACTTGATCATGGGGAGCAATTATGCACAAAGACATGAGGAGATATGGAACTACTAAGGTAGGGGTCCTTCACACTGTGGTCCCTGGGCCAGCAGGTTCAGTATCATCTGGAAAACCATTCGAGATGCAGATTCTCCTGCCTCACCCCAGACCCAGAGAATATGGCCCATTCACTGTAGAGGATGGAGCTCAGCTATCTGGGTTGCAACCGAACTTTCTAGGTGATTCTGGTGTCTGCGAGAGCTTGAGAGTCACTGTGCTAAGGTGAGACCTTACTACTGTTGAACTCTCATTGGCAAAAACTCAGCATCCTCCCCCAGCTGGAGGCTCTGACTAAGAGTACTGGAGGGTCAAGTGGAAAGAAATAAAGGAATCAACTTCCCCTTTCCACAAGGCAATGTGTACTTTCTTAAGGATTTATTTTTATTTATATATGCAGACAAGAACTGGGTATAGGCCAGAGGTAAGAGGATTCACAAGAGACAGAGTGGGGAGCAGAACAGGCAGATGGACTGAAATACACTGCTGAGGGGAGCAGTAAGTGAAGAGGAGAGGTCTGCTGCACCATGTGGACTCCCTCCCTGGCCAGGGATTGAATTTGTGCAGCAGTGGTTGGTGGCAGCTTGACAGTGCTGAGACTTAACCCCTTGCACCACTGTGGGGTGGGGGAAGATGGGGGGGGCAAAATGTGCACTTTTAAAAATGCCTAGACTTATTTGTAAAGACTTCTAAGAACAGAGGCAGGACCAACATGTAGGGACTGAAGAACAGATGTTTTACCTTCAGGGAATTGCAAGCCAACAATAAAAAGTTTTTGACAATGATGTTAGTGAGCATCACCACCCTAAGCCCTCCTTCACTGTAGGGAAAGAAATGACAGGTATTTTGTAGTAGAAAGCCCTGCATGTAGAAATTTGGGTCAGAAGAAGTGCAGATTTGCTCTAGTTTTTTGCTTCTGCCTTAGAGTGAGGCCTTACTTGTCTCTCAGCTCTTGGATATCCACAGCTGACCCCTTTATATCTATCCATGTCACCTCCTCCTTAGAAGTAAAGATAAGTCCAGGTTTGGGGGAATCTAAACTCATTGAAGAAGAGAATTTGGGGCCTTTAGCAGTTCAAGATCAAATACTGCCTTTGAAGTTAATTGTAGTAATAGAACTTCTGTTTCATGAATCAAAGTTGCTTTTCCAATGTTCTACTTTGTTCCTTGCTCAGTTGGGCCTGAAGCCCTTGACTGGGTGCCTGGCTCAGGCTGCTAGATTTCCTTCTTTCTGATTACCTTCCTCAGTGAGGCAACGTGAGACCACCAGCTAAGGCGTTAACCCCAGCCCAGCCCTGACTGCTGATGGCAGCAGCTGCTCCTCATTGCTTTGGTTTTCTCATCTGTAAAACAGAAACAAGCTATTCATGTAGGTCATAGGGAGCTATGATCATCACAATAGGGACCAAGGTGCTAAAACACATGCCCCCTCTGCCTCTGTCCCCTCTTCTTCCCAGGTAGAGCCTGTTTCAAGTTCTTTGCTTAGAGTGTAATTGCAGAATTGAAGAGTATAGCAAAGGTGTACTTGAACAGAAATGGAGGGAGGGCTGGGGGGCAGCTGGCCAGATCAGAGGACTCTGGGAAAGTAAGAGTGTTTTAGGGAGATTGTTCTATGATGTGTGCAATAAGTCTCAGCTGGCTCCCTCTTCAAATGCCTTCAGTAAAGACTTACATTATTGTTCAAGGGTCTTGAGCTCAGATAAATGTCTCCTTTGCACTGAAAACTGGTGGTAGCCATTTTATTTGCTAATGAGGTCAATCCAGCCAACTATTGTAGCTCTGTCTGGGCTGCAACTGTTCAAGGTCAACTTATTTCCACTGTTCACTGTTCCAACTTCTGACATGTAACCATGGACCACTTATAAGGCTAGGCAAACATATTTCTTGTTGGGTTTGACCATTTGTTCACCAACAACTGTAGATCCTAGAGGCAAAATTCTAAGGCCCCATCTGCCCTGGAGCAGAAGTATCTGAAGAATATGTCAGAATCACATTCAAACAATATCCCCTGGCTGTGTATTGCTGGGAACACATCTTGGAGATATAGCCAGCAAAGATCTGTAAGGAATAGGAATAGGTACAGTCAAAGGCCAGAGGAGATTTATATGAACGTGTCTAGAAAGATTTCTAGGCATAGGTGGGGATTTTTTTCAACATCCCCTTCCAAAAGTATTTACTCGAATAAACATATTGAGATGAAATAATGATCATGTCACCAGTGCATAAGAAGGATAATAAGATATTAATATACAGCCCAAATAAATTCAACTCCCGTTTAGGGAAATAGCTAACTTGCCAATATGTATGAATCAATTTAACTTATAAAGGGAGCAGAGTTGCTCATTGGATTACACCGAGAACAGTGATTAACAGACTGTCAATTCTAATATGAATTTTGTCTCTGCCCAAGTGAAGGTTTAAAATTCATTTCATTTTTATGCATAAAATTGTGCTATATATTTTTTTCAGTTTTAAACTCTGTATGTTTGCTCTGCAAGGAAAAAAAATGAGGAAAGGTTTGCAAAAACATGAGAAACATCCAAACCTTCTCTTTTCAAATATGCAAGCAGCTTGTGTCAGTGTCTTTAAAAATTTGATTATATTTTACACACTGTAACCTCAACTTGGTTTTAAACACCCATTCGTTTATTTAAAAGATATTTTGAGCCCTTAGAGGTGCCTGACATTTGACCATGCTCTGAGAAAATGAAGCTATGAGTCTGCCTGCAAAACTTCAAGTCTAAGGAGGGAGGAAGGAAAATAATCAAGTAGCTAAGTATAGAAGTCATACACGTTTTTGAGTTACATTATATAAAATATAATCTCAAATTGCGAAGTGTGGTGATAAGAAGGAATAGGGATGGGAAACAGAATGATATGGAAGACCCAGGGGCAAGAATCTCAGGGGTGCTGCTCTCACATAGAGAATGAGACCCAGCGGACAGACCACCGACATCTCAGTATCAAAAGAATGCAGTGTTCCAGCCAGAGAGATTATTATGCATTTTACAAATAACCCCTTCCCCCCCACCTTTGGGTGGATTATAAGCCTCATTGTGCAGAATGGAAAGAACACCCGAAGCATCTTTCAAAGGCACATCTTCAGAGGGGGAGGGGCTATCCTGGCTTGAGAGGTCAACAGTCCAGCCTATGGGCTGCTTAACAGTTTAAATATATCCCACTACAAGTACACGTTTTTCTAGAACAAACATCAGCTCAAAAAAAAAAAAAAATCACACCGGGTATAATAATATTGTCATCATTATCATCTTCCATGTTATTGCCTTCCACCATAGCAGTAAGTTTCCCACTAAGCATTCCAGAAGCCAGCAGCACAAGTGGACAAGTGGACGATGATGCCTCCTTGAATGGGCACAGCGTGCTACAGCACTTGAGTTCAATTGGCCCGCCCACATCTCTGCCCTTTTACCCCTTCCCATAAACATGTCTACAAGATAGAAGCTCATTTTAATGCACAAATGGCCAAGAGAGGCTCTCTTTTGGGTATCTATTTTTATCCTTACTAGCTAGATGGAAACTCATCCTTAAGATCACAACAAGCAGTACTAAAGAAGAAAAACAAAACCACCAGGTCAAAGCATGAGTCCCAATGGGAAGTTATTACTGTCATCTTTGTATTAGCCTGGGTCTGGCCCATCATTATACATGAATAGTCAATGTATGCTGGTTACCAGTGCATTCACTCTGAGGTTGTGTGTGTGTGCGTGTGTGTGTGTGTGTGTTTGAGCATACTTGTGTGTGCAATTTTTATTGCAAGTAATGTAATAATGGGCACTTATTGATCACCTGTATGTGCCCAGATCTTTGAGGAGGGCAGTCTATTTAAGTAGGATAATGAGAACAAACTAAAGTTCTAATGTATATATCAAGAATATTTGCAATTCATACTAGATGCTTGAACTAATTGCTGCTTATATGAAATTCTGGTAACTGAAATGAAACCAAATATTGAAGAATGGCTAAGGAATTGGAGAAGATTGCCTTCATCATGGGGGATTTCATGAAAGAATTTAGGTAATTTCTTATTAAGTAAATTCCTTGAGGATAGAAGTTTTTCTCAGCGACTCCCTAGTTAGTAAACAGAGTGCACAGTAGATTGGATACAAATAGTAAATAGCGATTATTTCTTTATGAAGTGCTGCAAACACAGCTTTTAACTACGGGAAGATTCTTATGATAAACCTCCTATTGCATTTTGTTAAGGAATCCATTTTGGACTCAGTGATCAATTGCAGTACCCACTCTCCTATTTTCATTTCCTTCTCCCTCCTCAATGCTTAAGTGGAGATCTATGAGGAATTGAAATAAATAAATGCATAATTATGTTCATTTATAATGCATTAATTCAGCTACATATATTTGCCAGGTTATGTGGGCCAATATGGCCTGTGGATAAATAGCATGCATTTTATAACCTGTACAGAGAGTTCATATTCCTTGGCTGATAAAATTTCTACCTAATAGTTAAAGTAAGTCTTGCAGATGTTTAAAAAGCTGACTGTCTAATTGTGGATGGATTTCTCACCAGAGTACCCCTGCCTCAAGTCTAAGATGCCAAAAGAAAATCTGGGTCACTAGATATGATACAAATACTATTTGCCTTCAGCAAGTAGAGGCCTGTTTGTTCTTCCTCCCTTACCTAAAGTCTGATTTTTTTTTAAGTTTTACTTATGTATGTATATAAGAACTGGGGTACAGGCAGAGATGCAGAGGTGAGAGGATTCAGCAGAGATAAGTGGGGAGCAGAACAGGTAGATTGACTGAAATACACTGCTGAGGGGAGCAGAGGGCAAGACAAGAGAAGTCTGCTGCACCATGTAGGTCACCTCCCTGGTCAGGATTCAAACTTGTGCTGCAGTGGCTGTGGAGAGCTTCACAGTGTTAGGCTCAACACCATCCCTCACCCCCCACCCCACCCCCACACCCCTAGAGATGCCCTTAAATCATATTATAAAAAAGAAAAAATCTAGGGTGCAATCTGCTTATGAGAAGAGACCTCATTCTCCATTGATAGGCCTCTGTTTTTCATTTGCATATCTCTACCAAGAAACAGTAGGTCATAAACTGTTTCATGACAAAACACAATGATTTTTGAAATGACTGAAATCTACTGATCTCTGTAAGACACACATTAAAAAAAAATGCTGGAAATTTTAGAATATCTAGAAGAAGGGCAGAGAGAAATACAGGCCAAGTGGCACAAGGGCTTGGGGTCTCTTACCCACAATCTCACCACAACCACGGAGGCCTTCATGGGATGTCCATTTTATGGGTGGGAAAACGAGGTCCAGGAAGAGAAGCCACAGGGCTAGTGGCATCCAGTCCACTACTCATGAAGCCACAACTGAGCTGGCTGGCCCGGTGAGCTAGCCACAACCACATGCTTGCCCCCGCATCCGGCATGAACTCCTTCCCTGACTGCCTTCCTGTTGGAAAGCCTTCCAATCCAGGCATGGGCTCAGTATCTACTACAGAAACTGCCCCACGTGACACTGGGACACAGAACAGACTGGGTGACCATCATTTGGATGAACTCAAGTAATGCATCGCAAGTGCCCATGTTCAAACAGCCAATGGCTGCAAACAGGCCATCCCTCCCTCCCCGTCCTGGGGGTGAAGCATCCTTGGAGCCTGTCCATGGCTAACGGTGGTTCATCTTTTGGGTTCACCATTCCTCGACTAAAGGAAAAAAGGCATTTTCTTTAAAGTTCGCAAATGTCAGTTGCCTTTCCTGACACTTGCTTGTTGCATCTGTCATCAAATTTCTAAATGTTTTTTTCCTGACAAACGTCCACATAGCCATTTCACATGGTGTGTGTGCGTGTGTGCCCAGGTGGATGTTGGTGGTTGTGTGAACATGTCTCCAAAGACTGGGGTGAAACTGTTGCAGCTGAAGCAGTAAGTGGCCTTAGCGAATCTCAGGGCTCTCCCTGAAAGCTGGGTTTATTTTGGCAATCCCGCTTTTCTTCCAGTTCCTCCTGACCTCCCGTATTACTGTCTGTGGATTATTTTTTTTTTACCGAGGGAGATACTTAGGCATGGACCGGAGGAGATAAGTGATATGGTCAAATCACTACTGCCAAAGCTTGAAATTCCTGACCGCCTTAATAGCTCTGGCTGACCTCTAAATGAAACGCCACCTTTGGTTATTAACATGTCTCTCTCTGCTTTTATGATTTTTCGGAACATAATTTGTCACAGTTTTTATCTGCACAGAGCAAGCTTTAAGCTTTTAAAAATGTGAGTTATCTTTTTACAACTGCTAACAATTACACATCATGGAACAGGCTGCTCTGAAAACCAATTATGAAAAGCCGGGATGGACTCTGCATTCAGCCCTGGAGTGTGTTTTTGCCACTCGGAAGAAGAGATTTCTGAACTCTTGCCATGGAGCTGCCGGAGCTCCGGAACAGGGAACCAGAAACTAGACTTGGAAATGGCTTGTGAGATTGGGGAGATAAGATAGGGGCAGAAATTAATTGTCCTTGTTCAGTATGATCATCTGATAACAGACCATGGGGCTGCCCCAGGTCTGAGCGTGCTGTGGGGAGGGGGCACCTCCGCTGGAGGGGGTTTCACTCACATCTCAGTGCCCCGTGTTGGCTTTCAAAGGCACCTGCTCAACCTCATGCTTACCGGGGCTGTTTCTGGGCCACTGGTGCAGCCTGAGACGCTGTGGTTGTGGGACAGAAGGGCATCATCTCCTGCCTGTTCTGGTTTTTGACAAGAAGCCCTGCAAACCTGTTTGTCCTCCTCCCTCTCACTGTCACCTGAGGGCTGATGACACAAAGTGTTATTTTCCATCAATGGAGCTTATGGCTCAGTTCTCAGACTCTGGGGATGGAGGGTGTGAATTCAAATGCTGCCCCCAAACCCAACACCTTGGACAAGCTGATCATTGTCTTTGTGACTCAGTTTCCTCACCAGTAAAATTGGATTAATGATCCTAAGGATGGTTGGAGAATAGATCAGCAGCATAAAGATCTTGGAAGAGTATCAGTCTGTTGTTCTGTCATCTTCACTATCTCAACTCATAATTTTAGTATAAAGTTGAGTGAGGGGTAGGAGCCCAAAGAACTGCCAGAGACAAGAGGGGGTGACCAGCTGCACAGGCACTGTCTTCTTCCACATTTTCATTAAGGTGAAAAGATTTTATTTCATGACAGTTAAGATTACAATGAAAAGTTGGCAGAAAATAGTGTGAAAACTAGGGTCAGCCTTTTCAATACAAGATTGAAAGAAACATCTGTGGTTAGACCACGAAGAAAACTAGAACAGGGAGTGAAATGGGGGCACTGTGGAAGCTAACTTACTCCCTTTCCACTCCCCACCCCTGGCCCCCACCACAGCCCCCCACAGAAACTTAGCCAGCTTCCACATCCAGTGTCACAAGGTCAATGGTGAGTGGAGGAGTGAAATGGAAAAGCAATAAGGTTTTCCATCCTTATTGCTGGAGTATACCATCTGCTTCTTTAGGAGACTGATGGGAAAACAAAGGTGTCCCCTCTCTTTGGGAATGGGGTGATTATCTCTGGGTTAGAGAGACAGACAGAGAGACAGAGAGAGATGTTAAGAGAAAGAGAGGATGAGAGGATGGATGGATGGATGGATGGATGGATGGATAGATAGATTAGATATATGGATGGATGGATAGATAGATGGTGGATAGACAGATCAAGAGTAAGTCAGCTAAGACATAAACAAGGCTCAGATGTATTCTGCTCTCATAGATTATCTCATTGAAACCACAGCCAGCCAAAATGGTACCTAAGAGTTCAACTAATGAATGTTTTACAAGCAAATTAGGATTAGAATTTGTCAGAAAGGAAATGAAATTTGGGGACAGTCACAAGTCACCAAGCTCGGCAGGTGGCACAGCTGTGACCCAGGCCCCCATGTCACCTGACTATCTCCGAAGTTCACCCTCCTTCACACATGGGGAACCTATGATGCCCATGCCGTCTGCTAGCTGCCAAATGCAGAGACAGCCACCCTTCCAGGGAAGCCACTGCTGCATGGGCCATGATCATGGCTAAGGGGTTGGCATCCTCCGAGGCTGAGTAAATGGAAACACCCCCAAATGGAAGACTTGTTCCAGACCTTGGCAGCTCTTGCCTTTCTCTTAAAAGAACAATTAAAAGACTCTTCCAGGAAGTGATTTTTTTTTTTTCTTTTCCAGGACCACTGTCTGCTTTGGCCCCAGGGGTAAAACATTCCCTCTGCTCCCGCCTCCCTGGCAGGAAATCTATTCAGAAAGGATGCTGATTATCCTCTTCAGCACTTATTTCCTTTACATTATTTTGATTCCGTTATTTCTCATTATACTCCCAATATGGTTTTGGCAGTCTGGGCTTGCAGATGGGAACAAACAAAGGCTCTTTCAGTCCTTGGGCTGTACCTTCAGACTTGACTCCAAAATGACTTCTTTGAGGGTTGGCTATTCCCTTGCAGAGCTGGGCTGAGGTGCTTAGGTGGTCAACATCCAGAGCTGACCAGGTTTCCGGCTGGAAGGACTCACAGGCAGGGCTGCCAAGGTCGGGCTCTGAACCCAGTCCACTTCATCTGATGGGCCTTGATTTCACCCCAGGCCCTCTTTAAAGAGAGGGGGATGTAACAAGACCCCAGTTCTCGATCCTCTACACATTTTGTGCCAGCAGGATTTGAAGACTCCCCACTCCCAGCCCATTCTTAGAGGACCAGATCCAGATCCTGCCACAGGCCTCAAACAGCTACATTTGTGCTAGTTCCTTCCCAACAGTCTCCCTAGGGGACCAGACCAAGGTGTGGTCCTGGACAGAAGGGTAGTCAGTCCATGCAGAGGTAGCTCGGTGACCAGCGGCACGGATGAGTCCCCAACCAAGTTCTTCCTCTCTGGTCACTGAACTAAAACATTAAAACATTAAAACATTAAAAGCTTCATCCAGCGATTGGCAGGATCTAAAATAAAAGGAAGGACTTCTAGAGAAACTTGGCAGGTACTGGGCCAGGTAAATGTATGAGGATGAAAAAGCAATAGCAAACAGAAGACGGTGACTGATAATAATGAAGAGATCAACAATCATGAACTAATGCCAACATTGTTAAGCATGTGTAGGTGCCAGGCACAGCCCCAAGCACCTTGGTTAGAGTATCTCCTTCTACCAACACAAACACCCTGAAGTATGTTTGTGATATTCCCTATTTCAAGGGTAAGGCTATTAACGGACTTGCCAGATATGTCTTCCCTTACAGCCCATGCTCTTTACTGAGTTCTCTACATGGTCATCCATGAAGCTCTGAATAAAGAGAGCAACAGAAGAAAGCACGAATCCAGAGAGAGAACAGACTGCATTGACGCAGCTGGAGAAGGCCCAGCTCAGAGCTGCCTCAGATCCCAAGGTCTAGACTACACTCGGCCTGGGAGAGAAAGCAGCCTCCTTATCCCTGCGGTAACTCAATTGGATCTCTATTCCTGGCAGCCAGGAGTCAGACTGAAAATCTTCCTCTCAGACTCTGTTTAAAAGTCTTTTCTGCTGGGAGGCTCTCCCTGACTTCCTCCTTATCCCACAGGCCAAATTAGTCCCTCCCTCCCCTGGGCTTCCCGGCAGCTGGCTCAGACATCTTTTACTGTCTCACTGCATTTGTTTCCATCTCCATTGCCCCAACCAGGTAGACACATATTCCTTGAACTTCATCCCACAGCACAGCTTCAAATATATAGTACATGCTTATTAAGTGCTTATTGAACATATGCATTCACTCAACAGATAGATATTTTGCCAGGAATTGTCCTGGGCTAGGAGTCTGCAAACTATGGTCCAGTGAATAAAATATGGTATTCTGTCTAACTATGGCCCTTACCCTGCTTCTTATAAATAAAGTTTTATTGGAACACAGGAATGCTCATCCATTTACATGCTGTCTGTGGCTATGTCATGCTACAGATACAAAGGGAGCAGGTGAAAAGATCCTATGATCCACAGAACTGAAAATACTTACTTTCATGCCATTATAGACAAAAGTTTACCAAACCCTGCTCTAAGCCAACAGCTCCCACACTTCTCTGCACATCTGAGTTGCCTAGAAAACCAAGTCAGACTACTGGCTGTGTCTCACCCCCTAAAGATGCAGATTTAATTGCTTTGGCTTTGGGCACTGGAATTTAGAAAAAATGCCTATGTGATTCTACTGTGCAGATAAATTTGAGAATTACTATTCTAGGCCCTGGAGGTTAGTCAGTCATGATTATAGGTAATCAGTAATTGGAGTAAAAATAGTAAATTAGTTATTCATCAAAAAATATAAAAGTCAGGCTTGAAAAAGCCACCTGGATCTGCTTAGCCTGAAGCTAAGGACTTAGGTCTGAAGAGGGCAGGTGGCTTTGCAGAGCTGCAGAGTCATGGCTCGGGCTGAAAGCTCAGTCTCCAATTCAGGGCACCCCTGCGAACCCACAGTGGCTTGTCTCTGTTCCTTTTTACTTTTTTTTTAAAGATTTATTTATTTATTCATATGGAACTGGGGTACAGACCAGAGATGTGGAGGGTGAGAGG
>NW_004567129.1:7969060-7980340 GCF_000260355.1 Condylura cristata | reverse complement strand
CGCCATGTGGTTACCTCCGGGGCGGGCGGGGATCGAACTCATGCGGAAGTGGCCTTAGCTCCTCAGTGCAGTGCTTTAACCTTCTGCGCCACCAGGGAGGGCCCCTTTTTACTTTTTAAAGATGCATTTATTCAGGCATATAAGAACTAGAGTACAAGGCAGAGGAGCTAGTGAGAGGATGCATCAGAGAAAGAGTGGGGGAACAGAACAGGAGGTTTTTGCTGCAACACACTACTACAGGGAGCAGCGGGCGAGACAGGAGGTCTGCTGCTCCCTGACCAGGGATTGGACTCTAGCTGCAGTGTGGCTTTGGCTGGTTTCATAGTGTTCATACCCTCGCACCACCAGGGAGTACTGTCTTGTTTCTGTTCCTACTTTATCCAGAGAAAAATGACAACGGTGGTGTCAGACCAGACCAAAGCCACAGAAACTACAGAGATGGAAGGACCCTCGCCCCTCATTCCAGAGTGCTGGGTGACAGCAGTTTCTAAGAAAAAACCAGAAACTTGTTGGCTTCATGCTTTAGACAAACAAGGTTTGAGCTGAGTGTGATTTGGAAGTTTAGGGGAAAATACTGTGGACATAAGTGCATGTATTTTCTATTAACTCATTAGAATGCAAACTCCTGGGGATCTGGGATATTGTCTGGTGCATAATAAGGACTCCAGGGTTTGAGAGGATGAATGGAGGAAAGAGAGAAACCTCAAGAACAGTCCTGAACACCTGGGTTGTCTTTCAGCCAGTCTCCCCTGCTTTTGGGTTGTGTCTTGGAGACATTGCCGTGAACCAGAGAGAAACTACGAGCAACACGACAACAAAGCAGACACTGATGAAGAAATGATTTCACCCTGTGGCCGGCAAAATAGAGCACATGAAGCTGTGAATGTGTGACAGAGAGGGTAGACTGCAGATAGAACTGTCTGGGAAGAGAACGTCTTCAGAGCACACATTTGAGCTGCTATCTGAAGGAGGAGTCTGCTGTGAGTAGATGTGGAGGAAAAGCGCCTGAGCAGAGAGAAGACCCAGCTCAAGAGCCCAGAGATGTGACTGTAGCACAGGATAGAGCCAGTGGGGTGGACATTGGAACATGGGAGTGGGCCCTGGGCTGGAGTTGAAGAGCCAGCCCAGCCTGGCATCATGGAGTCTGGAGGTCAGTCTGAGAGGTTGGCTCTTATTCTGAGGGTTATGGAGAAAAGTTATCTACAGGTGGGGTGACCTGAACTAACCTGTGCTTTAAAGATCACAGAGCTGAGCCACATTGATTCACCAAGATGGAAAGTTGTGGGTATATGGGATTAAATTGTGTCCTCTGAAATATCAGTATTTGGAAACGGGATCTTTAGAGTTGTAATTAGTTGAGTTCATATGGGGTTAGAATGGCCCCTAATGCAAAGATGAGTGTCATTAGGCGGCCATACGGGGACACTGTGATGCACTGGAGAGAGAGCAAGCAGAGTGACAGGAGGCCATTGTTGCCTGGAGGCATGCTTCTCCACAGCAAGAAGTACCTGGGGCTGCCAGTAACCACCACGAGCTCAGAGAGCGATCTGGGTCTTCACAACCCACCACGAAACACTTGATTGTGGACTTTTGGTCTCCAGAACTTTGAGAGAGTAAATGGGTGCTGCCACCCAATATGTGAAATTTGTCACAGCAACAAGAGTCAGGGCGTGCACTAGGGAGGGGTAAGGAGTGAGGAAGAAGGACAGATGAACGGGGTGAGGTGAGCAACAGGAGGAAACGAGCCCTGGAAGCAAATGTTCCCTGGTTGTGTTTGCAAACTGAATAATTCCCACAAACAGAACCCCCCAAGGTGAGGATTTTCCCCCATGTCTAGGAGATATGCCATGCCCCAACTTGGTTATAAAGTAAGAGTGTGTCGGGGCTCCTAAGTGCTGTTCCAAGAACCTGGGCACTACAGAGAGGGGGCATTATCCTGCAGGCAGGGCCCCTGGGATACAGATCAGGGCTGGGGGTACCTGGAGGCCATGATGCTGGGGGCGCGGGAGCAGAAGCCCTTCCAGGTCCACAGGGCCCACCTCATGTGCAAGCCCTACCAGTCACTGCAGCTGTTACAGAAAACATAGAGGTTGGGGCCCTGCCTGGTGGCACAGCAGGTTAGGACACAACACTGCAAGTCAGTTGCAGCTGTCTCAAGGGGAGCTGGATCCCCGGCCCCGGAGGTGGCCCACATGGCACAGCAGACCTCTCCTGAGCAGTGTATTTCAGTAGATCTGCCTGTTCTGCTCCTCACTATGCCTTTGGTGAATTCTTTCGCCATGCCCACACCACTGGCCTGTAACCCAGTTCTGTATGCAGAAATAAATAAATCTCAAAAAAAAAAAAAGAAAGGAAGGGAAGAAAGATAAACAAACAAACAAATAAATAAATAAATCTTTAAAAAAAAAAGAAAGGAAGGAAGAAGGAAAGAAAGAAAGCATAGAGGTTTAACCGTATTAATTTAGGGGTTTAACATTCTGGGAGGCTCACTGCAGAAGGTGTTTCACTTTCACACTTGTTCAAAGACCTAGAAACCACAAGATGGAAAAAAAAAAAAAAAACGGATTAAATTTTTTATACATCCCCAAGGCACAATGCATTCTCCTGGAAAAGCCCCTTTTGACCCACAAACAATATCCCACTAAGAAGGCATTTCAGTGAAGTGGCTAAAAAGGAGGGTTCTAGAATGTTCTTGTTCAAATCCCAACTTCATGGGAATCTCATAACCTTTTAGAGGCTCAGCCCCACATCTTTAAAATGGGTCAATAATAGTATTTCCATCCCCAGTGGGGTAGGTGGTTTAGGCAAGAGAATTTGTAGGCAGCAGTGGCTCCCCAACCGGCTATACTTTGGGGTCAACTGGGACCTTTAAAAAGCACTGGTGCCTGGCCCTCCCTGGTGGCGCAGCGGGTTAAAGCACAGCACTGAGAATCTAAAGCCGCTTCCGCATGAGTTCGATTCCTGCCTGCCCCGGGGGTGACCACATGGTGTGGCAGACCTCTCCTGACCCGCCCGCTGCTCCCCTCAGCAGTGTACTTCGTGGATCTGCCTGTTCTGCTCCCCACTCTGTCTCTGGTGAAGCCTCTTGCCGCCCCTGAGCCTCTGGCCTGTACCCCAGTTCTGTATGCACAAATAAATAAATCTTTAAAAAAAAAAAAAAAAAGCACTGGTGCCTGCCTCTCACCTCCAGCCTTTCTGTCTTAATAGGTCTGGGTGTGACCCTGGTATCCATGGGACTTTTAAAGCTCCCGAGGTGATCCTTGTGTGTAGCCAAGTTGGGGAAACACTGGCCTGAAGCCAGTGTTGGGGAAACACGGTAAGCCAGTGTTGGGGAAACACGGTAAGCCCCCCATAACCATCAGCTCCTCTAGGGGGCAAGGCCCTACTCTATTGCATAGTGATGAAGGCCCAGTGTTCCAGCTGTGACCACTTGCGCACCACTCAGTCCCCCTAAACCCACTTTACTTATCTGTGAAATTGTTCTCAGTGCCTCTCTCCTCAGGGTCCTGTGACAGGAGTAAGCGAGCAAGTGGCGGAAAGATATTTACTGAGCGTCCTGGCACATTGTATACATTAAATAAAAGGTCCTATTTGAGTGAATGATTGCCTTGTTAGAATTCTTAAGCAATCCATCTCTTGCTAAGCACAAGGCCTGACACCCCTAGACCTTACCTGGGTACTCTTGTCCACAGAAAAGGAAGCACAGGTCTCTGCCACATGCGGAGCGTTAGTGCTTAATGCTGCTTTGTGCTTTTAAAAGAGTGGAGCACATGTCTTACTCGGTTTATCTGCTTGTCGAAATCAATGGTGTAAATAATGATGCTGTATGATATTTGAATAGTTCTACTGCTCAAAATTTTCATTCTAATTAAAGCCAGAATGTTGTTCTTTTTTGGAAATTGGTATGAATAATAAAAACCCAGATGCCAGCATATACTATTGTAGTTTTTATTCGGGGTTTTGCAAAAGGTGGAGAAAAGGACCATGTGTCATGGCAGACTGGGTTTCACCTAGTGGCTCACTTTTCAGGGTAAAAGGCCTCCCTGTGGAATTCCTGAGCCCAGAATTGCCATGTCCCTTCTCTTCTGGATCTCTCAAGCTCTCCTGGTGCTTTATGGTCTCTGTAAGAGAGATGCTTCTAGTCCTCTTGCCCTGCTGGTGCTAAGACTAGATCCCACCTGCCTGTGCTACTGGGTAGAGGGACTCTCAGGACTCTGAGAGTTTAGCACGATGGCGACATGAACAGGACGCACCCCCTCAGGTTTCCTATGATACCACATTTCAAGCTAACACCACTGAAAACAGATCTAGTTCTGGAGAGAAAGATGTGTGCATGACCCGGGACTGCTGTAACCAAAGACCATAAACTTAGGGGTTTAACCTCTTAGAGCTCTGGAGGTCAGAAGTATGGTGTGGGTCATCTCCGTGCATAAACCACAGCATCAGCATGGCGACAACCCTCCCAGAGGCTCCAGGGAGGCTCTGTACTTGTCCAGGTTTTCAAGGCTGCCTGCATTCCTGGTCTTGTGGCCCCTTCCTCCACCTTCAAGTACTTCCCCCAACCTCTACCTCTGTCATCACAGCTCATTCTTGCTCACCTACTTTCCTCTTATAAGGACCCTTGGGATTATAGGGGGCACACCCAGACAATTTATAATAATCTCCACATCTTAAGGTCAAGTGATCAGAAAGCAATTCTACCTGCTGCTTTATTTCCCAATAAAACAACATATTCCCCCTCATATTTCCATGATCCCCAGTGATTAGGATGTGAATCTGTTTGTGGTGGAGGGAAACTATTCTGCCAATAGCAGAAGAGGGGTACAGGAGGACAGGAGATAATGTGCCCGCAGGGCTCCTGGAATTCCTGTGGCAGAACAGATCCCTCTGGCACCCTAGACATGGAAGGTCTGATGGTGTTAGCACCACAGGCTGGGGGTGAAGTCTGTGTGTGTGTGTAAATGTGCATGTGAGTATGTGTATGTTGCATGATATGCTACCACAAGGCCTTCTGGAACCCTGACTTGACCCTCTGCCTGTCCATACTGAACTGTGTGGTGAGTCTTGAACTATTCCAACCTGCCTTGTTGCTTTTGACACCACCAAGGCCTCATGCATGGCTTCTCCTCTCTGTTCTCTGCCCAACACCCACTCTACCACCCCTCAAGAACATTCAGATGGCCTCATCCAGCAAGCTGGACCAGCGTGCTCCTACCTCCAAAGCAAGATATGGCCCTGAGGACATCCACAAACTTTGCCCTGCTTGCCTGTTGAACAGTTGTCTCTGTGCAGGACCATGGGCCCCTGCAGGCCAGGGGAGACACTGTCACCTCTCTCCACTCTATGAGGCTTAGCTTCATGCCTGGAACAGGTTTTAACAGCAGTGTGACCACTGATTTGATCAGAACTTTAGGACGCCAACACACATTGCTCCATGAGCTTTAGATTTGACATATCTGCCCTATCCTTTGGCAACTGCATGGTCTTGCCAAAGTGACTAAACCCCTGGAAATCTCAGCTCCATGAACTAGGGATAAAGAGCTTCATGGGTTGTAGTAATGGTCAAATGAAATAATCCATGTAAAGTGCTTTGGACAACACCAAGCACACAGCAAGAGCTCAATTCCTGTTCAGTCATCATCACCACTGCCACCACCATCATCGTCACCACCACTAGCACCATCACCACCATCATCATAGTCACCATCACTTCCTCTGCTGCTTTAATCACCCCAAGGCCATCATATTCCCATTCATATATTCATAAGCCCTAGTGAATGGATTACAGATCTCTTTGGGACAGAAGGGAATCATTCTGGAAATAGCAGAAGAATGCAAAGAGGGCAGGAGAAGAAAAGAACATCTTTCACCCTCTCCTGATTAGCAATAGCTCCACAGAGTTGCCTGGAAAAGCATCCCCAAACTGTGGTTCCCAAGTAGAATACAAGTCTCCAAAATGAGGGGACTATCCCAATGACCACAACAATATGGACTGAGTTTAGACAAACAGCAAAGACAACCAGTCCCTGGGAAACATTTCCAGTTTTCTAACATATTTAATAAAATTAGGGGCTAGTGTATAGCACATCCAGGGGTCTCTGTGGGGGTGATAGGGTGGGAGGAGCCAGTGTTAAGATTTCCAGATCCCATATCCAAAGTACATAAAAACATTAATTCAAAAGTATACACGCACTCCTATGTTTATCACAGCACTACTTATAATAGGTAAATTCTGGAAAAAACCCAAATGCCCAAAACTAGATAAATGCATCAAGAAGATGCACACACACACACACACACACAATGGAATACTACTCAGCAATCAAAAAAGGATAAAGTCATGCCATTTGCATCAGTATGGGTGGAGTTAGAAGGGATCATGCTCAGTGAAATAAGTCACAAAGGAAAACAAATATACCAAATGATTTCACTTATAGGAGGAATTTAAGAGAACCAAGTAAGATGGGGGAGAATAGTGTATTGTTACTATAATACAAAACACAACACAATAAAACAAAAACAAACAGATAATTATAAACCAGAGAGATCCTACAGGGAAGGGGGACAGAGAGGGATCAGAGGAGGGAGGAGTGTGGGGGATTATGGTGATGATGGGGAGGGGAGAGGGGAATAAACAAACATTGTTGTGAAATGTACAATAATGTAAATAGATACATAAACTAAAAAAAAAAAAAATAAGATCCCTAAGCCAAGAAAAGCTACTCAATAGCAACCCAAGAGCTGCAAAGTCACATAGCTGTAATTTACCTGGAGATCAGATAGCATTGTCAAAGCAGGATGGATGCACATCAATTCGCCTGCAGTGCTCTAACACACCCTGGATGCAGGCACAGTTATTAATAATCTCTCCTTTTATCTCTAAACGATCCAAGTTTGGAGCATTAATTATAGACTGAAGCTCATCTGAGTCGATACCTGCCATGCAATTCTGACACTGGCGATGACATCATCATCACAGCCACAATCTCAGTTGCCAGAATCCCGAGTACCTGGCAAAGGTCTAGAGCAGTGGTCCCCACTGGGGCTATTTTGCCCCCACGGAACTACTGACAGTGTCTGGAGACACTTTTAATGGTCACCAGTGGCACCAGTGGGTGGGGGGTTTGCTGCTGCTATCTAGTGGGTGCTGAGGACCCAACAATGGACAGGCCACAACAAGCAAGAACGATCTGTCGCGAGTGTCCCAGTGGGGAGGCCCTGGCCTAGGAAGCATTCTTTTAGGGATGACATGGGGTTTGAGACCACTGGTTAGGCTCCAATTCTGACCACAGGCTTTGCAAGCAGGTTGACTTCAAGCGATTCTGTAAACTTTTTCCGTTTCATGGAATGATCGTTAGGAGTCAGTAATAACAGCATGCCACGGTGTGCCTCGAGCCCAGCGCTGTGCTCATTGCTAAGTGACCCATGCAACAGGGACTGAACTCTGGGGTCAGCTCTTATGATGGGACATTATCGCCGGCCGGCAGTGTGACTTCACAGGAATCCCACAGCCGGAAGTTGGAGCCAGGAGTCCTGGCGCCTAAGCAGCATCTTGTCCTTGGCCCTCGTGTGTGTGACACCCCGGCAGTCGACTTTCAACCTTTTTTTATTGGGAATGAATGTTGAGAAATACACGGGGGTATCCCCTGGGGAAGAGGCACTTCCACGTCCCAGTGCAATGTAGTCCAAAGTCTGAGCAGGAGGGCCCGCCCGCCACAGGGAGAGGCCTGATAAACTCAGCTTGCTGTACTGTGCGTGCAGGCTCGGCCCGCAGCCGGACTCTGAGCCGCCGATAAGGCGCCTTGGCGCTGCCTTTAAGGAAAGCTGCTGCAGATTTCACCAGGAAATCTCGAGGTCCGTTCCCAAGGGACCTTGAACCTCGTGCTCTACAATCTCCCAAGGAGATTGTATCCCTGCCTTGCTTGGGACACAGTGTGGCTCTGGGCCCTCAAGTGTTGGTCCAGGAACCCACTTTTCCCAGGGGGATTCATCCCTGCAAAAGGCATCCTTTATTCCTTTTTCAACTTGCTAAACTCCACAGGTACTTAACTCTGCTTCAGTTAGATTCTGGTGTAGCGTTTCATGGAGTACCTACCTCCCTGATGTCTCACCACTGTGAAGATTGCGCTGCAAGCGGCTCGTCCGGACCCCACTCAAAAAGGAAGTAAAGTGCAGAGAGGGCAAGTAAGTCACACAGCTTTTCAGTGACTAGAAATCAAGTCCAGGTTCTACTCACAAATTTTAATTGGGGTAGACAGACCATCTCACTTTGAATGTTCGGTCTTTCTGCAAGTTAAGGCAGTTCAGTTAAAGACATTACAACAATAAGGTTTATATCTGGATAAGCTTTAGGAGGAAATATAATGGCAGCTGCCACTTGGAAGCCTGCATTTATACTCACAGTATTAGCAGTAGAGACAAAGATGAACCCAGGCCTCCTTGGTGGCCTAGAGGTTCAGTCTCAGTGCTATCAACTCAGTGGCCTGAGTTCCATTCCCAGCCAGGAAGCCCACATGGCATAGCAGACCTCCCTCTCCTGTCTCCCCCGTTGCTCCCCTCAGCACTATTCTGCCCCCCCCTTGTCCCTGGTGAATCCTCTCACACACACCCCCACACCTTTCACCTACAGCCCAGTTCTTCATGATACACACACACACACACACACACACACATGTATATTAAAAGATCAGCCCAGAGTCTTTGGGTCATGGACCATGTTGCAAGGCAGAGGGGTAACAAAGCAACAGGTGGCTGTAAGGCCAGAAAAAGGATGCAGAACCTGGGACCAGAGATGCGGAGGTGGGTGCCCCCAGGTAGAATCAGGATTATCATAGGTAGCGACAGTCACACAAATGTTGTCAGTGTCTCTGGGCATTCCAGCTCTCCATCCCCACCCCCACGCCACACCACTGAATGTATTTAATCCTCAAAATGCACATTTAATCTTCAGAAAGTGGGTACTATTATTACTATCCCCATTTTACAGATGAAGACAACTGAAGCAAAGAGAGGTTAAATGCCTTGTCCAAAGCCACAGCCTTGAAGTGGCTTGGGCTATCTCATGAGAAATATCATAGTGTAGACCAGAAACAGCGAGTGTTGACAAGGATGTGGAAAATAAAGGAAGCCGTGTACACCATTGGTAGGAATGTGGACTGGGCAATTGTCTTTAGGCACAGTGTGGAGGCTTCTCAAGGTACCAGATGGTGTCACTTACATGTGGAACAGAGAAATAAAACAAGGGCCAGATAAAACCAAACCAATTAACAACCCCTAGCAATCTGACTACAGAACTGCTCAGAGGGGCAGGGGGCATAAAGCACTATGTTGGAGGCCAGTGGGTGCCTTGTGTTGGATGTGGTAACCGTACTCGAAGGCTGATCTTATGCCTCTAAATCATATAGTGTGTTGTAAGTGGGCAGTACCTCAATTAAAACAACAACAACAACAACAGAAACCATGAGTTTGAATTTACTCTGTTACTTACTAGCTCTCTTAAACTTTGATCAAAATGGCTTAATTTTCCTGAGTTACTTCTCTGTAAAATAGAGACTAAAATGGCCCCTCCTTTCATGGAATCTTTTGGGAAAATGTGGGGATTAAATGAAACAATGAGTGTTAGTTTGAAACTGTATCTACAGAATAGAAACAGTGGGTGAAAGGAGGTTATTATTATTTGGTTTTCTTTCTTTTTAGATTTATTTATTTATGCATACAGAACTTGGGTACAGGGGTGGTGAGAGGATTCACCAGAAACAGAGCAGGGAACAGAATAAGCAGATAAACCAAGTACACTGCTGAGGGGAGCAGCAGGGAGTCAGGAGAGGTCTGCTGCACCCTGTGGGTCACTCTCTGGCTGGGGATGGAACTTGTGCTGAAGAGGCTGTGGCCAACTTCATAGCCTGTGTTTTAACTCGTTGCATCACCAGGGAGGGTCCATGGAGACTATTATTTGGGATTCAGACCCAGGTGTGAGAGAGAGAGACAGAGACAGAGAGAGAGAGGCAGAGCAATAGGGAGAGACAGAGAGAAACAGAGAGAGAGACACAGAGAGAGAGAGACAGAGAATGAGTAATTACCAGCAGGACTAGAACAGGACTGTGGTGGGGGATGTTGGAGAGACTTTCTTTGAGCTCTGCCAACTCCTAACACTCTTAAAGCCATTTGGGTTCTTCCAAGTAGGTGCTGCACACCCACAGGCCTAGCTGTTTACAGGGAGCATCACTGGGAAGCACCCGCACAAGCCTGGCCTGCGGGCATGAAGGGAGGAGAGGCCACGGGCTGGGTGGGGCTTGGCCAGGCGCCAGGAACAGGCCTGGCGCCAGGCTGAGGCCACAGACTGGCCAAGGTCGGCCAGCAGGGCCTGAGGGGAAAGGTTGGAGGTGCTGGACTTGGGGCTGAATAAAGGCCAAAGACATTGGCTGCCTGGAAGGTTGGGAGCCTGGACCAGAATGGGGGCTCCCTGATGGCCAGGCAGGAGAGGGACCTCCTGCTCCACTGTCCCCAAAGAGCCACCTCCGCTCCCACAGACACAGTCCCAGCCTGGGTGTGTGCGAGGAGGTGTGCTGAGACATCTTACCTCCACCTGCTCTCCTACTGTTCACTCCTGGGGACTGTCCAGGATGCCAGGCCCGGGTGAAATCTGGCTAGAGCCAGTCCTGGCTCTTTGACTTAGCAGCTTCGCGTGCACTTGGGTCCCTGCCTCTGTCCAATGTGGATAATCACAGCAAACCCTGGCAGGGTTGGACATACCAACCGGCAGGTGCACTTTCACCACACCTCGTGTACTAACACGTCTGTACTTTCAAGGCAGAAATACAGTCGCATTCAGCACCCAATTGTCCATAATGAGGAGAACCCTAGAGCTCAGCACTGCCAAGCCAATGTGAGGGTAGGAATCCCCAGCTCCCACTGGGGAGACCAATAGTTTGAGAAGAAAAGCAGTCCAGGGTCCCGCAGGTGGCAGGTGAGTGTCAGGATGCTCCCCAGTCCAGGGCACAGGCAGGGTCCTGGTGTGAGTGAGACTCTCTGCACATACCCACTGCCAGGAATCCCTCCTGGTCATGTGGGTCTCCCTCTGGGCCTCCCCAAATACCATTCTTTTTTTTTTTTTTTTGACCTATGACCTTCACTTTTTTTTCAAAGTTTATTTTTACATCATTTTGCACACATTTTTTTTTTTTACATCTCAATTGTAGTCCCCGCGGGTTTCCCATCACCAAATCACCCGTGTGCCACCACCATAGTCCTGTGCATTTCCCTCCCTTCCCCCCCCCATTT
>NW_004567129.1:7942360-7968220 GCF_000260355.1 Condylura cristata | reverse complement strand
AATAGTTTTCTAATTTAGGCTGCTGAAAGGTTGACTAAGAAGCAAGTGAGTCCTGTGCTGTGCCCCTACCATCCCCTGTTCCTCCAGCCTGGGATACCGTGGAGTTGATGCTTGACGCACACTGAAATGAGAAGAGCCGTGATCACTCCTTTTTTTAGCTGCCTGAACACTATTTATTCTTAACTGTGAGTAAGACTGGGGACATCTCCCCAGCGGATGACAGCACAGCAAGGAGCGGATTTTGTGAAACCAAAAAGCAAAATCTCTGATTTACATGACTCTGTCAGGTTGGCTTCGGGTTTTTAGCACAATCCAGGGAAGGTCATTAAGGAAGCTGCAAATCCCTAAAATTGTTTGTTTTTGTTTTTTTCCCATGAAGAATGAC
Organism: Condylura cristata; assembly: GCF_000260355.1. Taxonomy (NCBI): domain Eukaryota; kingdom Metazoa; phylum Chordata; class Mammalia; order Eulipotyphla; family Talpidae; genus Condylura; species Condylura cristata. The sequence continues at coordinate 7,967,835 of NW_004567129.1, read as the reverse complement.
CCTCCCTTCCTTTCACTCTCATCCAGGTATTTCCTCATTCATTCTTTCACTTGCTCATTCAACTCAGACATACGCAGTGTCTATAGCCGTGTGAACACATACTCAGGTAAGCGGGGTCCCTGGGCTCCTTAACATTGGATGTGGGGTCCTGGATGCCGCTGGACCATCTCTTCTGAGAGCAGGTGAAACAATCTTAAGTTACTGTTTTATGGAAGCAGAGTTTCAAACCATCTAAGAAATGAAGGACTCTGGCCAGCAACTTGAGTAACAGACAGACTGCACTGCGGGCTCTAATCAGCTGACAATTCTTACCCTCCCACCTGGGACACAGTGCCACTAGACAACTTTTATTCTGGATGTTTGCATGGCACACGGCATGCAGGACTCACTCTGCCTGCTTTCCTGTGGCATGATGAATGTGTACCCTCCCTCATGCACACCACCAGCCCACCCTGTCCCTTGAATGCCAAACATACAGTAAAGTTTATTCCCCAAACATCATACTATCTAACTCTAAAGAAAGATTTCACCTCTGGGCAACTCACCCAACAATATGGTCTTTACTGCAATAAACACATGCATCCTTCTAGTCAGCAGTCATCATAGCCAACATTTACTGGATGCTTGGATTATCTCATTTAATCTGAACAACGATGCTAGGAGGCAGCAGCCCTGGTTCCATTGTGGAGAGGAGGAAATGGGGACTTCCGGTGGCAGACCGAGGCCTTCTCATTCCACTTGCACCGCCCCCCACATCCCGAGCCGCCCAGTGCCTCCACCTCACCATGTCAGCGTGCAGCACCCTCAGCCCCATCCACCATCACCATCAGCTCTCTCTGCCCAGGGCTCTCTGGGGGCCGGAGCTTCCGCCCGTGGGCATGCAGACCAGAAGCTACAGAGCAGTGCTCGGCCAATGACACTCTGCTTCCTTGCACCAGGTGGGAAGCCCCCAAGGTCTCCGGAGGGATTGCCTCCAGGTGCTCACAAAGGCATCTTGTTCGATGCTGCACCATCCTTGGAACAAGCCATTCCCTGCCCCAGGGCCTTCTGGGATCACCTCAATTAAATTGCTGGCCTGCAAACCCCAGTGTCAGGATCTGCTTTGAGCAGAAGCTCAATCAAAACAGAGTAACCAGGCAACTTGCCCCAGGCACACAGGAGTAAGGTGGGCTCTCACCATCTTACCGTGACCCCAAAGTCTGTGTTTATAACCACACAACTAATGTAACAGTCCCCCACCTCGTTGGGCACCTGTGCCCAAGGAGAGCAGAGGTGGTTCCTGTCCTTCATGGGATGGACAACAGAGGGATATCAGATCTGGACACTCAAGGGCAGTAGGGCTGGGCCTAGGCCCTCCCACCTCTTGGTCCAGTGTTCCCGGCTACCAGCCGTCACTCCCAGCTGGGAGAAAAGCACCTAACTTTTCCCGATTTGCTCAGCCCATTTTGAGCATGTGCTAATATTCGAGGTTGGCACCAGGGAGGGTGTCGTCTGGCAGCGCTATCCTTCATATGGAACATTAAGCCGAGGTCCTGCACAGGCTTGAACATTAACCATCCCCTGGTACCCATGAAGAAGAGCTACGGGTTTTATTAACCTCTGTGTCCGGGACGCGTTGCACACGGAGCGCCATCATTAACCCACCTCCAGACGGGGGGCGGAGGCCTCTTTGCTAGCTCTGTGCCAAGAGCCCAGGCCCTACGAAATGCCTTCAATAATTTAAGGAAACTACCAAAATGTGACCATAAAGGATATAACTTCACCTCAAGGATGGCGATCCATAAAGATTTTGTGATAGTAAAAACTGTGCTTTGTTCGGTTACAAGCCCTTTGAAAGTTTCTCTCTCCCTCCGTGAGCTTGTGTGTGTGCTGGGGGGAGGGCGAAAGTCACATCATCTGGGTCCTGCCCGGGATTTAGCTGAGCTCTCGGTTTAATTATTCCTAACATCATAGCCATGGCGCGACCCATTAACAACAGCTTCGCCTACGTGAGCAAATCCCCGCGGCCACCTCAGAAACGCGAGGTAACACATTTTCCCCCATGTCAAAGATTTTTTTTTTGTTTCCGAATTCCAGACATACAGCTTCATTATAAAAATGAAACCAGCACAAGAACACCCCTAATGTCCTGACATGACGGGGTTGTAAACACAATCCAGTCTAGCTACCCCGTGCAGGCTGCGCTGCTAGGCCTCCTTTCCTGATGGCCTCTGTTATTTGGGGAGGGTTGATGTGCTTTTAATTTGCACCCCTTAGGCAGGCTGCCAATTTGCTGCCGACAGCCGAGGAGAGGGGTGGGTTATTGCAGGGGCAGGAGGGAGAGTCAAGGAGCCTAAGAGAGGAATTCCTTCTCAGGGGGAGATTCAACTTTTTCTATCGTTTTAGGCAATAAACAGTGCCATAAAAGCCGGGGTAATTAAGTACATGTGCACCGTAGGCCTTTGACTTGAAAGACTGGGAGGGTGGGTGGAGGACAGGTTATAGCATGGACTTTCTGAACAGCAGAGTTGAGATTGCATCATATTGCCTCTACTTACTATCTCAGTGTTTTTTTTTTTTTTATTAAGATTTATTTATTTATGCATACAGAATTGGGGTAAGGTCAGAGGTGCAGGTTTCGGGGGCGGTGAGAGGATTTACCAGAGACAGAGTGGGGAGCAGAAGAGGCAGACTGACCAAGTACACTGCTGAGGGGAGCAGCAGGCGAGATAAGAGAGGTCTGCTGCGCCATGTGGCAGGGATCGAACTCACACTGAGGTAGCTGTGGCTAGCTTGGCGTGCTGCGTCCTAACCCGTTGTGCCATGAGGGAGGGCCACTTCGGTGACTTTCAGTAAGTCCCTTAAAATCAGTGATCCTCTATTTCTTTATGTGTGGATTGCAACTTAGAAGCCTACATCATAAGCTCAGTCCCTCTCTTCCTTTGCCCCTCCTTCCTATTTCTCCCTCCCTCTCCTTTCCTTCATTCTTCCTTCTCTGCCTTCTTTCTCCTTTCTCAGACAATAAGTAAGTATTAAACGTCTACTATGTGCCAGAGTCTAAATTAGGGGCTGGGGGGCATAGAGAGGAAGAGCAGGAGAGGAACAGCAGGTTCCAGCCCAACGTTTGTTGAGAATAGCACACGAGTCTTTGCAAATTAGAAAGAATTGTAGAAATAAGCAAATGCTTATTATGAGTGTAGAAATAGGCATATTTTGGGCCCTCCCTGGTGGCACAGTGGGTTAGGACTCAGCACTGCAAGCTTGCCGGAGCTGCTTCAGGTGAGTTCGATCCCTGCCCCGCAGGTGATCCACATGGCCGGCAGGCCTCTTCTGACCTGCCTGCTGCTCCCCTCAGCAGTGTACTTCCTCAGTCTGCCTGTTCTGCTCCCCACTCTGTCTCTGGTGAATCCTCCCACCACCCCTGCACCTCTGGCTGTGACCCAGCTCTGCATGCATAAATAAATAAATCTTAAAAAAAAAAAGAAATAGGCATATATATATATATATATTTAAAGTTAGGATTGTGTGTAGACCAGTCTTCAAATTGTGCATGCCTCTATCACTCTAAGAGTGGGGCCAACAGGTCACTGCTTAGACTACCATAGGAGTAGCACCCCCTGGAGTTGTGCAGCTGGATGGTATTCAGCTCCTAGTTCAATTCACCCATACAGTAGTCAACAGACTTAGCCTTCCCTTGGTATCTGTATCTGCCCAAGTACAGATGTGTAAGGAAAGTTGAAACTAGGTAAGTCCCTTATTTTCAAAAAGCTGCCTGTAGTCCACTGATTGAGTTGCCATGGAAACTATTAACATGCAAGGTACTTGTGATGTGGAATTTGAGCAGAGAGGAAAGGAAACAGAGAGTAGAGGAAGGCTGCGTGGAGGAGGAAGCATTAAGCTACTCATATAGAGATTGTGTGACTATGAATGAGGGTAACTTGCAGGGATTTGGGGTCTAAGTGTAAACTTAGACTGGGTGGAGCCAGGGAGATCAGAGATGATGATGGATGGGACTAGACCATGAGAGGGTCTTACATGATGACCAAAGAAGTTTCCCTTGGCTTTTCCTTAGTTATTGGTGGTAGGGATTTTTGCATGCTGCCCAATGAAATGCCCTCATGATCTTATTTTCCTCAACTTTCTTGTCCTTCAAAGGTCAGCCTGAATCTTGCCTTCCCCAGAGGCTTTTTTCATTTTGCTCCTATGACCTACATTCCTTCTTTCAGCCATGGTTTCCATTCCAGTCACTGTGGAGTGATTTACCATCACTAAAATCTTGACACTGTCAGCCTCACAGGTTTCCCACAAGACCTCAAAATCCTGGGGGCTGGGACTCACCCTCATCACTACTTCTTGTCTTTCACATATTAGGAGCAGTAAATATACTCAGTTAAAGATAAATAGTAAAGATATGCTGATTAATTAATTTGGTTTGATGTAGCACCTCCATACTGGCTTGGTCTTGGAGATGAGTCTAGATATTTGTAATTATCGTATTGGCATTACCTGAGTTATCTTCCAAAATAGCTATACCCTGAATCTCTTATCTTCGATAACCAACCTCAGAGTCACTCGAAGAGGTCTCCAAAGTTGACCTGACAATGAACATTGGAAAAATCCTTAGAAATTGTTAGTGGGGCTCACTAGGTGCTCCACAGATATCTGGTAGATCTCTGTTTTTCTGTTTATCAAGTGACCCCAGAGACCTTTTGTCTCTGAGTGATGGAGACCCTGCATACCTGAGCTGAGTCATGTATCCAGTCTTCACAAAATATACTCCTATGATCCAGAGACCTGATCAACCCCAAACACTTTCTGTATTTACTGAGTTACTTTTGAGAACTTTTGAAGCCCCTCATTATGGTGGTTCTTGCAGGCTTGTCCTCATTCTCTCACCAATGTGCAACTCCTTTTTCAAGTCTTCATTCCAGCCCAGCAGTTCTGGGTCATCTTCCTCAACTACCCAGGCAGCCTTTGGAACCTTTTAGTAAAAGATGTCTCATCGGGTCACTAGAAGGCTAGATGAGATTGCTTGAAAGTTCAGTAAATGTAATGGTTGTTCTTGAAACTACAACTATTAAAATAACTCACTTTATATTATACTTTGCTTTTCCCTTTGCATGCTTAGCATCCGGTACTGGCTGGGCACAGTGTGGGAGCTTTCAGAATGAGTGAAGCATATCAGGGCCACCTGAGATGAATGACTCAGACCTTCACATTTAGAGGTCTGTAATCAGGGGTCATTTAAAACTCAATCCTAAAGACACAATGTGACAAGAAACCCTTTCCGGCTGCTGGTTTAAAGAATACCAGTTCCCAAAGTTGAGATGCACCTGTCAGAGAAGGGAGATCAGCTGGTACACAATCAAGGTGACACGTGGTGTGAGCAGGTACAGAATAGGGAGACTTTACATCATTTTTTTCCAGTGTGAGAAGTAGACCTTTGGCATTGGTAGAGGTAGGTTCAATACCAGCCCTATTGCTTGAATGATCCATAAAGTACCAAGTCAAAGTCTTTCAACCTGAGCATAGACCTTTGACATCTGAGCTAGCTGAGTCTGTTGTGGGGCTGTCCTGCACTTTGTAGGACACAGACTCACATTCTTGGCCTTCCCTCTTGGTCACAACACCTCACCTCCTCAAGTTGTAATGACTACCTCCAGATGAATACCACTGCTCTAAGCTAAGCCTTGCATGCTTTAGCTGTAAAATGGATAACAGACCTTACTTACAGGGGCAAGCATTAGTTAGGATCAAAGGAGAAAAGTGTTTAGCCCAGGGCCTGTGTGTGGCTCCAGGGCTACATTAAAAGACAGAGGAAAGACAACCCTCCCCCCAACCCTGCCCTCTGAGTTCTGTGAGATATACTATATAAGAGATAATAGGGGAAGAGGTGATCCATCAGTCCTTGTCCTGAAATCCCACAAGAGTCAGCAGCTCCTGGACCTCATCGTGCCCTGTAGGTATGTAAATACATGAATTATCAGGCCCAGCATCTGTGAGAGTTAAAACAGGAAGTTCTTACAGCTTCCTGTAAAAACAGAAGTGACAAACTTGGATAAACAGCAAGTAGAGAAAAGAGATTCCTATATCATCATAGTCCCCAAGACATTGTTCTCATTCTCTCTCTAGCACGTGTGCATGCACCGTGCATGCGCGCGCACACACACACACACACACACACAAGAGAGGAGGATATAGGGATGGAATGGACCTACTTTAAAGAGATCTCATAATTAAAAGTAACAGCTTATATCAACAATGTATGCATTTGTTTTTCATTCAGATTATGTCCACTGTGGGACCAGGTGCCTGGAATCTAGTAAATACTTAAATGAGAGGACTTCTTCCCCTTGGTCAGCAATCTTTCCCAAGGGTAATCTCACCCTCCCACTGTAGGGGTGGTTATTGTGGATGAAGTATTACCCAATGGAGAAGAAAATTCAGCAAATGAAGCAAATCAAGGGCAAGTCAGTGGGCATGTTGGAATGGAAAGACAATGGGGCTTGAGGTCAAAGACATCTATTTTTAAAACCTACCCTCACATTCACCAGCCAGCCCAAATGCCCTCTGCCATCTAAACTCCCAAGTCCATCCCTCTGTCCCTCTCAGGTAAATGCCACAGACTAGCGTTCCCTGTAACCACTTAATCACTCACTCATTCAAACACTCTCTTATTCAATGGTCATAAAAACATTCACTCAGTCCTATATACTCATTCACTCACTCACTCAATCATTCACATGCTAATGCACTCAAACACTCACATACATGTGCACACATGAACTTACTTAGCAACTGTTAACTTGACCTTGAACCAAATATGAGGTATACAAGCCATGGACCTGCCTTCAGGAAGAACAAAGTCTAGTGGGATAGCCAAACTTCAAAAGAAGGCATGAATGAAAAGGAAACCATAAAGAAGGATAGGGTTGAAAGTCAACATTGCAGATGTATCGATTAGGAGAGATTAAGTTTATGCTGCAGTAACAAATAACCTCCAAATCTCAATAACATAAAGCAACAGAGACAAGCATGCCCATAATGTCCACTGTGGAAAATGACTCTTTTGGGCAGCTGTCCTTAGATTGTCTCAGCATTCTAGAATGTTCTCCATATCAATAAAGTATCCTCAATCCTTGAAGCAAGGGAAGAGAGAACAGGAAGAATTCTACACCAGGTCTTGACTAATAACATGCCTCACATTCCATTATCACAAAAATTAAGTCAAATATCCATACCTCACCTGGCACCAAACACCCAGAAAAAGGGTGATAGCAGAAATATTGGTGAGCAATGAGCATAACCCCAAACAAAGGATGTGCTCATGATAGTGTGCGCTCCACATGGAGAGAACTATGTGTGTGTTATTTTCTTTCACTAGCATTTAGCTTGGTATCTGGCACAGTTAGAAACACAAATTCTTGGAGAAAGAAGAGAGGAAGGGAGGGAGGGAGGAGTGGAGGAAAATTATTAGGTTTTCAGAATTCTAGTTGCTAAGACACTTTTCTGCTGTATGAGCCATACAAATCAGAGCTCACTGTTGGGGAGGGCTCCTTAAATTCAGATGGTTCAGGTGGTGGAGGCTCACCCAGCTCAACATGCTCAGGGTTCAAATTCTAGGTCTTTTTTTTTTTTTTTTCCTTCTGCAGCTACAAAACAACTTGTGTCTTAATCCCCTGCAGTCTCCAGGCCCAGATAACTGGTCAACCCCTGGCAGCAAACAGTCTCTCACTTCTGCCAGGGATGGATTAGAAAGAGCAGGGTCTGTGAAGTCCTTGAAACCTGGGTTTGGTTCCTGTATTCTTTCCTTTCTAGCTGTGAACCATTGGTCCAGTCACTTGACAGACTGTAGCTATGGTTTGCTCATTGATCACAAAGGCATCTCAGAGTCACAGATCCTTCAACAAATGTTAGTGTCCTCTTGCCTCTTCCTCCACACCCTGGGTACACTGGGTACACTCGAGCTCAGCACCTGTCTGCCTCCTGGCAGCCCTGACCGAGGGATGTACCGGCTGGGGTCTGGTCACAGCTGCTGTGTGTGTCCCTCAGTTGCCACAGGCTGCCTAGGATGGGAGCACGGCAATTACTCACTACTAATAATTATAGACGGGCCATGGGTGGGAGACAGCCGGGCCGGCCCCAGAGCACAGGGTGGGGCTTCTGAGTGCTACTTCTGACGCTGCTGTTTTCTGGAAGGTGCTTGGGGATTTCATGGGACCTGCTCAAGTCACCACCATTTATCCATTTATCTACTAGCCTCCACTGCCAGCTCCACATCAACACACTGGGGCTCCAGTGAGTGAGTGGGATAACCATACTTTATTTTATAAACTCTTCTAACTATGGATGGTTCTGTTTTTCATAAGGATGATACAAGACATTCAGAAGAATAAAATAAGAAGAGGTTTGTGGTTAAAATGCAAAACCGGCCCTCCCTGGTGGCGCAGCGGGTTAAAGCACAGCACTGAGACTCTAAAGCCACTTCTGCATGAGTTCGATTCCTGCCTGCCCTGGAGGTGACCACATGGCGCGGCAGACCTCTCCTGACCCGCCCGCTGTTTCCCTCAGCAGTGTACTTCATCTATCTGCCTGTTCTGCTCCCCGCTCTGTCTCTGGTGAATCCTCCCACCCTCCGCATCTCTGGCCTGTACCCCAGTCCGTATAAATAAATAAATAAATCTTTAAAAAAAAATGCAAAACCAAAAAAAAAAAAAATCATGGACTTATTGTGACTTTCATGAATCATGTATTTTTTAAGCTGAGAGGTCTGAACAGCTTCCAGGCAGCCATGGACCTCCATCTCCAATCTTACAGATGAAGAAATAGAACCAGAGGAAAGACGTGACTCAGACATTGTCCCTGGGAACCCAAACCTCTGGCTGGCTCTAGGCCTGTGTCACACACAGACAGCAAAGTGGATATGTAGGTGTCCACCAGACAAGTGGGGTGCACTTGGCATTTTCTCTCTGTCCAAAGCTGGAGAAGCCATTTTATTGTTTTGTGACGCTTTTTTGATGGATTAAGGAGAAATAATGAAGGGTTTTATGTTGTTTTTGGAGGGCTGAGAACAGCAGCTTGCTCTCTACTAGGGACATATTATAACGATGCCTACGACAGCTATCGTAATTATTCTTATTTCCACACCAACACACCAGCTTTATTCTCAAGCTAGAAAGACAGAATCCAGGCAAACACTGTTTTCAAAATGCCAAAATTTTCAGAGCCCTTTAAAAGGCAACTCAGAGCTCGGAAGGATGTGTTTTCTCTGCTCTTTTAGTAAAAGAGCTAAGCTAGGGGAGTACTCTTCCCATTTTCCTCCCAGCCTAAGGAGGTGACTATGGCCCCTTTCAGCAGACTGGGGCATTAATAGAACCTAATTCTTTAATGGACTCTGGGTGCATTTCTTTCTTGCATCTTGAGGTCTTTAAAAAGCCTGTGGTGAATTACACTGACATAAACCTTTTATAGAAACAATCAAATATCACTTGGTAAAATAATTAGCATGAGAATAGCACAAAGTCAGTCTGCCCCATATGTGGTGCCAAATACCAAAAGGGCTCTTGCCAGCCGCATCCCCCCACCTCTTGTAGGGGGGTGGTGGAAGGAGGGGGTCAGGGTCCTTCTCTCCCTGTCCTAGCTGTTTTCCAGAGTGAGGCGGAGGTCTGGCTGAGGCTTGCAATTTGGATGTGCTGCTATTCTGGGTTGGGGGAGATGGTCTTCAAAGTGGGGGTCCTGCACAGGATTGGGGGTGGTATGAGCAAATGCAGGAGTTTGGATGTCCAGGAGCCTGCGGGGCCAGCCCAGCCAGCTTCCCTTTCTGGGAGCAGTGTGGCCACCAGCCCACCCCCCACCCCTGCCCTTAACTTCCTGCCTTTCCAAGTGTTCTCTTGTTGACCAAATATCAGGAGCTCGGTTTTGTTTATGACTTTTGGATAAAATATCGCAGGAAAGGAGTGTCCCCTCTTGGGCCCAGATAAGATGCCGCCGAAGAGGGCCCCGCGCACACTGCTCTCTATGATAAAGCATCTGGGCTTTGGCCTGCAGACTGGAATTCTTGGAAGTGCGGAGCAGCAGGGGTCCTCTGCTCAGGTCTCATACCGCCTCCCTGGACATTTGCTCTGTCGTTTTGCCTGATCGCTGTGAGAGGCAGCAGATCGTCAAATTGTTTAGCTAGTACAGAAAGAGAAACGCAGCCACACGCTGCTACACCTCAAGCATGCAAGAGGCCCAAGGAAGAACACGAGCGCCAGTGCTCTCTGCCAGCCCGTGCCTGGCCTGCTCCGTCTCATCGAGGCTCCAGCACTCCGGGGCTCCCGTCTGGCTGGCCACTCTCGAGAGCCCATCTTCTTGTGTCTGCGTTAATTTAGCTGATAGACATGAAAACAGGTGGAGTTTTTAAAATAAATCGACATTTCTCATTAGCTGGGGGCTGCTTGTGGCCTGGGGCCTCTCGGTCAGCTGGGAACAGTCCTAGAGAAAACAAGAGGCCTGTTCTCTGACACAAAAGCCCTGAATACCTGTGCCCCATGTTGGCTGGGGATGATTATTCACTTATTCTGTTCTGACAGACAGAAAAGGAATTTAGCAAACCACAAAATTTCCTAATTAGTGTGCTGGGAATTCTTCCTACGGTGATTCGGAACAAAAAGAGGCATCCCCTGGTGAGGGGAATAAGGGAAAGGAGAAAAAGAGAATCGAGAGGGGGAGACAACCCAGTGGCCTGCTCACTTTAGGCATGGGAAACAATTCTAGAAGTTTCTTACAGGTGACAGAATTATTATTATTATTTTTTTCCCTCAGAGGCTGCTGCTCACATCTGGCGAGATACTCCCCGGGCACCCACCATATGTAAGGACACAAGGTTTTATGACTTATTGTCGATAAGATTAATGGCGATGATAGATGATCAGCAATTTTTCATCCTCTCATCTCAGGAGCAAATGGGGAGACACACCGGCCCCTCGAGGTGTGGTTGGGCAGAGCTGGGGATTCCAGTGCAGGCCCTGCACCATCTCAGGCCCTGCCTTCCCTTAATAAAGGAACAGCCTGTGGTAGCAGTGGCGACAATTTATTTGATTAAAATGGGCTACTCTGGAGCTATTTTGCGGTATGTTAATGAGTGCTATATCATAGACATTTATTAAATTAGATTTCATAAATGTCAGCCGTGTTTGCACAGGAAATGCACCGGTCTAAATGTGGACCGAGCGCGAAATTAATTTCCCCCCTCAGGAGAACCTGCATTCCTGCTGGGGCGAAGGTGTGCTGGAAGGTGAGGACAGGTCCCTGCTCAGATGTTTAATATTAGCACTGGTCAAACACAGAAGTTTTGGCTCCCAGCGCCGCTCAAAAAGAGAGAATTCAAGGAGGCTGAAAGGAAGGAAACAACAGAACTCAACACTTCCTCGGAACAAGGCTTCAGCTTTCCTTGTCCATATTTCACCTTTTCCTTACATGAGAATCAGCACAGAGGGCGAGCGGAGTCCTGTTCCTGCGAACTGTGCACTAGAGGAGAGTGAAATCTGTGCTGGGAAGCTTTCTGGCTTTTAGAGCCGGGATTCCTTGGCATGAGCCAAAAGGCATACTCACTGGACTTCCTGCATTCTGACCCTTCCTGGCAAGGGGGCGACTGATGAACCCACTTCAGACTTCCAGACTAATACACCCTGAGCCCCACAACTGGTTCTTATGCAATGTGTCCCCTTCTTATCCTCTAGGTCTGTTCTGAAAGAGCTAAATTTCAGTTAAACTTTCTTTGAAGAAACAGAAGATAGCAACCCCATGAGTATGAACTTCTGGAACAAAGCAGATTTTCATGGCAGATGCCATCATTTAGAGGAAAAGGTTGAGCCCACTTTCTTGTCAGGAAGAAATCATCTTTAAGTACCTCCTGGTAGTGGGGGGTGGAGTGGGAAGGGTGCTTGGGGGGGAGGAGCCTGTCCAGTGACCAATTGAGCTCACTTTTATCCCTGAATTGATCAGCCAGTTACTTTGCAAACTTTGTTTTCTTTTCTCATTCCAAAGCATTTTAAACCTCTCTGCATCGGCCTCAACCCAACAAACAAACAAAAAATAAACATTTTCCGCTTTTAACAGCGTTTTGAAAGAACCAGGAAATCCAAAGAACGTTTTAGCGTATAATACGTGATTTTAAAAATTGGGCAATTCTGCATTTTCTTTAAGGAAAGATTAATGCAAACGTGACCGTGGCTGGCGCTGAACAGCAGTAACCCAATCACATGCTTTTGGGTGTGGGAGACAGGGTAATACTTTGTGTTCATTCTGACAGAGGCGCTGGGAAAAGGAAAATCCATAAGATTGATTCTTCAGCTGTGCAGTTTATAGATGTGTATCAGTGTTCTCGGATGGCAAACAAAGTGTGTGTCACTTTATATGTGACTTTGTGGGCACGAGGAGCCCCAGAGACAGGGCACCCACTTTGGCCAACACACATCTGTGAGCTCAATGGCCATGAGCCAAACACCCTCCCTGCCACAAGAAAGGAGATAAAAAGGGTTCTTGACTTTTTCAGCCATCGGATGACACAAACCTCTGAAGAGGAAGCAGTAGACAGTCCAGAATAGGCTGGAGAAGAGAGAAACTTAGCAAACATGGCAACATGAACTTTTCCTGGGACAGTGGTGACGTCAAACCACTGTTTCCAAGGTTGAGGACAGAGAATTCTGCAGGGGGAAGGAAGCTTGGACTAGGGCATTGTTTAGCCTTTGTTTTGTTTTCATGACCACTCATTTTGTAAGTCGTGTTTGGCATGTTTTGTAGCTGCTAGGAGTTAGCTGGAAAGAAGTTCTTTCATCACTGTACCTACAATGAAGCAGCCTTCCCTTTCTACATTGGACAGATCTTTCTCTTCTCTAGCAATGCTCCAATGAAATGAAGTTCAAAAAAAAAAAAAAAAAAACCACACCCACCCACCTACCCATGATACAAAAGACCCTCACGAGGGGTCCAAGAAATTCTGGAGTCCTGGGTTAAACAGCAGACCTCGATTTGCTTTCCTGCCTCCTCCACCTTGAACTTGTTGCAAAGACTTAATGAAATTTATCTCCTCTTTCAACTGAAGATGCAATGTTCTGCATGAGATTTGGAGTTTAGGAGAAATTAATCACATGAGCCATACCTGCTATTCACTTGGGGATCAGTCCATGTTGCTTTTATTCATCTCCTCCCTTTAAACATATTTAGCTCTTGGATGAATATGATTGAAGGGTCACTCATTCATTCGTTTACTCATTGGACAAATGATGACTGGAGATTTGTGATGAGCCAGAGGGATTATCGGCAGAGCCACTGAGAATAATTAGGAGAACCTGGAGATGTGGTCCTGGCTTTCATGGGGAGATGATATTAGTGCATGAAGCACACAAATCTGGTGACACCACACTTGGAGAAAATGGCTAGGGTGATAGAGTGTTTGAAAGAGATGACCAAGTGAACAGGATAAAGGAGCCTGTGAGGAGCTGACATTTACACTACAAACCAAGAAGCAGGCAGCCAGGCGAAGAACAAAAGGGTCCTCCAGGAGAGGGCTGACAAAATACCGGGTATGCAGAGAAATTTGAATTTTACATAAACAACATTTTTTAAGCATCATTATGCCCCAAATATTGCACAGGATGTGCTTATACATAAAGAATTATTGTTGATCTGAAATTCAAATTTAACTAGGCATTCTTTTGGTTTGCTAAATCTGGGGAGCCTATTCTAGGCATCAGGAACAGTGAGGACAAAGGTGCTGAAGTGGGGGTGAAGTCATCTCGTCTTGGGTGTGGAGAGAATGTCACAGCGTCCCAGGGATGGGAGAAGTATTTCTGAGAGGTCCCACCCTCAAGGCTTTGGCAGTGACCAGGACTTTGAGCAAATCAAACAGTATGAGTCATGCACTCAATCCTGTGAGTTACCTGGACCAGGGATGGCAGCAAGAGCCCTCCATGGGAGGTTCTCAACTTACAGCTTGTGGGGGCACAGCCAGCCCTTCACCTGTTTTTGAAAATAACTTTTTACTGGGGAGGGGGGTGGTTATGGCAGAGTTGAGGGGACGCCTCCTTGACACCCTGTCCCCCAGAACCTGATACATTCACTCTCCATGCCTTCACAGAAAGAGTGTGCTATTCTTCAACTACAGCCTATCCCAAGGATCGAAATGCACCATTCCTAGCAACCAGCATGAGTCATCCTGAATTCTCACTTCCCAGTCTTCTGGTGCCAGCCTCTATCTTTCCATTTTGTGATTGCTATTCGATCAGAAATTAAAAGTTGAGATAGCTGTTTTAAAGCAAAGGTGTCTTCATGATCATGAGTCTGTACTGAAATGCAAAGAAAATGAATTTGATTCCACCCTGTGGTTGCTAACATAGTTGCCATTCATTGGTTGGCTATGGATGGCAAGATCAGCACTGAATACTCATTTCTTATTGCATAGACGGTACCCATTTAGGCTATTCCTTTCTCTACTAAGAGGTACAGGCAGGGTCTGAACATGTGCTGTTAAGTATCATTTACACAAAAGCCACTAATGACAAGGTAGGGCTCCCACGAGACTTCGTGGCCCCAAGGCCAGCAAGCAAAAGATAGGGGCAAAGTTTTGTAAATGCTCTGTTCTGCTTCAGGAAAACAAAATAATAATAAAGCTGTGCTGAGACAATGATGAATAATGCTTAGATTAGTTAGTACTAGAAAGCAGAAGCAGGACAGCATGGTGACTGTTGACAGACTGTAGTAAAAATTCTAGATTCTGCTACATGTCAGCTGTAGCAAGTTTTGGGACTTATGTCTGGGTTTCTTTCTCCATAAAATAGGAGCAATCCCACCTAGAGACACATTATGATCTCTATCACTTTGGTAAACACTTTTGCTGATTAATAATATGGTAAAAATTAAATTGGATGGCACTGTTATAAAGATGAAGATAAGCCCAACAGGGCCCTGCTGGGGTTATATTCACTTGTTCCTTCTACTTTAAAAGACATTAAAGTATTTCTGTGGACTCCCAAGTGTGTCCTATGTCCTAAAGGGACTTTATGTCTGCTGTACCTAAAGTAGGAGTGAGCCTGAATCCCCCCTCCCCGCCAGGAGGTTGGCAAGAACCCTGGGGAAGGGCTGGGGAGGGGGCTAAAGAGTGAAAAAGCAGCTGCTTTGTAACAAATACTACATGTTGGCTGCTATTGATTGGACACTGATACACACATCTTTTCAAAAAGCTATATTCATCCTATAGCCAATTTGCTGGGTGAAGAATTTAAGAAGAAAACATAATGTGTCCCTCTCCATCCTAATATCCACACGCTTTCATTACAAAAAACGAGAACACACATAAAAGGGGAAAGAAGAATCACTCATAATATGCCATTACCCCAAACTAACAAATCTTAACCTTTACTGTATGCCTTCATGTTCTTTGTTTGTTTGCTTTTTATGTTTATAGGAGGATGACTTCTGTTCTGATAGAACTGAAAAACACTCAACACATTTTCTTAGCAATCTGTTTATTCCCCACTTACTCAAAAATGATGGATATGGTTGATCTTATTAACTGTTCTTTTACGGTATCTGTTTATCATTATCATTTCCCACCTTGCATGTGGTCCTATATTTATTTATATTTTTCCCTCTCACTGGACATTCCCATCTGTTTTTTAATTTACCATTCTAGATGACATGATGATGATTAATTTGTGGCTGCTTCTTGGCACATAAGGCCATGATGCCTTTTTTTATTTTTAAAAATGGAATTCCTATTGGCTTAACGCTCTCTGAAGAGTGGTCTCCATGGGTAAAAAAAGAACTTACCACACAGTTTGGAGCAGGAGAGCCACACAAAAGTTAAAGTTAAGGGCACAATTAATGGCCAGGCTGTTCTTTAGCCAATTCAGCCCTAAAACTCAAAGTTCCTCTTGGCCATAGGACGGAGTCTTTTTGGGAGAAGGAAAAAAAAGTTCCTTATTCTTTTCTCACTCAAATTTAAGACCTAGCGGTTCTGACAGTCAATGACCAAGAAAAATGTTAGTTATTAATCATCACTAATTCTCAGAAGGTCAACTTATATGTAAAGCATCAATTCAGGATCTAATATTCTTCCTGCTCTAACAGCAGCTAAGAAATCAGTGAATTGATTTCTATTGTATGTTGACTGGTCAAGATGGGACCATTGGAAGGACACAGTTGGATGGGAATGGTGTGGCTAGTGTAGCACATGGTAGACACCAGGTCCAAAAACAATTATTTGTGAAGACCTCATAAACCTGAATATAAATCAGATAAGCCAATAGAAGCACAAGACCAGGTGACATTTATACTGTACTTTGTGATCTTATTTCACTGAGTAAATTCATCTTCTTGATTTGTTTCTCAAGTGGAGAAGATATTTGGCCAATTAAGGGATGGTAAAGAAGGACTTGGGAAGAGAAACTGTATTAGGATTGAGCTTCAACTTGTAATAGTTGTTATTTTTAGCAACTTCTCAAGTCCAGGGAAGTAAATACCCTTACAAGGATGGATCTTGTCATTCACACTTAACAGGCCAATAAACATGGTTGGGAAAAGTTAAGTAACCTGCTTCCTATCACACAGCCCATACATTCCAGAAGTAGAATCAGAAGCCAAATAAGTTCTTCCATGAGAAACATGAGTTTTTACCACATAACTGAGCACTGTGCATACTTGCCTTCCTGCTTTCTATAAACTTCTAGATACAACTAGACCTTTCTAGATATTTTAACATTTCTTTCCTGTGCTATCCAATAGGGCAGCCACTAGCCACATGTGACTAAATAGAACTTGGAAAGTAATCAGGGCTACTGAGGAATTTTTTTTATTTCATTTTATTTTATAATTAATTTAAATTAAATTATTGATGCTTAACTCAGTTACTGGCAAGGCATTAAATTTGTTTGGGACAATTTGGGTAGGAAAATCTACTTTTTCATGAAACCTAAGTCCAATCAAGCATTCTTGATAAAGTTTTAGCATCCTAACTTAGAGATGCTATATGTGAAAGACATACAGGATATGAGGACACAGTATGAGGAAAAGAACATGAACTGTCTGGCTCCTAATTTTCATATTTTTTTCTATGGTGAAATAATAACATTTTGACAGAATGAGTTAAGTATATTATGATGATAAATTACACCTTCTTAGTTTTATCTTGCTTAATGTGATTATATATAAAATTATATTTGGTGACTGGAATACATATATAGGCATAGTACTGATGACATTGCTTGTCACCTGGATCAAACCAAACCTGAAGTCATACCAGTATTACTGCTTTGCACGAGTCACTTAGATCAAGTGACCTATTATTTCTAACATTAGTAACAAAAGTCCAGAGAAATGCTCCCAATCTGTAATTTGTTGCATGACCACACAGGAAACACCTGGGGAAAGGAACTATACACGGATGAACATTTCAAATTTCATTCTGGTTTCAGAAGAGAAAAAACAAACATGAAGATTGAGCACCCTAGTGAACCCCATAATCAGTGATTCTAGAAGCAATCAAAACTGTGTGTCAAAGTAGCCTTGATGAGTTCACTTAGCTCTGTGCTCCGTTTTCTCATCCACTTGTCACTGGACATGGCTCAACTGCCCACCTTTGGGTCCTGGGCTGCCCCACGATTCTACTACTACTTCAAAAGGGCTTGAACAGCATTGCTGACCAACCATGTTGACCTGGTTCTTTAAGCAAATGATGATGTTGTTGCTGATTCTTTTTCTTTTTCTTTTCAATTCTTTATTTCCTTGGAGCTGGGATGTCAGCCTCTGGAGTCAGCTTTCCAGGACTGCAGTCAAGAAAGCTCTTCCCCCTCACCGTGAAACACTGTCTCCAGCCCCCTCAAGTCTCTTTCCATCCATCCCCTTCCCTGCCACCCGCTGCTTGCTGCCCTTTCGGCGTCCACATATGGGAAAGCCTTTCCTGACAGCTGCCGGCTGGCCTCTGTGGTCCCCCTGAACTCCCATCCCAGCCTCTGTTACACTTGGGTGTAATTGCTCTGTTTATTTGTCTAGCTAGCTTTCCATTAGACCATGACCTCCTCGTGGGCAGGATTCCGATTTTATTCAGCTCTGTGCCTCTAGGATTTGGCCCACAGTGGCCGGAGCCTAGGGGATGATTAATAGGTATGCAAGGAATAAATGAATGGAATGTGAGAAAAGGAATAGCTGCCCTGATCTCTCACAGCTTCCAATTTGCCTCAAAGCTTTTCTGTTGGAAAGCAACTTCCAAGAGGCTTTACTGACACTTAAAAACAAACAAACAAACAAACAAAAACAAAAACAAAAACAAAAAAACAGAGATGTCAGTGATCTAGAGGAGGCGTCCTTCAAGCACCCCTGCCTCCTCCACCTGCCTGGAGGGCTTGGGGTGGGGAGCTAATGCTGTCCTGACCAAGCCCAGGGAATGGTATTATCCGAATGAGGCAATGGACCAGCTGCAGATTGTTCTTTCCCCGGGGGCCAGGTAGCACATGAGAGTGGTGGGGAGACCTGCTTTCTGCCGCCATTTTCACCTGAGCAGCCAGTTCAGTTCCCGCTGTCGAGGATAAATGCTGCTTGGCCCATGGAGCCCATTGCTACGGAGGAGTCTTCAAAGGAAAGGTGCATTCTCCCTTTAATTGTTAACTTGGGAGACTGAGTGGGAGGGACGGATTGAGGGAGTTTAAGAAGGAAGGGACAGAGGGAGGGAGGGAGAGAGGTTTCCTCTTCCCTGAAGACAGTGGAAGGGGTGGGGTAGGCTCAGCCTGGGGGTTACCCGAGGCAGTGATGAAACAGCTGCAATTAAAAATTCTCTGGTGATGGACAGGCAAATGGAGACTCCATGGAATGCATGAATAAGTCACTCTGGAAATAGTTCATTTCAAGCCCATCACTCCACATGAACAAGGTTAAGATGTGCTGTAAACCATGAGAGATCTTTCAATGCCTACTGGAGCTAGTGAAGTCCAAAGTGGGGACACTCAGATGCTTGGCTTCGGCACATTCCCAGGAGGGTTACCTGGGGGCCTAACATGGGAAAGTCGTCTCTCAGAATTAGGAAACTCTGAGCCTCACGCTGGACTGGCCTGTCTCTGGGCAAGTGCACATTATTTTGTAATGAGTCAACAGGACTTTCAGGCCTGCTGGTCTGATACCTGCTGGCCAGGGAAGAACAGACTGAGGCTGAGGCAGGACGGCTCTCGGGTCTGTCCTGGGCCTCTCATGTCATCTGCGTGGCTTTTTCTGTCCCTTGGCAGAAGCCTCCCTCTAAGGAGCACCGCCCTCGCCTGACGCCACAGATTAAGCAATTTGCTTTTAATTAGGACTGCAGTCATTTCCAAAGGAAGCAGTGAAGAGAGGGGAAGTGGGCGGTCTCTTTTAAGTCTAGGTGGATTCAAGACATCTGGTCTATTCAGACCCCAGTGGGGAAGTCAAGTTGGGTGGATTACCCCCAGTCCCCTCGGCCCCTTACCCTGGCCTACGAGTGTCTTCTCGCAGCTAACAGATGTCTGAGGAGTGCAGAACAGGGAAAAGCGTGACCCCTTGTCTCCCTGTGTAGCCGGTGCTAAAATTATACCCAGATGATTGAGCGGGCTAGTGCCTTCTGCATCTGCCTGGCACTGTGGTCTGTGAGCATTCAAATGCCCGCCACCCCCCACCCCAACTGAGCCCATGTTAGGTAACTCTTGCTGGCGTCTAAGCAGTTTGTGGGATAGGGAAAGAGAAGAGAGGGAAGAGAAAAAGGCTGTATGTGTGACATTGATCCCATCAGCATCTTCCACCCTGGAGCGCTGGGCTGGGGCCCAGAATCTTCCCGTTCCTCTCTGGTCCCAGGTCTGGTGCCCACAAAGGCCCGTCATTCTAGAAGCCCTAAACGGGGGACTCCACCCAGCTTCTCACTTTGGCTCCCTGCTTCCCTGCACCCACACATTTTATGACGTAACTGGAAAGGAAAGAAAGGTAGTGGCTTTGTTTACAATGCAATTAACATCTGAATAATTTACTATGAAATAAGCTGGAGCTATATTCAGCCCACAGAGCCTGCTCCCCTTTGAAAGTCAGCTTGAAGTCCTCGGAGGCGCACTGTGTCTCTCGTCCTCTGGCTGAGTGTGGGCGCCCGGCAGCGTAGTCTCGGGCCCCTCCTTAGACAGACCCAAACTGGGCAGTTTTTCTGGAGACACCTTCCCTGGTCTCAACCTGCACTGGCCATCTGTGCCCACGGCTCTGGAGCCTGACCTTCCTCCACTGTCACACCTTGGTCCTACTTAATCAGCTCTCCTCCCAGGTGGGCCCTCTGCACCCCTCCCCAGCACATTTTAAAGATACATTTGTTGACAGGTCAGGGAAAGCGGGGTCTGATGATGGTCAAAAAGGAGCAGGCACACAGCTTGGGGCTTTGCTCGGCCCTGCCTGCCGCCTAACGTTTGGGTGAGTTGGTAAGAAGAAAGCAACTTTCAAAGCGGGCCCAGCAGGGCTCAGGGTGCTGTCTGCATGAATAGCACCCGCTTACCCTACAGCTGGCTTTGATTTGTGCTTCTGGTTCAATAAGTAAGCACAATCCCGCTTCAGCATGCTAAACGTGGCCTGGGGCTTCTGTCTCACTTCCAAACACAGAGATTAGCTGTACCCACTTGCTGTGGCCTTCACGCTCTCTCATTGTCCACTGAACCCTAAGATGGCTCTTTCTGTTGGTTATGACTTGTTAAGACAACCAACATTCAGAGCCCTCTCACTGCAGCTCCCCACCAGGGGTGTGCCGCTAGATCGACACCCTCATCCCATTCTATTGCTCCTGACCCTTGTGTCACCTGACACCCACCCCCAGCGGACTCTCAGGACACAGCCATCCACAGTCATCCATCAGCTCTGCTCCCAAGCATTCTGTGAAGGGATTTTAGAATACGTGAGCTTGTGTTTTGGCCGTGGGAAGTAGGTATGTCAGGGGCACTGGGCCAGGGGTGACTCCTCTCCTTACTAGCCCTGACCCAAGTGGCTTCAAGCCAAACAGGTACTTCCTTGGGCCCTCTGCTGTTTTGTGCTGGGAAACTGCAAACCACAAGTAGCTCACACGGCAGCTTTACCTGAATCAGAACACGATGCCCCTTCACCAAGCAAAGACGGACTCCAGAGCACAAAGCTCAGTGATGGGGGTGCAAGCTGGATCTCCATCCTCTCAGCCCCTCACTGAGCACCTCTGTGCAGTGCACAACCCACTCAGCCCAAGCAGCCCAGGTCTCTGTGAAGGAGAGCGGTGTGGAGGTGCTTCACAGGTCCTGTTTTCAGGTACAAGGGCACAGGGTAGCAGCTTAGACCAAAGCCCTGGAGACAGCAGCCTGGGGGTGGATTCCACATGTGCTGCATCCTGGCCAGGAAACATAACACATGTCACTTAACTTCTCCAAAGTGCAGTTTCTTCACTTGCTTAGTGAGCACGTAATGGATCTTGTGGGCAGGGCACAGGGACTACAGTGAAGAACTGTGGGTGCTTTGGGGGTGGGTGTTGTGGTAACATGCTTCTGCACAGGTGTCGTCTTGGACCTCTGAGTCTTCTTCAGCTATATGCCAGGATCCTCTCAAGCTTTTAACAAGCACTTGTTAAAAGCTTGAGAGGATCCTGGCATATATATCTGTATATTATATAGCTTATTTGTAAACTTTAGATAGTCCTGGGTCCTTTCCTCATAGGTTAGTTCAGACAACTTATTTCATCTCTCTGGCTTTGTTTATATTCAAAGACGGGATTTTAGTTGGTGCCTCGTAAAGGTCAGAATTAGCCACCTTCATGCACTTCTGCATATATGAGTCTCTCCCTCCGCTGACACCTATGGCTTGTGCTCTCTGAGTATAGGCACCACTCTTACAGACCTCAACTGCTGCTGTACTTGCATCTCTAGCTCTGGCAACTGAAAAGCTTAGGGCTTTCTTGCACAAACAGACATGATTTTATGTGGCTTTCAAGACCCATGAGGCATTCTAGGTCGAGCGGTGTCTTCTTGCCTCCAACTCCAAATTCCAAGACCAAGGTCCTATCCTCCAGGACCTCAACATGAAGTCTGATTTGGAGATAGGATTGTTATAGTTGTAATTAGTGAAGATGTGGTCACACTGGAAAGTGAGGACCTCATCACGTAGGGGTTGTATGCTTATAAAAAGGGGATGTTTGGACACAGAAGAGCCCCCCAGGAAACCGAAGGTAGAGAGCGTAGTAACCAAAAGGACAACGAAGATGGCATCAGACTATCAAAACCTGGTGGTAAGTCTTTCTCATGGCCCTCAGCAGGAACTGACCTGAGGATACCCAGATCAAAGACTTGCCCCATCCAGGAGTGTAATTCAATATATTTATATTATTGTAAACACTCAGTCTTGGGTCCTGTGTATGGCAGCCCCAGGAAATGAACACCTCAAGTAAGAGAGTTTCTCTCTCATATTCTGACGACCAAGAACATCCTAGGACCCAAGTGTGGGTCTCGGCAAATGGAGATTTCTGCATGCCATACTCCTGCAGTGATTCATGAATGGTCAAAGCTCTGAACCTTAAATCCTCAATTGCCAGAGGGTGACTGTGGTTATTTAAACCCTTTCTTTTCTACAAAGGGTTTGAAGTTAGAGAAGTATTTAAAGTAAGATAGTACAACCAAAAACCATCCAATATGACAATCAGAAAAAAAACAGAAGATTCATCAAAGATCAGGTGGCTATAGTTTTATCTTCATAGGCAATAAAAAGTACATAACTGATTGTGTTTTTCTTTTTGCTCTGGCCACTAGGAAGCTCATGACCACATTTATAACTCAGCTGTTTCTGCTTTTTAGAATGTACCTGAGCTTCTTCATGACCAGTCAGGTATAGGCCAGTGCCACAGGGGGACATGATGCTTTTCTAGCATGATATTCTAAAATGACGAGCATGAGAGATAATCTAAATCCTTTGAAGATCGTAGGAGCGATGTGATAAGAAAGGTACTACCATGTGAAATTTGGAGGGAATGTCTACTCCTGTTGCTTTCTCCACTTACTGTACACCCCCGACACCCACTGGATGATGACGTCACTTGTGAAATATTTTTTTAAGATTTATTTATTTATGCATATAGAACTGGGGTACAGGCCAGAATGCAGGGGCGGTGAGAGGACCCACCAGAGACAGTGGGGAGAAGAACAGGTAGATTGACGAAGTACACTGCTGAGGGAAGCAGTGGACGGGTCAGGAGAGGTCTGTTGCACCCTGTGGGTCACCCCAGGGCAGGGATCAAACCTGCACTGAAGCGGCTACGGCCAGCTTGCAGTGCTGCGTCCCAACCCGCTGTGCCACCAGGAAGGGCCCACTTGTGAAATCTTATGTAGAGCCAGAACTATGCACACAGTGTTTTAAACACTGTGGACTTTTACATATAATAAATCCAGACATTTGTTTCTCTCTTAATAAATCAAAGGTCTAGTCTCACTGATCCTTGTATCTCCTCACAACAATGGTTGTGGAGTTGTTTATTAAGTTAGGACACATGTCCCAGTTTTCCACAGTCTCTATCACTCTCTATTCTCTTTCCATTAGGCCCCCTGCAGGTGTTGGATCTGTGCCTCCTGTCTATTGGTGTCCCCAGAGTGAGGTTATGCCATAGTGACCATTCTTCCCGTATTGATGAGGGAACCAAGTTCTAGAAGCAAATGGTTCTGAGGTGAAGAGTGCTGCTCTCTGAGTTGTACAGTAAATAGTCATGCCACTGCCCACTGGGTCCTCCAAGATGGAGTGACTGGGAAGTGTCATTGTCAGAAGATTGCGGTGAAGGTTAAATAACAGTAAAATAGCAAACACGTAGTGACTAACACGATTAAGGTTCAACACATCTCACATGCACATACATACACACACAAATATACAAAGTATACTTATTACTATTTAATGATCACCTCACTGGGGACGAGGGACCCTAACTTACAATGTTAGTCAATTTCCACGGTGTTGCTACCCCCAGCAAAGCTAATTTCTAGTTACCCATGTGAGGTCAACTGGTTTGCAAAAAATCTGAGAATTTAGCAATTGACTTAAGGACCAGTGACAGGCAAGCTACAGCTTAATATACTGGCTCAGAATGACTTACAAGAACTGATTTTTTACATATTATATTATGTTTATTAGTATACACTATATGAGGTTTTGCTATGATATTATATTGTTAAAGATATATTAATGTATATGTTCATAGCTATGTGTATAACACACAGTGCCTAGTTTAATATATAATTTACATAGGTAAAATATAATAATAAATGATAGTTTTAATAGATAACATAATCACTCATATTGCCTCCCACTGGAATTATGTAATAAAATAGAAAATAAATATGGCATGTTGAAAGATTATAAATGAAGAGTAGAAGCCCACAAAGGCTGGTTTTGTCCTTTCCTTTCCACACAATGGGGGAGCAGGCTTCAGGCCTTTCCTCCCCTCCACCTCCAGCCCCGAGTACCGAATGCTTCAGCCATACCGCGCAGCGTGTCCCAAGGAGGCCAGATTTATTCATGTGTTCAGCTGCTGCTGGGATTCTCTCAGGCTCAGCCCCACCTGCTTGTCTCCTGGGAGCCGCCCACCTGGGCCCCGGCAGAGCATGAACGGGGCTGACATGATCCCTGTCCCAGACCCATGCCCTTTAACACAGGGTGCTGTCATACGGAGGCCCATTTACACCTGTCTATGGGCACAGTCACACACAGGTGTGCAGAGTAATGGGCACTTGCACACACTCATGTATACCTGTGTGCAAGTACACACACCTGTACACACCTGTTCACACCTGTTCACACACACAGATGCCACTTTCTCTTTAGCTATTTATCTTCTAGACTATAATGATGGGCTGGAAGCATCTCCAGAGTCGAGAGCTGGTGCCTCACACTAAGCAAAACAAGAACTTTCTGTGACTCAATTGATAAATCAACATAAAAGTCTTTTCTTAGAGCTACTATTCATTGAGCTTTTCATATGTGCCTGAGACTTCTGTACATCCATCCTTTGTTCCTTTTAGTGACGCCCTGAGTTAGAGGTGGTGTTTTCATCCCTAGTTCTTAAGAGAAACTGATGCTGAGGAGGGCGAAACTGCTTGGAGGAGGGTCGCTCAGGGGTCAAAGGCAGTTTCTTCTGTGGTTTTGTCTTGAAGGGCATTTCTACTTTCTCCCCAAATTTATCTTTCAAGCTCCCATGCTCAGAGTACTGGTTTTAGGATTTTAACAGGAGCCAATTCCCCAAAATGACAGGTCACAACAGCTCTCTGTAGACCCATGTCTGTCTGTCTTTTACACAGCCACGGTTATTTTTTGGTGCGAGCAACAGTTCAGCATGTGGAGGCTCATATGTTTCAAAGTTAATGTTGGAAAGACTCAGAGAGGAGTCTAGCACAGAAGCGAGGGGAGTCAGGTCGTGAATCAAACTGGGGCTAACTGTTTGGGGGGAAATTCATGGAGGGACCGACGGATTTGAAGCCTGTGGCTCTTTTTACAAA
>NW_004567129.1:7799234-7942015 GCF_000260355.1 Condylura cristata | reverse complement strand
AAAAAAAAAAAAACACATAGTGTGTGCCAGACACATGTGTAAGCACTGAATAAAACTGTCCATGACCTGCTATGTTCTGTGTGCTAAGTACACAAGAAAAACACTTCTGTGTCTTTATTTTCCTTCCTGATATATTTATTTTTTATATCTTTAGTTCCCACTTCATTTATAAGACTCCCTTTTTGGGATCTCCCCAAATGAGTGACAAAGGAATTGCAGTCAGTCATGAGAATTTCAGGGTTTGCTGACCCCTTTCTTGACATGTCACACATTAGCGAGGTGGTTTAATTGACCACTTTCCTCAAGAAGACTTAGAGCCCCCACTGGAAAAGCCAGCTGGGTTGCCAGCCTCGGATTCTGGCTCAGCCTGAGGGCTGACGGGAGTCTGAACACACACATTCAGTGACAAAGTTAAGAAACTGATCACCCCTGAAGCAGATTTGGACTGTTTTAAGCAAAGCAGCATTATTCCAAAGGGATCATGGCATCACCCAAGTTGATTCTTTTCTAAGGGGCTGATACTTGTTTGAAAGTGAGAGATCTATTTGTTGAGAAATCTTGTGCTTCAGAGGAATAACTTGGGCTGTTTTCCAAAGTTGTTGAAACAGACATGAAATGGTCAAACGGGCCCCTGTTCTCTTAATGACATCAACATCTGTTCTGGCCACCAGAATGTGCACGTGCTCAGGGGTAATGGGAGAACGCTGTGTGTGCACACACATCCCTGCACACACGCATATTCTTCCACAGGATAATAAGGAAGTGTGTACCGTGTAAGGGTGGTGAAACAGGGCTTTGGGGTCATCTTGCCTCACACCGAAGCCCTAATCCTTGCTAGCAGAGAGACCTGAGGCATGTTATATGTTCCCCAATGCAGAAGCTCTCACCTATCCAATGGTGATGTCAGAGGTCTAACACTGCAGGTAGATGGACACGAGTGGGTGGCCCATTTGGGATTGGATGGGGAAGGCTGGACACAGTCACATTCCAAAATGCTTCAGGAAAGTCTGTAATACCACTAAGTTGGGCTGACATTACCTATTATCACACTGATGGAGAGGAAAAGATAGATATGACTGAGGATCTACCCAGAGTCAGCACTGGCCACCCTTTTGGGTGCTGGGTTGACCAGCTAACCACCGAGGAGGCCAGCCCTGACCTGACTTCTGAAGCCCCTTCAGTACACTCCCAAAGCCACAGCATTCACTTAAGGAAATCATGAGCTGGCACACAAGTTGGCTATACTGTGCACAGGCATCCTGCTCAGTATACCACGTCCTTTTGCCCTCCTTATAACAGAAACTTCTGCCTTAGTTGGGAAGGTGGCCTCGAAAGCTGAGAGTAGGAGCCTTCCTCTTCTCCCTTCCCCTGAAAGGAGGGCATGAGATAAGCAGGAGGCTTCTGCCTTGACAGAGTTGCTGGCCTGGGCTCCTGGGAGGCTTGTTTGTGGAGACTGGAGTTGGCCCTGGGGCACTGGAGAGCCAGCTTCTGCTGAGCATATTTCTGGGCTTGGAATGCCATCCCTTGGAGAGCTGGTCTCTTAGAGACGCCAGGTCTGAGCAGGCTTTAGAAAACAGCAGAGGCCTGTGGCGTTGGGGGGGGGGGATGGGGCAGGGGTTCCCACACGCCAAGCTCCAAGGCCCTTTGTGGGGGGTTCCCTCAGGCATTTCTAATTACACGAGTTATTTCTGCCCTGCAGATTATGTGGTTCCTGCACTTGGCGTGAGGAATGAATCGAGTCATTATTAACTCAGCAAGTGTCAGCCCTGGGTCCAGAGGCTCCCATTTGGAAACAGAGCAGTTAATACACGGGCGGATTAGGTGGCTCTTAGGCTTTGCCACAATTAGAAACGCAGGACGTTTGAAATGTTAACTGGGGCATGTGGGTAGAAGGCAGTGCCTCGCTGCATTGCCAAGGAGATACCAACCCAGAGGAGGCTGCAGAAAACTGCATCAGGCTAGAGCCAAGGGAAGTGGCATGGACTGTGTCAGGACTGCTTGTAGACATGCTTGGCTTGCACCTCCCAGAGTCCTCCAGGCAGGTTTGTGGCTTCCACTTTACATAGAACATAGGAGTAGCTCAGAGGGGGTGAATCAGTCCCTAAATCTACACATCCCAGTGCAGCCCAGAATCTGAACTCAGTCAACTTTCTCTCTGCATGGAAACTTTGCTCTGGGTAGTACCTGTCCACCTCTACCTAGGGGAAACACTGAGACTTCTGTAGTGGCACAAAATGTGGGAAATGAACACAACAGCAACTGTAATGACAGTGGTTGGTTTTAAGTGAACGCATACTATGTAAATGTGCCGGGTTACAATCCATATCTAGTCGTTTTCATACTCGGGATGAGCAACTAATGAGCCCTGAGATTTGTAAGTAAATCAAAAGAACCAAATTAGGTTTGACATCACACTGTCTTCAAAGCCCACACTGTTTCAAATATCCAAATGTGTCTTCCTAACTGAGAGAGAAAAAACACACCCCAATCTAGGCTCTTCAATCACTGTTTGTGAATAAGCATTCATGAAATACTGTTCTGTACTGGGCATGGGGCTAGGAGCAAACCTACATCCATTCTTGGGGGTAGGTGCTATTTATTATATTTTTTATGGCCTGGATAAAAGAACTCTGAATTTCACAGCCTAAGTGCGCACTGACAGACAATTAAGTAAAGAAGATTAGGTATGCACACCGTGGAATATTACTAAGCAATGAAAAAGATGAAATCCTGCCATCTGCAAGAACATGAATGGTGGAGCCAGGGGGTATTATGATTAGTGAAATAAGTCAGGTGGAAAGGACAAAGAGTGTATGACTTCACACATAGGTGGCAGGTAAAGAACAAGAAATGAACAGTAAAAAACCTTAGGCTACGTGAATAAAACAGTGGATACCAAAAGGGAAAGGGGGTGGGTGGCCAACAATGTAAAGGGGGTGAATCGCTTGATGAGGGATGGAAACTAGACTTTTGGTGATGTGCATAAGGTAGGATGCACAGCTATTGATCGATGCCTGAACACCTAAAATATAGATGCTGTTATCATCCTATTATAATCCAAAGCTACTTCAATTTAAAGTAAACTAAATTTCAAGGAGTAGTGTTCTACTGGGAAAAAAGAAAACAACCTACTGTGCTCTAGTTGGTCCAGAAATGCCAAAGCACAGACTGCCATGTGGAGGAGAGACCTACATTGCATAGAGAGAGAGGACAGTGGATAACAAAGCAAACAGGGAGTGTGCAGGGCTGGGGGTGGTATGCAATAGGGACCCGATCATAGGAGCATGGCATCGAATGTCAATAGCCAAGATAGGCCGGTGAGGATCCTACAGAGCTAGACTGTGAAATGTTAGTTATGGGGTGGAGGGGGAGTTCACCAAGGTCCCAGGTCTTAAGAGCTTCATATTTTGTTTTTTTTAGAGCTTGGTTCTGCTAGGTTTTTCTAAAAGGTCCTCTGGCCCCCAGCACTTCACTCAGGCCCCTGTTTATAGTCTGGGGAACAGACAGGCAGAGTCAAAACCAGATTCCTTCGGCTCAGTTCTATTTTCCAGTTCCCTAATTACAACATTCCTTCCCTTTGGACTTTGTTCAAGTTCTCCTTTCCTCAAGTTGTGCCGCTACCACCTGATGCAGGAAGGAAGCAATAGATGGCGTGTTTCTAAGAATGATAAGAAGAGCAGAGCTCAGAGCCACTCTCCCCCACTCTCGCCCCCCCCCCCCCCGCCGCCTCATCCAGGCAGGCAGCTGCGGCCGCAGCCAGCTTGGGCCCCATCACATGCACCCCTGGAAGAGTGTTATGAGCTCAGACTCATCCACCCAGTGGCAGGTGAGCTGGATGGCGAACATACACTCAGGAGACTCCCTGTGCCAGGCACACAGTAGGCTGGCAGCAAATACCGCTACCTGGAGCCACCCAATCTCTAGTCATTTTGAATTATAGCCACAAACACAGGGAGCTTGAGATTGGCTCGCTGATAAATTTTTAACATTTTAATTAAAGCAGACCTGCCCTACCACTCGATTGGGCTTACTCACTTGAGTGTCAGCCTGCTCTCCTAAATGGGAAAGATGGGAGCACACATCGGGGAGGAAAAAGGCCAGCTTAACTTCAGCTTAACCGGGGCGTTCAGTGCATGCTCCTGCTGACTTATCTGTGGTTATTTTGAAGGGCCATGTGCTATCATTTCCTTGCTATCTCGAGGGAGGGGTCATGAAAATCTGTACCCCTACATGGGCGGGCTCCTTTCCTTTGTACGTTCTGTGAAATCTCTTATCGAGCTGTAAATGTGACACATTTACAATACCTATGACCCAGGGGTGTAGCATAGGTTACGAGGTGCTGGTAACTTTTTACTGTCCATCTTGGGGGAAAAAAAGTAAAACGCTTATACCAGTGCATGTAGATTTCTGCTTTAAACATTCAAACTAAACAGTTTTATTTGTTGTGCTTTTGACAGTTGTATCTAACTTCTAAAATGTAGGAAGTGTTTCCCCTGTAGAGGGAAATAACAGGATATGTTTCCTTCTTTCTCCCAAACTGTCTTTTCTTATTCAAGAACAGGGAATAAAGGTTTGAAAACCACTGCTTTAAAGCAGGAGTTACCAAGTTTTCTGGAAAGGACCATGCAGTAAGTATTTTAGGGTCTGAACACTTTCTGGAGATCCCACTCAGTTTAGCTAGTGTGAAAGCAGGCACAGAGTAGTTACCGAGTGCAGAGGCAGGTTATATTCTACTAAAAGCTTTATGTACAGACACTCACATTTGTGTATCATATAATTTTCACAGGTCATGAAAATTTCCTCTTCTTTTGATTATTTTCAATTTATTTATTTAGCAATTAAAAAATATTCTGCACTCACAGTTCATCAAAAAAAAAAAAAAAAAAAGGCAGTGGGTCATAACTGGTCCATTCATGGTCCAGCATTTGCTAACGTCAGAAACTTAAGAGAACTCTTTCTACCAATAATGGTCAGTGCAAATGGCAGAGCATTTGTCCTCTCTGGGCCCCCCTGGTTATCATCTTTAAGATTATCTGGTAATCATAAGCCACCCCGAGCTACTTATAGAAATGTGAATTAGTAACAACGAGCAGTTCAGTCCCTGAGTAGCACCAGAAACAGTTCTGTGTCAAATAGCTATGCAAAGAGCAAGTTTCCCCTCATATCAGAGGTAAAGAACATTTCCGTTGTTACCGAAATCCCACTGGGTAAGTCTAGACTAGAATGATTTTAGACTCCCTTCCTTGGTTCAAGCGTTGGCACATGTAGTTTTCAGCAATGAAAGTGTTGCAAGAAGGGAAGAGGAAAGAAATGTGTTCCCTTCCATAGCAAGAAGGAAGATGTTGGGGACTGCAGCGGTTTGAACTGGTTGGTTCCCCAAATTCTTGTTCACTAACCTCAGAAATATGCTGTTACTTGGAAATGAGTTCTTGGCATGTGTAATCAGTTGAGGATCTTGAGAATTGGGACCTAGCTGGGCACTAGGTCCGATGGTTGGTGTCTGTATGAGAGAATGGAGAAGAATAGAGGAAAGCAGACAGACACAGAGAAGGGGGGTGATGGGGAGTTGGGAGGGGCGGCTGTAAGACAACCGCAAGCCCAGAAAAGCTCAGGATCACCCACAGCCACTGAAAGCCAGGAGACAGTTATCAGAGGCATGACCCTAGCTTTCAGAAGGAGCAAGACCCTGCCCACACCTTCACTTCAGACTTTTTCCCTCCAGAGTTGCAAGGGAATACATTTCTGCTGTTTTAAGCCATCCAGTTTGTGGCCATCTGTTAAGCAACCACAGGAAGCTAATGCAAGGGCAGAAGGGTGATTTATAGGAGTTTTTATGAGAAAGAAGAGAAATGAGTTATTCGCCATCATATAAACTTTAAAATAATTGAGCAATGACCAAAACATCCAAGGAAGGATTTCAAAAGCACCCCGTAAAGAGCTGGGTCCCCAACCTCCCTGGTGACCTGGCAGTTAAGTCTCAGCACTATCAGCACTGCTATGACCTGAGTTTGACCACCAGCCAGGAAGCTGACCCTCACTGCCCAGCAGACCTCTCCTGTCTCTCCTGCTGCAAACCTCAGTAGTGTATTTCAGTACATCTGCCTGTTCTGCTCCCCACTCTGGTGAATCCTCTCACCCGCACTTCTGGCCTACACCCAGCTCTTCTATGCATAAATAAGTAAATGAATATTCAAAAAAAAAAAAAAGAGCTGGATCCAGAGAACACCACATTATTATATTTTTAAGATTTATTTATTTATGCATACAGAGCTGGGGTGCAGGCCAGAGGTGCAGGGGTGGTGAGAGGATTCACCAGAGACAGAGCGGGGAGCAAAACAGGAGATCGGCGAAGTACACTGCTGAGGGGAGCAGCGGGTGGGTCAGGAGAGGTCTGCTGCACCCATGTTATTATATTTAAGAAATTCCACTTTTCAGGGACCAGTGAATGAGAAAGAGGCCCTTGGGAACACACACAGAAGCGAGGAATGCAAATGGAGCAAAGAAGGACCAGCAGCCTTTCTGAAGGGAAGACCACCGAGAGACCTGAGGGAACTATCTAGGCCCTGGCTGGAAGTCAGACAGCGTGGAGCCGCAGGCATCATCCACATCACACTGCCCAGCAGACGGCCGCAGGTGCGGACTGGGAGGGTTAGCGGGTGTGTCACAGAAGTTCTTGCCTTTGGGGACAGCAGAGCAGGGCACGGGGCAGAGTCTAATGGGAGTGGTTAGGAGTCAGGCAGGAGGGAGAAGACAAGGCCACGATCATCTTACTGACTGTACTCCCAGTAAAGATGATTAGAATGTGAGACAAACTCATGGACCGTGGTCTTCTGCTTGCCTCTCCCCATGGTGTCTAATACAACCTGGTAGGAAATCGCTTACACTAAGACATTTGTTCCAACTTCCAAGATGCAAGACTTCTTTTGGGAGGAGACTCAAAGCACTCATCCCATCCCTGCCCTTCCCCAACACCTGTCAAACACACGTGCCCTGTGTGGACTGCTGAGAAGGGGTCGCTCTGCCATTACCTACCACTGGGTTAACCTAGCTACCTGGCCAGGCCATACCTGGCAGCCCCACTGCTCAGGGTACTTGCAGAGATGGGGGTCAGGTGGATGGGGTGGCTGGAGCCCGGGCTTCCCTGTGGACAGTGGTTTCGTGTTGTGGCGTTAGGTACTTCTCACAGTCTGCAGAGGTCGCTTAGTGACTGATAGCAACAGCCAGAGAGCCCCGCCCATGCTGTACCCAGCTCCCCTGCTTCCAGGAGTGAGTGCTAAAAGTCTGACACCAGAAAAAACATCTGGCTTGATGGGAGGCCCCGTGGCGAGGAGGCAGGATTGGCCCTCAGCAGGTCTTGCATCTGACTCTTCCTCTGTGGCAAGTTCTCTGCATCTGTTCGCATGGTGAACTTCGCCTCTTTGAGCCTCAGCTTTTCAGCAGTAAGATGTCATAGAGCTCTATGCCATAGAGCCGTGATGAGAGTCTGGTCAAGTGTTGAGGTAACATGGCAGAAGTGCACGGAAAGCAGCCAACAGTGACAGCACCACCTCTTGCTTGTGGCTTTTTTTTTTAATATTTATTTATTTATTGCTTACAGAACTGGGGTACAGGCCAGAGGTGTGGTGGGGGAGAAGATTCACCAGAGACAGAGTGGGGAGCAGAACAGACAGATGGACTGAAATGCACTGCTTAGGGGGACAGATGGCAGTCAGGACAGCTCTGCCATGCCCTGTGGGTCAGCTCCCTGGCGGGAGATGGAACTCGTGTTGCCAGTGGCTTCCGAGTGCTTCATAATGCGGGGCTTTAATCCACTGTACCACCAGGGAGAGCCCGCTTTTGTTTATTTTTTAACAAAGATGACTGTATCTAGAAGAAAAATGACTAAAGATAGAGGAGATTAATAATGAGGAATATGCATCTATTTTACGCGTGTATGTGTAAAGTAACACTCTAATGTCTGTTAACCACCAGTTTTGAAGACTAATGGCAATCAGTGATTTGGGAAAATGTCAAAATAGAATAATAAATGAGAAGAGTGAAATGATACTTTGTATTACAGCAAAAGTCCCCTCAACTACCATTACCCCAATCCTACACACCGAGACCTATAGATAAACGACAGGAAAGATTTACAGAAAAATGAAAATACTCATTAAGGGTAGGAATGTGGGTGCTTTTAACTTTCTTCTTGTAACTACACTCCATTTTCAAAAACTTTAGGAAAAAAAATAGACAACTATAAATCAGAGACATTCTGCAGGGGCAGGGAGGGATCAAAATGAGGGGGGAGGAGCACGGGGGACTATGGAGAAGACGCAGGGGTGAACTGGTGGGGAACCCTATGGGGCATATACTTGAGAGGAGAAAGCATACATTGTACAAAAAATGGACAATTATGTAAACTCAATAAATTATATATTAAAATAATAAAAAAGAAAATTAAGACAAAATTGCAATATACATGTATCATTTTGATAGTAAAAATTAAAATATGGAGAGAATTCGAGACAGGCTTTATAGTCAGACTGCTAGGATTTCAAAGGATGACTGTCTGTTTAGGAACTGTACAACCTCGGGTAAATTCTTTAATTGAATTCACTCAGTTTCCTTATATTTACTGAAGGGTGAGGGAGGAAGAACTGCATGCTTTTTACTAGGCTGTACTGAGAATGAACTAAGATAGTGTAAGGGCAAAGTGCTGGCTTCTGGGAGGAGTCCTTGTACTTTTTTTTTAACCGAGGTTCAGAAGATTCTTGTAGAAAGACGAGGCCAGTTTTAAGAGGACAGCCACATGCTTATTGGGTCACTGGCAACTCATACAGAAAGCTGCATCCCTCACATCCCTAGCCCT
The DNA here is from genome assembly GCF_000260355.1 of Condylura cristata. Classification (NCBI taxonomy): domain Eukaryota; kingdom Metazoa; phylum Chordata; class Mammalia; order Eulipotyphla; family Talpidae; genus Condylura; species Condylura cristata. Next base: position 7,933,164 of record NW_004567129.1, on the reverse strand, counting down.
ATTTCTGGGGTGCAGATATCCCCAGAAAAGACATGTCGTGCTGCCTTGGAGGAATTTGGCAGCCTCTTGCCTTGTCCGTATTATCTTCCCTTATCACAGCAACTCCTTCAGGAGTCCATTGGAAATCCCAGGTAGATTTCATTGATGAATCACCCTGCTACTCCCATTGCACTGCCTGAGGATTATCAATCATTTGGGGGATTCTTCACAAGAGCAGCAAGAGAGGAAGACAGAGGTCCTTGTCTACGTGTGGGAGAGTAATTCTGTTTCTGTCACTAATGATGATTAAAAACCACGAGGCCGAAATGCATATGCATCTGTTTTTGTTTTTTGTTTTTAAGAATTCCTATGTCATTATTTATTATATTGTTAAGTTTTTCTCTTATTATTTTTATGTATATTTTGATTTTTGCATAGAAGAACTGGGATGTAAGCCAAAGTTTGAGGGGAACATTGTGATAGGATTCACCAGAGACAGTGGAGAGCAGAACAAGCAGATCTATGGAAATACACTGCTGAGGGGAGCAGTGGGCAGGTCAGGAGAGGTCTGCCGCGCCATGTGGGTCAGCTCCCTGGCTGGAGATCAAACTCAGGCTTCAGCAGTGATGCTGAAACTTATACCCTATACCGCCAGGGAGGCCCCTTTTGCATCTCTTTTTATTCATTCTAAGTTCCTGTGCGTGGAACGATTAGTAGGCTTGTTTTTTTTTTTTCATTTTTTTTCCAGCTTCATTGAGACTTAACTGACACATGGTGAATGCTGAAGATGCCGCCCTATTCATTCCATGCACTTATGAATGGTGAACTGGTGACAGCGGGGCCTAATGCCTTCATCACCTCACTTAATAGTTAAAATACTCTATGATATGCCTGAAAGTCGCTAAGAGAGTAGGTCTTAAATGTTTGCACCACAAAATGGGAGTGGTAATTATGTGTGATAATCATGTTTGCTTGCCATTGACTTTAAACAACTCTTTTCATAGATGCGCAAAGCAAGGCTGAGGAAATGCAACATGTCCCAAGACATAGAGCCTTGAGGGACTGGACCGCCACTCAGAACCTTCAGGAGGCAAAGTGCAGAGCCCATGTGTTAACCCACCACACACAGGTGTCTCTCCTGTGGCCTCTCACCCCACAGGCCTGGGCACATTACCTTTCTGTGGGGTGTAGGGAACACAGAGGATCAGAGCGAGCTTTTGTGGACCTGCAGGGAGCTGAGGGCCAGCTGCCATCAACTTCTCCTTCATCCCTGTCTGATCCAGGAGGTAAAGTTAACATAGTCCCATTCCCTCAGGCCCTTTCCCTATTATTATTGGTCCTAAATGTTTTGATTGTGGTGTATTATGGATGTTATTTCAAATCAGCTTTTAGCCTTCAAAGAGATAATGCAATCGTACAAGACCATTCTCTTGCACAGACCGTCCTTAATAAAAACAATACATCAGGCACTGACTCTTAGTAAAGTGGTCCTCAAACCACTCTTCAAACAAAGCCCTCTCACAAAACCTCAGGCACCTGGCTTAGAAGTCAATGAGGAAAAAAGAAAAGAAACACATGATGGAAGGAAAGAGGGAGGGAGGGAGGAAGAGAGAGAGGGAATTTTGGAGGGAGGGAGGAAGGAAAGAGAGAAAAAGGGGTGGAAGAAGACTTTTTTTTCCCACAATTTGGTAAATACAAGGTGTGTCTCTGAGACTGTCACAAAGCATTGCCCGTCCAGTCCTGCTTCACAGATGGCCAAGCTGAAGCTTGGGTGTTCAGATCAGCGCTGCCCGTGATTAGCTGAATGTTGAGCAGTTATTTCCTCTCTGTGCTTCTCTGTATGTAACCTGCTTTGCTCCTGTCTTGTCAGCTGGGGTGACCACAGATCACTTTGCCCGGGACAGTCCCAGGTCACACCTGTTGTCCCGGCATGATTATTAATAGCACCCTTTCACCCATGGAAGTAACCTCGTTTGGGTGATAAATTACATACTCACCCCATGGCTAACTTGGAGTGTGTTGATAACTATAGAGATAAGAGTTTGGAAATGTTTTGTCACTGTGAAAGCCTTATTATCTAGTCAAGATATAGAAGGCTTTCTATGTGGCTCCTTCTATTGCTAAATTTAAGAAACAGAGGTGCTTTGGGAAGAGTTTATGGCCACTGGGGGAAATACTCAACGTTATAAATTGGGTCTATTCAAAATGAGGTGAGCACTCCGCATAGTCACCAAACTACTCAACGCCAACACCCAGAGGGGATACGGACAGTGGCCCCTGTGCTTGTGGGCAGATGATGCTGTGCTTTGCCGCATGAGCAGGTTAGCTTCTGCTTTGAAAATAAACAGTCTCAAGAATACTATGTGCTCTGGAGTTGGACAGAGAGCAGGGCGAATGGAGTCCTGTGCTCCTCTGTCCCGAGCGGCCAGCAGGGATGAGTGCCTGAGAGAAGACGCTGTTCTCCAAGGGTCTTCCCATTGCTGGAGACCCAAAGCTGAGACCATGGTCGAGCTGCCAGCAGCTTGCATGGCAAATGGGGCTGAGGGGGCCTGTTGTGAGCAGAGGAACAGAGCTGGCTACTTGAACACCTAGCACCTGCCATAGCGGGGTGGGATTTCTGCTCTCAGATGCAAACAATTTCGGGCAGAAGCCACAGGGAGAATTTGAGAGTTGAATAACCCCATCTAAACACTGTGTCGTCAAACCTTCCATTTTTCTGTTCATTAAAATAAAAAAGAAAAGTAAAGGAGACTCGACTCAGGATCAGAGTTTTATTTGGAACACAGCAAATGAGTCACAGCCTCCTGGAATGAAGTCTGCTCCCTGAGCTCCTTCACGCCCTGTAACCCTCAAGACAGTGTTCAGGGGTAGGTGCCCATTTCTTTACATTCCCCTGTGAGGCGCCGTGAACGGGGCACAGGGGACAGTTCACCTGCTAAGAGTCACGGAAAAAGAGAAGATCTCGGTTTTGCTCAAGACGTAGCTGGCAAGTGGCTGAGAGGGTTTCTGAAGTGCACCAGGCCTGGCTGCTGCCAGCTGGGGCTGGGAGGAGCTGTAGGCGGCTGGGGCTCAGCATGTGTCTCCAACACACTCCCAAACTGCCCCTCTTGGCACCCAACCTCCCAGACACAAAATCCCCAGAGATGGTGAGGCAGCATGGGGCTTCCTCATGACTTTCTCAGCCAGATTTCCATCCACTGGGAATACTGCCTTATGCAGCCTCCCTGGTGGGTTAGGGGTTAAGGTCTCAGTGCTAACAAGCTGTCTGCAGTCACTGCAGCACAAGTTCCATCCCCAGCCAGGGGGCTGACCCACACGGCACAGCAGACCTCTCCTGTCTCACCTGCTGCCCCCCTCAGCAGTGGACTTCAGTAGACTTGCCTGTTCTACACTCCACTCAGTCTCTACACCTTTGCCCTACACCCCAGTTTTTGTACGCATAAATAAATAAAATTAATCTTTTAAAAAGAAAAATGCTGCCTTGGCCCTCCCTGGTGGCGCAGCAGGTTAAAGCACAGCACTAAGAAGCGAAAGCCACTTCCGCATGAGTTCGATCCCCACCCTCCCTGGAGGTGACCCACATGGCTGGCAGACCTCTCCTGACCCACCCGCTGCTCCCCTCAGCAGTATACTTCCTCAGTCTGCCTGTTCTGCTCCCCACTCTGTCGTTGGTGAATCCTCTCACCGCACCTGCACCTCTGGCCTGTACCCCAGTTCTGTATGCATAAATAAATAAATTTTAAAAAATACTGCCTTTTCCTGCAATGTAATAGCTCCTCTTTCTGAGTTCTGCTTCCTACCTGTCCTCCTTCTAGAGGACTTAAAATATCACCTCTTTGCACACACAAGCAGCAAACATTTATAAGCAATTACTATGCTGCCTCCCAGGACTTACCCAACCTGCGACAGCTCATGTGGTTAAGAGGCCAACCTGATTCCCAGCAATTACTGTGTGACCTCAAAAGTGATTTTCTTTATTTTTTAAAACAGAGGAACTTAAGCAGGATGAATTCTTAAGTTCCGCTTCACCACTAACGAGCTATGATTTGCCTAGAAATGATAGACTTTGGTCCTCCAAGTAATAGTTTAGAAGGGGTGCAAGAGGAGACCTTAATCTCTTTCCTTGCAATTTCTCTCAGAGAATTTCAGCAGTGGTCCTGCAAGTTGACAGGCTTCTGACTTTCCCTCCACGCGGGACAGAACTCTCTTTGCAGAGTAGTTAAGGATTCATAACCACATCTGAAACAGTAGTTCTTCTCCTTCAACCCCGCAGAAAAACTTTCGGGGAAACACATGTTCCTGTTTCCCCAATATTCCCTTATTATTAAGCAATCAATGCTGAGAGTGTAACTTTTCATTAGCTTCAGCTCTCCCTCTAAAATCAGCGTGTCATCTCATTGCCTTAACCCAGAACACACCAGAAAAGAGTTTTTGTTTTGTTTGTTTGTTTTTAATACACCCACTTGCATTCTTGTTAACTCTATTTTAGCCCAATTTATAAATTGTAATTTTGAGGTCATTTGCTATGTCCAGTTATTAGATGGAAATTGTCTTTGATTGCCTTCGCTTTCCAATAGATGCTAACTTGCACAAAAAGAGCTACAATAAAACGTACCTGCATCAGAGCAATGTCCATCTATCAGTGTAGACTCTCTTAAAGCATTCCAAGGGTTAGATAAATTGTTTCCATTAAGCTGAAAATACTCCTTTGGGTGTGAGCTTCTAATTCATGAGTTGCTGTAAACTGATTCAAATAATAACAAGGATTTCTTTTCTCCTGGACTGATAATAATCGAGGGGAGAACATGCTGAATCCCTAAAGAAGATATTATCTAATGATTTTCACTACTGTCCTGAAGTCCAGACAAAGCTGTTGCGTTAAAATGTGGTTTTTGGAAGGCAATCATTTTGTCCAACTCTTTTATTCCGAGTTTACAATTAAAGTGTGATATCTGACTGACATCTGGTAGATGGATAGTAATCAAAACTGTGTTCCATGGAAATATTAAGAGACAGACCAGGAGCTGATAAAAACGGAAACTGAAGGGGGCATGAAGACATATTTAAAGTTTTTACATTTCTCTATTTTGGAAAAGCATTAAGCAGCACAGAATAAATGAGGAGGAAGCTTGACAAAGAGCTGCTTATCACCATTACAGATAATAGACAGGGATACCTCTTTTCTTCGTGATAATGTTCAAGAGATGCCGTCTCGGGTTCATTTAGGTTAATCATATGATCCGACACGAGGGAATCTCAGCTATCACAACAACCGTCCTGGAGTCTCGTGAAATGTGTCTCTTTATTACTGTAATTCTAGCAGGGAAAGTGTCTGCCCAGGGCTCTGAAAAGAATAATACAGCCTTGCCCATAAGGAAAATGCTGTCTACCACCTTCAGTTTGCTGCATTCATCCAATTAAATCTAGCATGTGTTTGTTTAATGAGTGTGTGGTCTATGCCAGGGGGTGCTGCACTCGTCACAGGGAATGAAGGTAGGAAGCTCATGTAGAGAAGCCCATGTAAGTGTCTACTGAGTGTGGACATATGTGCCCAGTGCGACCCCAGGAACTAACGAGTTTGCCCCCTAACATGATGAGGCTCACCGCAGGGTTCTGCGCAGAGACCCAAGGATAAGCCTCAAAGGCACTCCTGTTCCCCTTTTCAAGGACCCTGTCAGCTAAATTGTCAAAGAGGAAGTGGAGACATTGCCTTCCTCGAAGTATTTCAGACTAAGGCTAAACTCTTGCAGTGTTATTTTGTGAATCAGGCTACAGCTGGATATAGAAAAATGCAAATATGTCACATGCACGGGATTAAAAGGCAACATTCTTTTCTGAATCAGCAAAAAGTTGGAAATACAGACATTTAAAATATATTTTTAACAAGATTAAAATACGCTTATGAAAAAAAAAAAACAAGTCCAAACAACATAGAAGGAAATAAATAAATTAAGTAAAACATTCCCTCTTCTCAAACCTCTATGCTTATAAATTTCTTTCAGTGTTTTAATGCTCTGAGACATTTGCTATGCCTGTTTTAATTTGTGTCCTCTGAGTTTGAAATGATTGGAAGTCATATGACTGTATTCATTTCAAGCAAAGGAGAGCGAATTAATATTTACTGAGCACTACCTGTGGGTAGGCTTCCTGGTGCTTTGCCTAAATTTCTTAATATTCATCTACTGCAGGGGTTGGCAAATTTCAGACCTCAGGTCAAACCCAGTTCCATCCTATTTTTGTAAAGAAAGTTATTGGAATATAGTCACATTCTTTTGTTTACATGTGATCTAAGGCTGCTTTGCTGCTGAACTCTGGCAGAACGAAGTAGTTACAATAGACCTGGCATGGCCTGCAAGGTCTAAAACAGTTACTAGCTGGCCTTTTACAGAAGAAGTTTTCTGAGATAGTAATTAACTTTATGTGGAGGGAAAGGATTAGCTGAATATAAAATAAGCAGTTAACACAGTCGCAATGAATGATTTTCAATGAGTGATTTTCTCTTTATCCATTGTGTTAACTTTCACTAATGATGCATTTAGTATGTGCACTTCAATGTATATATTACATGTGTGAATTGTATATACAATTTAAAGAGAACTCTAGGTGAACATGCGTACAACTGGTGAATTATTACCAAGGAAACTCTTGCAGATTAAGACAATTTATAACTGGAATGTCCACTGTTCTGCTGTTTGCAGTTAAAAACAGTACTTACTCTAAAAGGAATTTCTTTTTAAAAAATGAGTTTGCAAACACTTTAAAGATGACACTTCTGCAATAATGTTCATCCCATCATTTTCTAAGAACACGTATTGTTTTGAGACCTGAGAAAAGTGGCAGTCACTAGCCTGATGGTTGCATCTGCTGCTGATTCTCCCTGGGCAGCTAAATTCTCCCTGCTTTCCTAGAGAGTGAGAACAGCCATGGGGTGAGGGGCTGGGAAAATGGAGATGGGCAGAGTTGCAGCACTGCACTTTTAGACCTGGTCCATAAAGCCCTCCCCCAGAGTTAATGACATGGAGAGAACCTCCTGGGTATACTCGGGAATCACATAATGGAGATAACGGAGCTACAAGATGGAAAGAACCTGGGTCTGGAATCAACACTGAGAAGAGAGCTGTATGTTATACAAGAGCGAAATACATTTTACTTCAGGTCTTTGAGACGTGGGAGTTTATCCTTTGTCTTTTCAAATGAGGGTTCACTAATTTATAGAGTTGTTGTTATCAGATGGCTTTGGGATGGAGGATTGATGTACAAATCCTTTCTCTAGATAATGCCATTCAATAGCTTCCTCTGGAAATCAAAGTTCTAGAGATCCCTTTCAGACCTCTTTCTAACTGGTATTCAATCACAATCAGTAAGCGGGAACTACAAATCTCACGCGAGTCTCTGTCTGCTTCTATCTGAGTTCTTCTCTAGCAGTAAGTGTGTCCCTAGGGACCACCTAGGTCTCTCTCTCCCTCTCCCTCTCTCTCTCTCTCTCTCTCTCTCTCTCCTGCCAGCATCATACTCACCATGTTAACTGGTCAAGCCTTTTCCTCTCTGTCACACATATTGGGTTCCATGTAACCTAAGATGGTATCCGGTGGCAATTTTTAAACTGATCAACCAGGATACTTTCTCACCTACTGACTCCCATATGTCTTGATGGGAGATAAAGCACCATTCCACCATCAGCAAGGAAGCAGTGTAGATAAATTCCATGCCATTTATAATTCATTTTGTCTTCATTAAGTATTCATACACTACTTATTGGCACATCACCTAAGCATTCTATGTAATAGAAAACAGAATAGCTAGAAAAGAAAACGGAGAACCAGGTTTATTAGGAGACTGGGGAGAGGAAAATAATTGATTTGCTGTATCCCCTTAACCTGACCTTATTCTTATAGGAAGGGCTCTGGACAGGTCACTCACAAGTGAATCAGGTAGCTATCTTGAGGATGAATTGAGCACCACCAATAGGAAGAACACCACTATTCTCATTCACTATTTGAACCCATATTTACTGGAAACCTAGTTTGGCAGTTCTGAGAATAAAAAAGATATTCTCTTTTTAAAGGTTTGAAACACACACATGCATGCATACATACACACACACATATAATGTACTGCTTAAATATACAGGTATGTTAAATAGATAACTTCCTGTCAACGGATAATTTCTTTTTTACTATTAATAGCAATAATCACAACATTAAGTCATAATGCATAATTATTAGGATAGCCAAAATATATGAAAATTGCAAATATGCCAACTATTATACCTTGAGAAATAGTGCACAAACTATCCATTTTCATTTTCATCAGAACCTAAGATCTAGTTTGTATTTATTATTCCTACTTTAAAAATGAAGACACTGAGGATCTGAGAGATCAGTCATATGCTCAAGGTGAGACAATGAATCATTGCTTCAGAGAGCCCATGCCTGTAAGCCCTCAGTGTCATTGTTCCCTAAGACAGGTTAATGGCCTATCAGGGAAGACATGGAGAGATAGGGCTTCAAATGAGCAAGCAGGGGGCCCTTCAGAGTGAAAGGAAAACAAGGAAAATGCAGTAAGTGGTTACTAGACACTGAAGCCAGTTTGTGAAATTTTTTTTTTTTTTTAGTTTGTGAATATGAATCTTGCTTACTAGTCATGGATGGTACCCAAACCAACCTAGTATGATGGTATAGAGAACAAATGAAATTAGAAGAGGAAAGCAAAGCTATCCCTTTGCATTCATTATCAGTGATGTTAAAGAGCTATTCCTTTGTACTCATAATTATTCAGCACCCCTCTCCTAGTGGAAAATGCCCTTGAATTAAAAAATCTAGGATTGACCAGATCCCTACACACTTGTTGCTTCAATGTCTACCTCTTTAAGTGGATCTTCTTACTTCGGTCAGTTCAGCATGGGAAGTCATCTATGTCTTGAAGGAACTGCAAATCCGGTAGACTAGTACACACACACACACACACACTCACAACTTCCATATTATCTTAGATTAGGGAACTGAAAAAAAATGCACAAATACAAGGAATGAAATATATTCAATCTCTTTGTTTTCCAGTCACCAAACCTCAATATTTCTTTCAAATTGACCAGGAATACCTATTTTTCCCCATCTTAATGGGAGATTTTTTTTATTCCCACTTGTCATAAACAAAACACATCCGATATATTTACATTTAAAAATTGAATTCAAATCAAGTGGGTGAAGATCACTCCTGTTAGTCATGGAAGTGCTATTATAGTCAACAATAAAAACAAATTAATGTGGGTTTTCCTTTGATGGAGACACAGTCTAGAGGGAAAACGTGGAATTAAAACTTCTCCATGTTTCAATCATCTGTGATCTATTTACCTATCATCTCTACACACCACACAACTGTGTCCACACTGCATAAAAGCTGTGTTCTAACATTCAGCCCTGATAACTGTTCTGTGGCGAGGTCTTCACTGGAGGATTTATGGAGACTGATATAATGATTCCACTCAGTCTCATTCTCTCCTATTTAACGCTCTATGGTAAAGAACATATATCTCCAGGGACAAATTGTCAGAGCAGTGTTTCATTGGCAGATGTATACCTATTCTGTTGTGACAACAACTCAACAAAAGGTATACATGTCTCCTCCACAGATCTAAGGAGTTACTGTCAAAAGACCTACACATTGACAAGGACTTCCCTTGCATTCAACTAATACATACTGGTGGACCCACTGAATTTATGAGTGAATGCTGACTATGCCAGAATTTTCATTGTTAAGCTCTGCTCAAGGCTTGGGAGAAGGCGATTATCTACTAAGTCAACTCAATTAGAAGAGGCTGCTCTTTACAAACTCAAGCTAAGTAACAGATGACAGAAGTACCCTTTGCTGAGCCAGGGCCTTCTACAGTACGACCTCAGAATGTACTCACCCAGTTCTTCTAACCCTGGCAGTGAGATCCCTAGAAACAGAGCTTCACAAAGAAATAGCTCAAATTCAATCTCTTAATGAGGTGGTCTATTACCATAGCATCCTCTTCTTTCTGGGATATTTCACTAAAAATTAAAATTCAAATACAGAAAACTCTATTAATATGCAAACAAAAGTTGGTTCTTTACAGCATAAAAGAGGAAATACATTTTGTTTATTTCTTCCTGTAATACCGTATTTAGATAACATATGTGTGTGTGTGTGTGTGTGTGTGGAGCTTTAGTATTTGCCTTGGCGATTCTGTGAGGGCTTTCAGGAAATCTAGACTGAATGTAACCTTGCTGGGACTATCGAAGACAGATGGATATTGCTATTGGAGAAAAATTCTGCTTACGACACACACACACTTTGCTGATTAGGATAAAGTTGAAAGGAATCATTCTCTTCAAGAAAACAGATCTTCCTGAAACAACTTCAGAATTAGTTCTATAGGAATTTTCTAAGCAACAAGTGTCAACAATTTGTACTATAGGCTGACCCAACTTCGTTTTCAGCTCCATAGGAGGCACATGACATACCCCAAAGCTGGGCATCTCTTCCAAATGCAAGAACAACTGGATATGTCTTAGCACGATCCCATTCAGACAATGATACCACATGCAATGAAACAACTAATAATAATACTAAAAACGTCAAGTGCAATACTGAAACATGTCAGTATTTTTTCGTTCAACTATGTCAGCAGCAAATCCAATCTGAAATATGCTGACAATGGTGTAGCTATGAAAACCAATATACTTGATGAGCCAGCCGGCCAATAAATTATATATGTGGACATATACATTTGTATGTGTCTCCTAGAAGTAGGAGACTCAGGCGATGGGGCTTCTGGAAGGCAGGGCCCATTACAGAATCAGTTAGTTTATCCATGACATTCAATCCTCCTCAAATGAGGATTCAGTTTAATTGATAGTGATGGGACAGGCGCCCCTGTGTGATCAAGACACCCCCCAAGAGATCATGGTATCTTCTATCAAGGCTTGAAATACCACCACAAGTGGAAGTCAGGACTAACATTATCCATTGCTACTTCTCACTGTATGGGCAGGAAAGAGGCTCTGGTCTACCATCGAAGATTTATTATTTTTTTTATCAAAAACATTTACTGCAATATATATTCTGGCAGTTTTAAAGAATAAATCTGCAATCATTCTTAATTCTTCCTCTAATTGCTCATTAGAGAAAAATTTTAGAAATATAGATTCTGGGTGATCAAAAGGAAGATGGATAATTACTATTATCCTGCAACTGGAGAGTATCACTAAGATTCTGATATATTTGAGTGTGTGTGTGCGTGCGCACCTTAGTGTGTGACTCAGCTAAGAAGCAGAGGGAACAAGCTCATGAGTCACCTCTCACTCTCACCCTAAAATCTCTCAATTAGCTCTAAGACTAGGAAGAATGGAACACACAGGGACCTTCCCCTCCTGTCCCTTCCAGTCATGGGAATTTACACATCTGTCTGAGCATCTTTGGGAAAAACAAGCACAAGTGAATTCTTCTGTCACTCCCTATTACTGACAGAAGTCTGAGTTGCCAACAACAGAAACTACTTTGCCCTCAGAGGCCCTGGAGTGAGTTTCTTTATTTCATGAGGGAACATGTTTTTATTTGTTTTCAATTATTTATCAACATAGGAAAACATCCTCAACTTAGAACAGTAAGTTTTCTGTTTAGTAAACAGAAAAACAAGTTTACTAAAAAAATGCCAATTTCATTTTGCTGCTTCAACCAAAACACCAATCATACCTGACTCAAGGAGGTAGATCAGAATCAGTTTCTGCTCTTTGTGCATTTCTCTGTTTTCCAAAACTCCCACAAAAACCATGAACTGCCTTATTAATAAAAGTTAATATTAATATAAAATGACAAGCGCACTTATGTTATTAGGTTATTGGGGTTTTGTTTTTTATTTTTTGCTATTTTTAGTGTCTCAGTTTAAAAATATCTTGATGAAAAATGTGTGACCCTTAGCATTAACCAAAGGCCAAGGGGAGATTTCAGCTTTCTACCTATCCAGGCATGGTGTCGGGTTAGAGTCGCTGAGAAATGTTTCTGCCCTGGATCTCACTGTGTGTTTGTGGAGTTTATAAACAAACTGCAGGAAAATGCAGGGAAAGATCTATCTTAAAAAAAAAAAAAAAAAAAAAACCTGAACATGGATTTCTGTTCTCCCTTTTCCATCTCTACGTCTCTACAGAGGGGAAAATGAGCTGTGGATCCATGTAAACTACAAGTTTAATATGTTTGGTAACTAGTCTTATTTAGTCCTTTACTTTTCCTAGCATTAGACATTATAAAACTGACAAAAAAAAACAAAAAAACAAAAAAAAAAAACAAAAAAACAGACAGCCATCTGTCCTAATGCTTTGTATCAAATATCCTGTCTTTTCTCTCTGAATATAAAATGCTACTTCAAAATGTACCAAACTCTTGTATATGTAACTTGTCCAGTGCAGAACTCGACTCAGTTTCATCCCCGTATTTGTCTGTGTCTGCAACGTTATCATATTTTAAGGAATATATGTTGACATCCAACAGAGTAGGTGAGTGAATCCTTCCTTCTCTCTATCAATAAGTTTTTAAAAAACTATCGACTCTTCTATTACATTTTCCATATGATCTTTGGATTCAATCTGTTATTTAAAAAAAGTCATATGGAATCTTAAATGAAACTCCTCTCTGTGTACAATATAATGTGGGATTAGGCTGATATCTTTTGAATCTCTTCTTTGCAATATTTTCAAGGAATTTAAAATTGTGATACACATTTTCTGTATGTCTTGTTAACTTTTTCCAAGGGATTTCAAATCTTTTATTTTGTATTGTGAAGATACCTCTGCACTCATACTTCCTTTTTCTATTTTGCTGATACATAGAAGATTGATTTTAAGAAATATAAAAACACTGTCCTGTACTTTTCTTTCTTCCTTTTCAGCTCTCCAAATTTGCTGCAGTCTGAATGTCCCCAGACTCTTCTACTTAACACATTCAGAAGCAATTAGTGGAAAGTGTGTGAAATTTGAGCCAAAAACATTGGCTCTGACATCTATTTGTGAACTTTAGAAGCTCTGGTACTTCTACAAAGCAGTCATAATACTAAAAATGTTAGTCACCCTTATGAGAATTAGAGCTCACGTATGTCTTATTTATGTTGGAAGTGTCACTCATCCATTCTCAGAAGGTGAATAGCAATAGAGTATATGTGACAGAGTGCTCAGATCGCACTTTTGTAGGGGTGACATATTGAATCGGGAGGCATTAGTTGCTGTAACAAATATCCCCCACTAGCCAGTATCTTATCACAAGTATCAACATATTTTCTTTTGCTCACATGACAATCTAAAGTGGGCTTTCTGATCTCTGTGTCCTTTGGGCACCTCTCCTCTGAGGAGAGGTTGGGAGACCAATGTCCATTCATCCTGAGGCTCCATACTCTTCCAGATCCTTAGACCCATCTAGTTTCAGTCAGCAGGTGGGACAAAGAAGTCATGGGGGGAGGGGTTGCACAGGAGATTTTCAGGTGCCCAAATGTAATCATTTGGCATATCCAATTGCAAAGAGTGCTGGGAAATCCAATTGCAAAGAGTGCTGGGAAATGCAGTCTACTCTGTATCAGGGGGCAGAAGTGTAGAATTTGTTGAGCATCTAGCTGCCACTGCCATAGGTACTATTTGGGGAAAGAGGAGAGGTCACTTATGTTCATACTGTTACTATTTGGGGAAAGGAGAGAGAACACTTGTGTCCATGTGGTTAGTCTGAAAATAGTCCAGGAAAATGGAGAGGATCCCTAAGTAATCAAGTCCCTTCCTTCTTTGCCCTGCCTTCTTTCTTTATCCCATGAACTAGGTAAGTTATGATTTATTTTTAATAAGACCAATTCTTATATTGTTTTTCTCCCCTAGAACTGAAAGACCAGAGTTCAATCTGTTTCTCTCATATGGAGAAGGCCTCTTCAGATGGCACTTCAGGCCTCTCTGAGCTGCACCTATAACAGATGATCTACCTTCTGGACAGCCAGAGAGCCCCTGGTTCTCTTTACTAACTCATTCTCTTCTCTGCTAATTCAGGTCTATCAGCAATTCCTCCCTTCACAGATTCTATGGCTCATTCAATTTTGGAAAAAGTTAACAAAAATTTCAAGGTGGTTAACATTTTTGTTTTCGGGACTCAGAAGTGACTTTATTTCTCCATAGAGGATGCCAGCGACACTGGACCTGGCTGCCCCTCGGGGCCAGGGAACCGGGCCTCCCTCACCAGCCTCCTGCCTGATGCAGGTTTCTTGGAGCTGTCCACTGGCTGGGCCTTGGCGCTGGTGGAGAGCTGGTGCCCTGTGTCCAGGCAGGGCTGGGCCCAGGCAGTCCCCAGCCCAGCCAGTGCGCCGGGGCCATTGGCAGGGGGGCGCGGGAGGGGGGAGCTCAGAGTGCTGCCCAGAGGAGCATGGATTGATCCCGTTCTCTCAGACACGGCAAAATTACTCCACCATATTTCATTTTCTTCCTAATAATTTCATGAAGGAGGCAACTTCATTATTCCCATTTTCAGGTAAGGAAATCGAGTTCCAACCAACAGGGCCAGTAACTTACTTAAAATCACAAGTGGTAGCAAAGAGGTTGCATCAGCTGCGACCTGATCATGAGCCCTCAATACAAAAGACCATACTCCACATTTAGAAATCCCCCCGTTGCGCTCAGCTTAAAGTGTAAACTTCTTAACCCCTCTAACCATTCCCTTCTGGGTCAGCCTCTGATTTTCTCTCCAGGATCACCTCTTGTCAAGAGTGTGTGTGCATGTGTTTACAGTTGACTGATCTTTGACAAGAGCACCAAAAACAAGAGCACACAACAGGGAAGGGTGGTCTCTTCAATAAATGTTGCTAAGAAAACTGCATCTCCACGTGCAGGATGAGATTGGACTCTTATTTTACACCATCCGCAAAAATCAACTCAAAATGGATTAAAGACTTGAACAGAAAACTAAAACTGTAAAACCCCTAGAAGAAAACATAAGCCCAGGCAATGATTTAATGGACATGTCATCAAAGAGCAGGCAACAAAAACAAAAAAAAATTGACAAGTGGGACTGTATCAATCTAACAAACTCCTGTACAATAAAGAAAATAATCAACTCAGTGAGAGGACAATCTACAGGAAGAAAGGAAATATTCCAAATCATGACTCTGGTAAGTAGTTAATATCCAATATAAAAGGAACTCAATCAACTCAACAGCAGAAATAAAAAGCAGAAACCAAATCAAAAAAAAGGTCAAATAACCCCATTTAAAATGGGGCAAAGGACTAAATAAGCCTTTCTGAAAAATAAAGGCACAGATGCCAACAGGTTCCTAAAAAGGTGATGGACATCAATAATCAACAGGGAGCTGCAAATCAAACCCCCATGTGATAGAATGGCTGCTATGAAAAAGGTGAAAGGTAGCAAGGGTGGGCAAATATGTAGAGAAAAGGAAACCCTGGCACACTGTTGGTGCGGATGGGAACGTTAAGTCATTAAAGGAAAACAGTATCGATAGTCCTCAAAAAATTAAAAATACACCACTACATGCTCCAGCAATTCCACTTCTGGGTATATATGCAGAGGAAATGAAGTAATCATGTTAAAAAGATATCTGCACTCCCACATTCATTGTGGTATTATTTGTCATAGCCAAGATATGAATATAACCTCAATGTATGTCAAAGGATTAATGGATAAAGACAATGTGAGAACTATCTATGTATCTATCTATCTCACATATAATGTGTGTGTGTGTGTGTGTGTGTGTGTATAAAATGGGGTATTATTTGTCTTGAAAATTTTTTTTTAAAAAATCCTTCCATTTGTAATAACATGGGTGAACTTGGAGAACAGTATACTAAGTGAAATAAGCCAGATATACAAAGACAAATACTGCATGATCTTTGTAATATATGGAGTCAAAATCATAGAACTCATAGAAGTAGAGCGTAGACTGGTGGTTGCCAGGAGTTAGACGGGGAAGTAGGTAGTAGGGAGATGTTGATTAAGGAGATAAAAGTTTCAGTTAATTAGATGAAGACTTTCTGGTGATCCAATGTGCAGAATGGTGACTGTAGCTGACAACACCTTTTGTAGACTCAAAATTTACCAAGAATAAGCTTTACATAATGCACATACAAGATTACTATGTGAGGTGGTAGGCATGTTATCCAGGCTAGTGGTGGTGATTATTTCACAACACATTCATATATATGTTGCATCACATCATCACATATATGGCAAAACATCAAGCTACACACTTTAAATTTATGTGTCCATGATATCTCTGATTGAGCCAAAAAGAAAATCTAATGCAAATGTACACACAAGCACAAACACACATATACACTGTCACATACAGGCACATACATGTGCGAACACATGCACACACAAACCCATACACATGCAGCTACGCTAAGCATATTTGTCTGTTCTGGTCATTTTACACTACCTTCTGGTGACTCAAGCTTACCTGCCTTTGAACTTGTAACAAGTGCTTCTTGAACACCTACTAAATTCCAGGCACTGCGGTAGGTGCTGGGGATATAGGAGTGATTAAATGCAAACCAATCACTTGCCTCTATTTATTGTCTTTTGTTGTGGGGGACATAGGTGATAAGTGAATAAAATAGAAACATGTTTTGACGTAGGGTTTGTGTTAGGAAGGAATTCATGAGTGACGGTGCATACACATAGAGCCACATAACAGTCACATAACTCTGGGAAAGAAAATCACCCCAGCGGAAGGAAGGATGCAAAGATCAAGCGTAAGAAAAGCTTGGCTTGCTTAGGGAATGAGACAAGTCCTTGTAGTTGGAAAGACAGAGTGGCTAGAGATAGGTTCTGAGAAGGAGCTAGGACTGACTCACATAGGGCCATGGGCCACAGTGAGGGACTAAACTTTTTGATCTACAGAAGTGGATAGTGTGAAGCAAGATGATGAATGGTATCATATGATTTACATTTTAATGAGATCGCTCTAGCTCTTCTGGTTAAATGCCAACTTATCTTGACACCCTGAAAGTTTTGCTTCCAAACCTGTTGTAAGACAGCAGGGACAGATGATCACTAACAATCAATGACAATTTGAAGACTCCAAGTCTTAAACATGAATTATTACAAACTCATGCTGTGGAGTAACATCAACATTATCCTGCTACCACACCAATGAGAGCCACTGAGGCCTATGCATTGTGGAAACTAGACATGGGCATTTTGGGAGGTTCTGATTAGGACCAAGTTTGGTTTAAACTCTTCCTCGACTATCAGAGAATGGTGCTGGATATGTAAATATGTGAATTTCTCAAAATCTTTGCACCTTGATCTTGGTAATTTTTCTTTTAACATCCAATTAGTAAGATAACTTTTTAAATTGCACCTTATTTTTTCCTTCGTGTATCCACTGTTGACTTGATAACATGACTATGTGTCCAATTTGGTTGTTTTTGCAGGTGCTTTTTTCTAATATGACACACATACCCTACAGCAAATGCAAACTGACATTGCTTCTGTACTAAGAGTTAGGAGACAAAACCCTCGAAAGAGCTGAGGCTTGCAAAAAAATGCTAAGGACGATAAAAAGGCCTGTTTGAGCTATGTTTGGAGCAAGAAGGAAAAGGGAGGGATCGAGAGTAGATGATGCAATTCGAACAGATGACAGCAAGAAAGCAGAAGCTCTCCACTCTTATTTTGCTTCCACCTTCCCCTCCCAGGAACAAGATCTAAAACTGGAAAAGTTCAAGCACGCATTGTTAGAAGTGAAATAAGCACGAATAGGAGTATAGGGGCGTTCACACAGCAGGGGAAGACTAGGTGGAGGTTTACTAGCAGGACATGTGTGCACTGTGACACAGTGGAGCTATCCGAGAAGAACTGGGGAACAGCGAGCTTGAGACCAGCAGTTGATGCAGATCAGACTTTCCAGTCTTAAATTTTGCAAGACAAACCAGATTCTGTGATTTCATAATTGAATTAAGCAGATTTATAAGTGCCGGCAAGGAATTCAAAATTGTTACCAAATGCCATTTAAACCCAAAGAATATTTGCCTGCAGAGTGGGTTCAGTTCAAGGCAGCCCTTTTAGGAATTTTGCCCCAAAGAAATTCCGTGCCGCTAGGTAACTGGCAAATGGGGCCACTGAATCCTGCAACAACTGACCACCGGACACAAGTTAACTGGTGGGTCATACAAGGTGTTGTCAAGTCTGAAAGGGTTGAGGAAGAATCCCAAGAGTAGGCTAGTGATTGATCTTGGTTTCCAGAAAATATCTCCAGGTTCCTGGAGATAGTAAGATGGTATGAAATGAACATGGCCAGGTATGTACTTCCAAAAGTACATACATTTATAAGCAAATGGTTAATTGACAAATTTAGTTTATTTATTTTTTAAATATGTATTTATTTATGCATACAGAACTGGGGTACAGACCAGAGGTGCAGGGCAGTGAGAGGATTCACTGGAGACAAAGTAGGGGACAGAACAGGCAGATCTACTGAAATACACTGCTGAGGGGAGAAGCAGGTGGGACAGGAGAGGTTTGCTGTGCCATATGGGTCACCTCCCTGGCTGGGGATGCTTGGAAGTGCTGTGCTTTTAACCCATTGTGCCACCAGGAAGGGCCCTAATTGATAAATTTAATTAAGAAAAAAAAACTACATGAACGAAGGGGATAGGAGCTAGTTGCCAGAAAGGCTTGTGTTATCTCAAGCACTTTTCAAAAAGGGCTACTAGGCATGGGATTCAAGGAAACTGTATAGAAATGGATGAAAGGTATAGGAGAAAATTGCCACAAAAGGAAATGTGGCATGACTTGCAGTAATTTTAGTGAATCTGTAATGTCAAATCCCAAAGAAAATATGCTAATTAATGAATCAATAGCCAGTAGAGAGAAATGTTCCTTAACAATCATTTCACAGAGTGTTTTCAGTTTAAGTATTTTCATCAACCGTCTAGATAAAGAACTGATGGCTGAATAAGCATAAATGCATACTGGAAAACATGAATTAATATTATTATTAATCATTAGACTGGTCTATGCTTATGTTTCAGCTCCACTATCACTAGCTGGGTGGCCTTGGACTAGTTACTTAATCTCTCTGATTTTTCCTATTTCTTGTCTAGCAAAGTGCAAGTTAAAACAGGCTCTACCTCCATTAGGGATATATGGAGTGAGATAAGTAAGGGGCTCGCTATGGCTCCCTCCATGGGGAAAGTGTCTGATATGTGCTGGCAGCCCTAATTAATATTCTGGCTTGTAAACTTGTGTAGATTAACCTTTTTGCAGATTCCAGGGCTTGGCAAAGTTGTATTCCTCTGTAATTCCTTTACTGTTGAATAAAGGAATGAATGAATGAGTCTGCCACCAAAATGGGAAATAGCAGCCAGGAGATGTACTAGTAGGGGTGAAAGGTTTTTCTTGCTCATAGGACCCTCCAGGGCATTTCAGCCTCTTATTTCAAGCCTGCTGATGAAATCCACAGGATTGCCTGGAGCAGTGAGATTTAGGGTCCCTCTAGACTTCACCCCCTTTTGATGTACCCACCTGCTTTGGCACAGCTAACCAGCTGGACAGGCCAGAAGGTGATGAGCTAGGCAGGCGCGTGAACAAAAAATCGCTTGTGGGTTAAAGTTATGCCTATTAATGCTATCCTGGACACAAGCTGTCTCGCTCTCAGTTATCCTCTTCAGGTTCGTCTCTCAAGATGGGTTTGAGCTGCTTAGAAAGGGAAAGTGATGAAAGGTATTCAAGCATCACAGATAGGGGTCCTGGGGTAAAAAGTGAAAACTAAATAAAATTCTGAATTCCTGCCACAGTAACTCAGAGAGTCTGGATGGCGTAAAGGCTAATCTTCTGATAATCAACTTCAACCTCCTGATGTGGTCCACACAGCTGAAAGTCAGCAAAGATTTTCTTAAATGCACGTTCATATTGCATGATGCAATTGTTCTGTAGGTTGATGATGGGTGTGATGTTAGAGAAAACTGTACTGTACTTCTTTGGAATCTCATATGAACTTAACATGCCACCTTTCATCCACAGAGAGTAATGATCTCTTTAGATGGGGACAGAGTATTTCAAATCCACCAACACAGGACAGGGGTTCATTGGAGAGTGAGATATCCAGAGGGGAACAGAATCTCAGAGCTCCAGGCCTGGCTTAGCTCCATCCTTGTTACTGATATAGCCACTCTCACTGCCCTGCAAGCCACCCCCCTACATTGCAGCTGGAGAGATCTTTTCAACATTCATATACTGTCTTGTATACTGTCTTGCCTCCATTTAAAATACTCCATTGTCTTCCCATTGGGCATAATTGACTCAACCACTAGATGGTTTAGCAGAATGCCAGTCTGCAGACTCTGTTCTCTTGCTGCCTCCTTCCCCCTCCTACAAATTCCAGCTCCATTCCGTGGGTGGCACTCTTTGACCTCCCCAATTAGATTAAATACCCTGTCATAGAATCTCATTGCCTTGCTCATAATACCCTTACATTTGCACACCCCTCTGGGTGGGAAGCCACAGTCCAGCAGAACACAGCTGCTTGCTGTCCATCAAACAGAACAGTGACAGCACAGGCACTGTGCAGGCCACAGGCGTATGGCCTGAAGCAAGCCTATGAATTAGGCTCCATTATTATCCCCATTCTAGAGGTAAGTAAAATGAGGCTTAGAGAAAAATTCAGTAAGTTGCTGCATTCACACAGCTTCTAAGTGGGGGATCTGAGTTCAGGTGACTGGAGAGCTCCAGCCCTGACGGTCTGAGCCAGTGGTCGTGAGAGTGGGGTCCCTGGACTGCCTGAACTTCCTTAGAAATGTAGAGTTGTGGGCTGTATCCAGGCCTAGCAAATCAGAAACTCTAGAGGTGGGACCTGGGGATCTAACAAGCCCTCCCCTGCACACTCAGATTTGCAGACTACTGCTGTAAGCCTTATTGTCCTCCTGTTAAGTCTCCATATGCTAAATGTTTGAGTATGGAAGAGAGGAGTGGAGAGAGGGGAGAAGAGGCAGGCAGACAAAGCTCTCCAAAGGAATATTCTCAAGTAAGTTGCCATGGCTTGACCATACTTTAATCTCCAAATTGCAAAAACATTAACATTATTGATTGATCAGACATCAATCCAACAGAAATTTAATTAAATTAGAATGTGTCACCAAGCAGACCTGGCTGCGTCATGCATAAATCTCAGGTAATAAGTTGACAAAGAGACAGCTGTCCATGGTGGCTCAGCCCAGGCTGAATTTATCTGCCACCATTTTCTCTACTCAGGCTGTGATGGCCCTGCATTCGCATGGAAGGCACAGGTAAAATGGGGTGAGCTCCTGATTTATAATGCCCACGGAGTCCCCAGCAGCTGTGGCATCCAAGGAGTCCCTTCTCCTGTCTGATTTACTGCTGCCCTGGGCTGGCCAGAGTGCTCTGGGGGGGATGCCCCTGCCGGAGTCCAGCCCTGGGCTAAAACGCTGACCCAGGCTGAGGCCTCCTGAGTGAGAGGATTAACACTCGGGGTGTCCTCACGGTGAATGTGTCCTCTGGAGGAAGCCGAGGGCGGGGAGGGCGGGAGACCTGGTCTTGGTTGGCCTGTCTTCCTTGCCTCGAGAAAGTATTTTGGTGTCAGTAATCAGCTGCACCTGCTGTCCCAGAAACAGGTCTGGAGCAGCCCCAGCGTGCCCCGGCATCCAGGCAAACGTCTCCGTCATCTGCACAACCCCAGATTACCCGGGGCAGGCTGGGCCATTGGCACTGAGAGCAGGCCACAGTAGGCCAGGAGGCATGCAGACAGGGTAACTGGTCCCCATGCCTGGAGAAGTCTGAATTCTAGGTGGTGGGGTAGGGGGTGACTGAGGACAAGATAATTCAGGGGGGGCAGAAGGGAAACCAGAGAAGCAAGAGCATTATAAATCACCAGGACTATTCTCGTCTTGGATCAGGAAGTCTACCAGGAGACCCTTCTAATGGAGAGCTCTTGTTGTTAATCCTCTGCTTTCTCTGACTGCCTTCCATCAGTCCTGGGCTCACACTTCCTTCTGAATGGACATCTTCCACATGGGGTGTGTCTGGAGGGACAAGCAGATGTCCTGGAGGCCATAGGCCGTCCATGTGCAAGCAGGTGTGTATTCCTTAACTCCCTTTCATGATGTAGCCTCAGCTGCTGGTTTTGCTCTAAAGCAGAGGTTGACAAATTACAACCCTCTGGTCCATCACATGCTTTTATAAATAAAGTTTTATTGGAACTCAGTTGCATCTATAGATGAGGTGATATTCATGTTCCAGTGGCTGAGTTTAGTGGGTGAAATGAACAGGTCTGGACCACAAAGCTGAAAGTACTGGTTACTTGGCCTTTTACAGAAAAAAAGTTTGCAGACCAGTAAGCTAGAGACATGGTGACTGGTTAAGAATAGAGTACACAGAACATGGAAGAGTGCTCAGGACTCTGGCAGATCTGGGCACACAGATGGGGTTTCCCACCTATTAGCTGTGTGCCTTTTTGCGAGTCAAGTCACCTCTCTGGAGTTTAATGTCCTCTCCTGTTAATGAGGATACTAACATGGTCAACTTTACCAAACTATATGGAGATGGAGTACGTTACAACATGAAACAATAGTCCTTTCACAGCTCAGGGCTTTTAGTATAGAGTTACACTGAAATCCACAGGCCACTAGTGATGTTCCTAGTACCCTATAACACAGCACAACTTAGAGTTCATGATGGCTCGATGAACAGACCCTCTCTATCCTGCTCAGAAACGTGGTATCTGCTCCCTCACCCCCCATCCTGCACCCTTTCAATCTGTACAGACATTTCATCACATGACCGACCCACATTGGCATTTTTCTGGGACGTGCTTACATTTGGAACGTGAAGGATGTCCCAATAGATCATGTGAGCAAAGGAGATAGGAACACTGGTTCTGAGGAAGTCAGAACTTCCTTGAAATGTCCCTTTCTTTTGTCCTCTGAACCCCAACTCTTGGCCTGGTTGGATACATGCCAGGAGGGACGCCCATCCGCTCTTTCCTGGCAGAGCTGGAGGGTGGATAGAGGGCAAGCCCTGGTGGATAGAAGGCAAGCCCTGGCTCTAAGGCCCTAGATGCTCAGAGGGCCCAGGGGCCCAGGCTGCAGCTGGGGACTCAGCAGAAATGGTATCCCTTCACTGACAGGGTTTTGGGGGGAGGCATCATCTCCCACTTTGAGTTCTTGGAGGGCAGGGTCCACAACTTCCAACACAAATGTAATACTATTGCTGCTACCAACAACAGCCAACATGCGTGGCTTCTACTGCTGCCACATTTTATTTATCTCACAGACACACAATGGTATTATTCTCCCAAATTTTAATTGAGGGAGCTGAGGTTTGGATCATCATGAAACTCCTGTAGGAAGGGGAGCCTGTCACCACCCCACAGGGCACGGTGCCCACAAGGCTCCCAGAATGCAATGTTTGAATAGATGGATGAATGGATGGCACTGTTTTGTTTGACTCCAGAGCTTGTGCTCTGTCTACTATGTACCAATATCTCTTTTTCATCCTGAGAACCCAACACAGTGAGAGGCACTCAATTTGTTGTGTCTACTGGGAAAGGATGAGCGATCGGAACCAAAAAGACCAGGGTTTCCCTCAAAGTCTGCCACCAATTGGGCAAAATATACCATCTGCAATTCAGAGATTATATGTACCTTCTGGGATTGTCATGATTAAAAGAGATGGCTAGAGAGGCAGGTGAGTAGCTTGGTAGGGGAGTTGGAAGGGAGGAAAGGACAAACGGGATAGATGTACAGAGCTTTGAATGAAAGGATGTATGGAAGGAAGGAAGGAAAGATTAATGGAGAGAAGGATGGATGGAAGAGTGGATGGCTGGATGAACGGATGGATGGATGGATGGAAAGGACTACAGAATGCCTGGAAGACAGTAGATAGTAAGTAGAAGCTACTATCAATCACTGTGCTCATTAACACCACATCATCTTCACTCATTCACCATTATTCTTGCACCTGTAAAATTACAGGTCCACATTTGTTGGGCTTTCCTGCTGCCCTACCTTCCTGCTGGCCAGTCTCAGACTTGCCAAGGGAGGAAGAGGTGACCATCATATCCACACATTGGTGCTTTTGCACTGGTGCAAGTAGCCAGGGGATGTTTCCATTTTGCAGAGTTGGGGAAACCACAAAAGGAACTTGTAGTCTTCACCAAACAATATCAGACAAAACAACAAGGAGACAGAATGTATCCATAGGCCCTGCACACCCCGGACGATTCAATGTGTACAGACCTCAGTCACTCCACTGAGCTCTGGCTTGGGGTAAGGGCACTGAGTGAGTGTGTCTTTATGACATTATTGATTAATTCTCCACCTGCAGTTAAAACCCATGCCCAGACAGACAATAAAAATAAGTACTTAACTGTATTGCAAGCTCTGTCGACTAAAATGGATTTTACACTTAAAGATACAGCCGATCCGGGGGAGGGTTTTAATGGCAATTTTGAGTTTTAAATTTAAAAAATCAAATCTTTGAAACAATTAAATGCGAAAATCACTATTGTTGCTCTTTGTGGGTGGTCTTCTCATAATGTCTACAACCTCGGGGTAGAGGTGATGGTTTCGAGAACATCCATGAGTGGGGTGGAGTTGGTAATGCATATAATAGGGATGACGTTCCCATGTGTTGAAGGACAAAAAGTGAGAAGACAGAAACAGGAGAGAGAATATGACTATAGTATGTCAGAGGACAGAGGAGGAAGACTTTAGGAAGAAATTGGAGAAGGAGTAATGGAGAGGAGGAGGAGGAGGACAGAACTACTTGTAATCTTTGGCCAGAGATCAGTGCTTACCCCTCATCCAGATCTTTCCAAGTGGTTGCAGAAGAAAATAACCCCAGCAGAAACTTTAATGTTCTGTGATTTATGTCTTTGGGGGAAATCACCCCGTCCCAGGTCAATTATTGATATATATAAAACTGTCGAGCACCTCTACTATTGGCACAAATGATGTCCAAGTAATCCTGAGGTTTCTCTCACTCATATTTCTAGGTGGTTAAGAGAGTGACTGGCCAGACAGTCAGACAAGTCAAGGGAAGTTCTAAACTCACAAGCAGGGGGACGAGGCTTCTCAGGTATTTTCTAAGTGCCTGTGTCTGCATTTGATCCCCACCAAAGACCAAAAGAGGTTAACCTGGGATGTGCGGAGAGAGAAATTCCAATGCTAAAATGAATGGGCTTAACTCACAAAGGTGCAGTCTGTCTATCTGAACCTTGCCTTTCTCCAGAAGGCTATAAGGAGTGGAGGGGGAAAAAATCTACTACAATGAATTGGGTGTGGGGAAAAGCAGGAGTGGCAGATGTCAATCATTATTAAAGTTGCATGTTGAGCACACCGGGGTTGGATTGGTACTTGCAAAATTCTGAGGAATCCCAATTACCCGTATCTTTGTATAATGCCCTCTCCTTGAGCTGGGATGTGACTTGTGAATATGATAACATATCATTCCTGTGATGATGTACACCAAATGGCAGGTGTATTTTAGGCCTCTAATCAGTTTGACTTTGAGTATATCAAAAGAAAGATTACCTAGGTGGGTCAGACCTAATCAGGTGAGCCACTGCAGGTGAATTTAGACCCTCCCTGAACTCAAAGTTTCAAGGCAGTGAGACTCCCTCTTGCTGGACTTGACGAAACAACCCTCCATGAATTCTTCAGCTGGAAGGAAACAAATTCTGTTAACAAGCACATCATCTTGGAAAAAGGAACTCCAACTTCCATTGATACATTCTTGACGATAGCCAGGTAAGCCATGCCCAGAATTCTGACCCACAGAAATTGTGTGATAATGATTGCAAGGTTGTTTTAAGCTTCTGAGTTTGCAGTGACTTGCTGCACAGCAATGGACATCTGAAACCATAAAGAATGATGTTTAAGAGCATGGCTGAAGATGTGGATCCCAAACCTATTCTTTTCTTGCAGTGTGGTTTTGACAAATTCAATTCCTCTCTCTGACCCTCAGTTTCTCCCTCTTCAAAATAAAGACAAGAAGAAACCTTCCTAGGATAATTGTGAAGGTAAGACAGGGAGAACTCAAAGAGCATGACAGTGCTAGGTGAGACGACTGATATACCACTCTGGTAGTATAGAGAAGGATGACAAGATGACAGTGATTGAGTGGATTTGGAGTCACGTGGCAAAGGCCTTCTGTCAATGGTTTCCTGTCTAACCTTAGGCAACGAAGCCTGTCATCTTAGTGCCATGGTGTATCCATCATTGAAATTTATACAAAATATGACTCTCTGTAAGTACTCACTCTCTGTAAGTACTCATGTGCACAGGCCAGGAGAGAGCTGCCATCAGGATTACATTAGTCTGTGGCCATCTTGAAGGCCTTTTCTGGGCTTCTCACTCCAAAAGGTCAAGGAGAGACCATCCCTGTCACAGGTGATGGTCCCCCCCTACAGGACATCAAATATGTCTGACAAGGCCAACAGAAGTCCCCAGAGCACTGCAGGGCAAGAAGGGAACAAGGAAACTAGCAATGGTTGAAAGGAACCCAGGGATGGAGCTGCCGTAATTACTTTAATTTGAACTTGGCAATGGCCAGAGCTGTCAACAACACTCTTCTTTTGAGAAAAAAGGTGGCACTGGATCATTTTAATGACCACAAGGACCTCGGTTGTGCTCTGCAGTTGAAAGATGGCTCTTCAAAAGCCTAGAGTGCAGCTCAGGAAGGACTGTTTCATCTGTGTTCATTCAGATGAAAGATGGCGTTCTTCACTGTGGACATGACTTGCTGGGCACAGAGTTTTATACAAGTGGTAGTTCTGGCCAGGCTGCCCAGGTCTACACAGCATGAGCAAGCTGGGCCTGACTCTCTTGGTAGAAAATGGCATTTGCCTCCTATTCTCTACTACATAAGAAAACTACCTTGAAACCTGTGTTCATATATACAAAGAGGAGAACTGAACACCTCTTGAGCTCCAATCACATGCTAAGCATGGCCGGTTGCTCTATATGCAATTGGCTCCAGACAGAATGGGGAGCAAAACAGGCCAACTGACTGAAGTACAATGCTGAGGGAAACAGCAGGGAAACAGGAGAGGTTTGTTGCGCCATGTGGGTCACCTCTGGGGCACGGATGGAACTCACACTGAAGTGGTCGCTGCCAGCTTTGCAGAGCTGCACTTTAACCCACTGCACCACCAGGGAGGGCACCCCATGTTCATGTTCTACTTTGGTTTCCCCTTTACCTTAAACTCTCCGTGTGGTTGCATTTCATCTGTTGTGAGCGTCTTTACAACTCACTGAAATTCATTGGGAATGAAGTTCCTTGTTAAAAAAAAAATGAAATACTCAGAGCTTAGACATTGTTAATCTTCTTTTCTGGAGAAGACAACAAACACTTCAAGAATAGCTTGCCAGAAGTCTTGGAGTTGGAGGGGTAGAGCTCAAATTTCAAACTTTATATCAAAACTCTCAAGCTTCCTTCTAACTCCCCCAACTTCCAGCTCCCCTGCACTGAGGATGGTGGCAGTTAATAGCAGTGACAGCTGACAGTGAATGAGAACTTACCATGTGTCCCCACACTTCACACCACCCCCTCAGAGGAGGTTTTTATTTCTCTATTTTATAGACTAGAGTATGGACCAAAGCCTAGGAAGCTGAAGAAACTGCCAGGATCACGTGGCCAGAGAACTTGACTGCAGACTGTTTTCAAAGCCAGCAGAGCACACGGCCAGGGTTCCCCAGAGAACGAAGTCAAACTCGACGGTCCCAATGATAAGACACACAGAAGTGGGGGCATTCCAGAGATCATTTGGTCTAATATAGAATCTTGGGTTGCACTCTCCCACCCTGGTGGTGTACCATCGTGACACACCGTGGGCTATCTGCACAGACCACCCCTGTGTACCACCTAGCATCCCAACCCAGCCCCCCATACCAACCCTGGGTTCCATCCTAGTGCACCCATGTACCAGCTCTGTGCACCCCACCTACATGTGTACCACTCCTTGTAACAGGGTGACACCCCCGCTACCACCTGCCTATGTCAACCGCATTTCTGAGCTGCACCCCAGTATCCCGTGGCCACCCCAGTCTTCCTGGGTACCATCCCAGAATACCTGTGCACCATCACAAGCCAAAGTCCTGTCCCCACAGTATGGTCTACCATCCCCTGGAGATACAGCCCATCACAACACAAACTGCTGTGCTGTGAGAACCAGAGACCAGTTTGTTGCAAATGTGACATCACATCAGTTGAAGGACCCGCCTCCACTTGCTCCCGTGATCCAAACGTGAGCGGCGTTTGTCAGGGAAATGGCATCATGCCAGATTTCCCTAGCTGCTCTAGCAGCACGGGGTTTGCTCACCCGAATCCTGGAGGGAAACCCACCAGTCAGCGCACCGTCCGCACTACTGAGCATATGAAACTTCAAACTACCTCGAATCACAGGCAGCACCGGCCCTAGAAAGGAGACTGACTCGCTACCATCTGCCTGGTACTTGGTACCATGGTTGTGTTTTGTTGTCCACTGGCTTTATTGCCTCCATTTTAAAGATGAGAAAAATGTTGCTCGGAGGTTGTCACTTGGCTCAAATCATGGGGGTAATAGTGAGGAAGCTGAGGCCGGAGTATGGTCTTTATGGCTCACATGCGCACCACCCTACTCTGCTTCTGGTAGGTTTTCACAGGCAAAGTGAACAGGAGGCTGGCTGCTGAGGAGCGACGCTGGCATCCTCGCACCATGAGAGGCCAACTATCTCCCTGGGGCCAGGCTCCAGGTGTAGGAACAGCCAATACGCCGTGGCTGCACTGCTTGGTCTGTCCGAGGCACCCCCTCTCAGCACCTCTATTTCATGTAGGGTAAACCTGCAACTCTCCACAGGCCTGGAGGGAGCATGTTGAAAACCCATGCTGCACAGAAAGGACCGCTCAAATCTCCAATTAGTAACATGGTGTCGGTTTCAATTCTTTTCCAGGTGAAACTGGGCAGGCGGAATTCTCAGCTAAGGTGGAAGACATTTTTTTTTTTTTTTTTACTTTTACAAAATACATTTTTAATTGGTTTGGATCTTTAAAAAAAAAATGCTAACTCTAAGCACAGCCTGGCATGACCCAGATTGGGACAAGCAGAGGGGGAAGGAGAAACGAAGGAGAAAAAGTTCCTCCTCTGGACCAAGGGTCAGAAGTGTGGATGTTATTAAATAGGAGCAAAGTATTAAAAGCCAGGGGATAGGCTGAATTTTGTAGCTGGCATTCAGAGGTTCTATCAGATTTCATTGCAGAGAGTAAGTAGGAGGACTGGGGGAGTCGGGGATAGTGGCTATATATGTGACCAAATGACAGGGGTCAGGAGCACAGCTAGAGTGGACAGGTCAGCTTGGGGGGGTGGTAAGGTCAATTTGCCGTGAACCCAAGGCAGTCTCAGTCCAGAGTGGACATGTAAGGTGGGCTTTTGCAGATGTCACCAACTGTTCAACAGACCCACTTCCCCTTCACTCTGAGCAAACAGCTGGACTACATTTCCCAGCATGCCTTGCAATTAAGAGAGGGGCCATGAGACCTGCTATGGTCACTAGCAGGCAGGTAAAGTAAATCATACTGTTTCCAGTCTGTTCCACTAACATTTTCCACTTGATATTTCTTCTTCTCTTTCTCCATCTTCTAGTTCAACAGAGAGGAAGATGAGTCTTTCTCTACACTCATAGTTCAGTCCCTGACTCAGCACTTGGGAGAGATGTATTCAACCAGCAACACCCTCATCAAATATAATCTGCTTAATAGGTTGTTTCTTTTTAACCAGGGTATTAACCTACTCTGATCAATAAACAAAATGAGATATGTCAAGCCTAAGGGACTATCCTGAGAACAAGACTGACCGGGGGAGGTTTATTAGCATCTCCAGTAAGATAGGGCAGCATGAAGTGGTACGTTTGGGGGGCCCAGGTGGGTGAGAGTCCTGAAGGTGTGGAGAAGACAGAGAGCATTCTCAGCACAGCTGTAGAGGCGGGTATCCAGCAGAATGCCTCCCATATGCTCTTTACCATGACTATCTACTCTCCCTCCTCCTGGGCTCCCTCCCTCTCACTTCACCATCCTCATGGACATCACTCCAGACCCCCCTGAACATTTCCTACACCAGTTCTGGTATGAAGCAGAGTCCATGGTTTAGCTCACTTGTTCCTCACAATCACACTCTGAAGGAGGCACTGCTACTAATCCTACTTGGAGACAGGGAAAGCTGACGCTACCGTGAGGAAATGATTTAAACAGTGTCCTTAGGACATAAATCCTGCCTGTGTGACTCCACAGTCCGGCTCTTGATCACCGGGAGGCTGTTCCATCTCGGCGCTGTGCCCAAGCTTACTGCCTCCTCCTGTCCCTACCCATTCCATCCACCCACCCTTCCTTTCATTCACCCTGCACCACACCCCCCACCCCCTCCACCCACCCAGCCACGCGCTTCTTCATCAATACATTCTAAGTTTCTACTCAATTTCAGATCGTGCCAGCCCTGACACTACAACACGAACCCTAGAATGGAACCCCCTTTAGAAGGCACCATGTAGGCAGGAAAGACTGCCACGGGGAAGGCACCACCACTGCAGCAGGGTGTGACCTACTCAGACTGAGGAAACTACTCTGCATTAAGAGTGGAGGTCAGCCTGGAACTGGGAGAGACTGAAGACGAACAGCTGGCAATAGAAGCAGAAAGTGCTTGGTCGTGGGTCAGATCTGGGGAGCGCCATGAAAAGTGTTTCAAAATTGCTGTGGGCTAGTCGACAAGCGGGCAGGGTTCTTATTCAAGATGCCCGGCTGACTTCAGTTTTGAGCACAACCCACCCCTTTGCTGACAGCCCCTCCTCCCAATTAGGGGAGACCACAGTCATATGATGGTTTCATTTCCCTCAGAACGTTCTTGGCACTTTCCATCTTCTCGTTTTTCCCCTATATCTGGGGGTTCATTTCCTCCTGCAGGGGAAGTGCACCATGCAAAGTGCTGGCCCCTCTCCAAGATTCCAGGAGGAGCCCTGCAGCCGCCTTCTGCTCCCAACCTGAAACCTCTGCTCGGCTGGAGAGATTGGAAAATCAGCGGCCTGGTCTTTTACAAAAGCTGCACTGGCTGCTGGGTGCCAAGTGATGCTATCAGTTGATTAAAACATAGCCCGCCAGCTTTCTGCTCGGTAAGAGTGTGTGCAGTCTGACGGGGAAGTCTCCGGCGCTTCACCTAGATCACCACCTGCTCCTTCCTACACAGGATCAGACATTCTGTGCTCATTTTCACTCCCAGTGAAGCACCAGCCAGCTCACATCACGGCCCTTCCCCACGGCAGGTGGTGGGGGTAGGAGGGAGCCATCAGGCTGTTAGGCCCCTCCAGGCAAAGTGCCTCTGACTGGATCCAGCAAGGGGTGCCAGAATAGGTTGTGGGCGTCTTACAGGCTTGCTTGGCCCATAGGGTACCCATGGGGTATCCATGGCACTCATCTTTCCTTCCTGCCTTCTGTCAATAACCCAGATCAGAGTGCCCAGTGAAGGCCGGGTAGAAAGCAATGCTGTGAAGGGGAAAGAAAGAGAGAGAAAATGAAGGGGTGAGAGGGAAAAAGGGAAGAGCAAGGAGAGGGAGAAGGGGACATCAGAAAGGGAAGTGAGGGGGAGGGACTATTAGATCCTCCAACTCTAATGAAGTGTCTACACTGGTGGGGAGAGCAACATGAAATTCACATGAAGTACAGAGGAAGAGATACACAGAGTTAAGACAGCATCTGATAGACAGGGGTGACCAGGTCATGAGGCCTCTCTGAGGAAGTGACAAGCGACAATAAGCATCAGTGTTTTTTTCTTTTCTAGCAGAGGTAACATCAGATGCAAAGATCTTGCTAGAAGAGAGAAGTTACGGTTCACTTGACTCAAAGAAGATCAGTGCATGGGGGTAGAGAAAGTGCAGCAAAGCCTGGCAAGATCTGAATCCAGAAGGGTCTTGGGAATCCCAAGGAAAGACAGGGTCTCCATCCCAGCGGTGTGGCATTGTTAGACAGGCTGGCCGACTTGAATGTCTCCCAACTTCTCTTCCCTCTCTTGACTGGCTCCCAGAGGTGAGGCACAAATGGCCGGTATCCATCTCCCCTACTTGCCAGTGGCCATTTGATCAATATAATTAGCATTAAGGATGGAAAGAGTGTGCTGGACTGAGGATTGGGGGTGACAAGAAAGTGCCAGCCAGAAATAGCAGCCTGTAGGCTCCAAGCACATTCCCCTGGGCAGCTTCTCCCTGTGGATTCGAGCATCTTTCATGGAGTCTGTCGTTAACCCCCTTTGTCCCAGCAAGGGACAGTGCTTCTAGGGGAGGATTAATTGACCTGTCCCTACCATTAACAGGCCAGCCAGGGATCCCTCCGCATTAGCAGGTGATGATGGGGCTGGGGGATGTCCATAATCCCTTGAATGTGTGACCTATATTAAACTGAGAGTGCTCCTCTCTCCCCAGGTTGTAGCCAGAGCTCATGTGACCCAGGTCCTCAGTGACTGAGAGAGGAATGGAGCAGGATAGCTGCGGATGACCTCAGAGGTGACTCAGCTCTTCTGGCCACAAATTCGTACTCTGGGCATTCCCAGCCAAGTCCAAGGGTCAGTCAGGTTCACTTTCTCTAGCACTTGGTCCGGCACTGGTGGGCAGGGAATGGGCCATCTCTGATATTCAGTAAGCAGCACTAGCGACAGCTTCCCTTGGAAAATTCCCTGGTTCTAAGTGTGAGCCAGGGACATTCTGGAATCAGATAGACTTAGGCTGTGGGGGTGGGGGTAGGGTGGGGGGGTGTATTCTTGTTAAAAACTACCCAGCTTAACAAAGACAGCATGCCTGGCTTAGTTGAACAGGGCTTAGAAGTAAGTAGACCTGAATTTGAACCTCGGATCTGCCGCTTCTGAGCTCCATGATTCTGAGCCAGCTACTCAACATTCCTGAGCCTCATTTTATTATCTATAAAAATGGATATGTTACTCCTTTGCCTTAAAAGCTTTTATGAAAATTAGATCAAATAGCATGTGGAAGAATTCAGCATGAGGTCTGGTGTACAGTAAATGACTCAAGGAAAGTCAGTTTCCTTCAGGAACAGCCATTCCGTTATGTTTTTAATTCTACCTCTGTCACTGATAAGCTGTGTGGCCTCAGGAAAGTGTCTTAACCTCTCTGTGCCTTGGTGTTCTCACAATTAAAGAGAAATAGTAATCAAACCTACTTCACAGAGTTGAGGCGTAATAAAAGTCAACAAATGTACAGAGCTCAGGGCTGTGACTGACATATAGGAAGCACCACCCCTTCCATCTTAGTTTTTTTTTTTTTTTTTTTTTAAACTAGGTGACCTGAATCTCCAAATAGACTGGTGCTTCTTGAGTACCAGGACTAAGCTTAGAAGACTTAGCTTCTAAGAAGACCTTTTAGAATCTAGCATGTGATAAAAGTGCTATAAATGTGATCTAATTCTATGTTGAATTTAGTTGACATTCATGCTTAAAAAAAAAACTTGAAAAGTTTTAGGTCATGTGATACAAAAGCCCTGTTAGATGGGCAATGTGTCTTAAAGATGTAAGATTGCCAGGTCCCTTCTTTCCTCCAAAGGACTTAATACAACTAAAAGCAGCACACAGACTTTGTGTCTGGCCAAGCAAAAGCAGCTGAAAATGGCCCATGGACAGCCAACGGCTGGCTGGCAGAGAGCATTTGAATGAATTAGCAAATTAGCAGAAATGACTTCTGCTGAAAAACTAATAAAATGTCCATTCGATAATGGGACAGATTCCTAACTGATGAAACTGTCGGCGATTCCTGCAGACTGGAAATCTGGACCGCTGTGGAGATCGGGGAGGAATTTTGGAAGCATTTATTGATTGCTCCAACACATATTGTCGAGAAAAGGTCAAAGGAGATAATAAAGCCTGATTATAGTGCCTCACGTGGCTCCCTGATAAACACCACTTCCCCGCTCACCCAGCCCTTTCCTCGCCAGCTCAGGGGCCTCGGGTTTCATTTGGGGCTCATCATCTTGATTCTGAGAGGCAGGAGTGCAGTTTAGGGTGTCTCTATGATTCAAAACAAGCAGCTGCAGAAGAAGAAAAATGAAGTTTACATAGAGAAAATAAACTTTTTCCTAAATGGGTATATTTTGAAAGAGTTTTGAAGGTTATATTGTATTCATATTAGTAATTTAAATAGCTGTTTTTTTTTTTTTCAAATCTCAGGGTAAGCTAAAAAATAAAAATAGACAACAGCCATGTTGTTTATCAGAACTGAAACATAAACATCAAATTATTTCCCCCAAAACTGGTTGCTTCCTGCTCACTTTCACTACCTAGGCTAGAGGAAACGTGTTCTGTGACACAGAAAAAAAGATTCTCCACTATAAAGGGTTTTATGGACAAAGATCTTTAACTAATGCAACCAAATTAATAGCTATTCTTTATGGCAAAACTCCGTGCCTTTAAAATGCTCACTGCTGATGAGCACTGTATACCTCCAGGATGGGAGTGGAGTATGAAATGCTTCTCAAATACATCTGATCATCAACTGATCATCTACAACATCATTTACTTTTTCCCCCTGCCCATCCCCAAAAAGCCCTTACTGCTACTTGCCCTGGGTGAGCACAGTTTCCTATGTAAGGAATAAGCTGTATGCAAAATTGATACTGCTCGTAGGCCAGCTAACCCTTTGAGAACACCCCACACACACACCTCTCCCGAGTGAAGGCTGAGTAGATCAGTTAGTATCCTTTAAACATGCATCCTTTGTTCTTAATAAGCCAGTGGCTTTCACTTGGTGTTCAGGGAAATCCAAAGGTTTAAAGTTCCCCTCTTTTTGCAAAGAATAGTTATCAAAATCTCCCCTGAAACATTGCTTCATACAATGCCATTAAGACCTGGACCCAATGAGCCAATTTGTCATAAAATATCCAGTTTTCAAAGCCACCGATTTGTCCCTAGTGATAAGAGACATATCCTACAGGACTCCGCTTTCATGAAATTCAAGCCAGACAAAGTACACACAGTGACAAAAGTCAAAAGAGTGGTTATATAGCAATGGTTTTGGAGGGTAGGTCTGAGGGGCTCCTCGTGAGTGCTGGGGATAGTCTTTAGTTAAATCTGGCAGTGGACCCATTAGTGTATGTGTGAGTAAAACTCATCAAGCTGTTATGCACCGGGAATGACTCGCTTTCCTGCACTGTACACCATAAGAAAAAAGGAATGAATGAAGGAAACATTTATCCTGTTTGGGGCAATTCTGAAATTATGTTTTAAATGAAAGAAAAGAAAAAGAAGGCTTGTATCCATTTGAAGCTACAACAAAGTTGTGAAGCATCCTCAATGCATCCTTTGAGGAAAATTCTATTTGTTTTCCAAGATACAAAAGGTGAAGGGAGGTGGAGGACAGAGGATGCTACTTTGATGCAAAGTTACTTAGTTTCATAAGATTTAATCACTAGAGAGAATCCAGGGCACTTCGCACCCTCAGGTCACTGGGAACCGCTCTTGGCTCCGAGAACCCCTCTCCCCTGTCCCTAGTAAGAAATAGCTCTGCCTTTGTCTTTGCATGTGCATGAGACTCTCCAGTCTGTATTTTCAATGAGAATCTTTCCTTGCAGAGGATAAGGCCCTGTGCTCACAAGCCTCCAATAGAGAAGATACGAGAAAATTAGACAGCCTGTCAATCCATGTATTTGAGAGGGAAGTAGTTACCCATCAGTGGGAGAAGGGTTTGCATCAAGAATCGAAAAGTAAAAGTCTCAGGATTTTAAGGTCTGCCCCTGGAAAGCCAGCGCAGCAGTATGGCCACCGCTCAGCCAGCCCATTTCCAGTGGAAAGAGGAGGCAGAGGTGGCACTGGGTTCTGTCTTGATTCTGCCATTTCAGCGCCAGTCAGGGGATCCCTGCTGAGCTCAATTCTTCTCTGGTTAGTGGAACAAATGAAACCTGGGAGACTAATCTAAAGGAAAATCTTGTTCTGGTGTCCAGAGACATTTGAGCTTCCTCCCTCAGCCCCTTCTTATTTGGGTGCAGCTGAAAGGGCAGACTCTTGAGTCAAACTGCTCGGGATTACAGCTTAGCCCTGCATCTTAGTATCTGGGTGACTCTGAGGAAGTGCTGAAGCTCATCGGAGGGGTGTTTGTCTGTTGCACTGTGCCAACTCTTAGGGTTTCCCACAGGATGACACTGATGATGCTGGGAGCAGGTTGATCATGGAGCTTGCAACACAGAGTGGGACCCTTAGATTGTCAACTACTGTTCTCATTTTATTGTTAATATCACCACCATTTTAGCTAGACAAATGGAAGATGCAGGTTTCAGGGGAAAGTGCACCTTTCTCATTTGTCAGTTAACTTGCACTTTGTTTCAAGTGCACTCCCACAAGCAGCTACCACCTTTCATTCATCACCCTCCCTGTAGCATATTGAAAGGGCCAGTCTACCTTTTAACATAACAAGAGAGGCTTCTGATAGGGTAAGGTAAAGTGAAGGCAGGGTCACTTTTCTTTCTAATCTTTGTCATATACTCTAAGGTAGAGGACACTCTGCTATGAACCCAAGGGAATGAAACTACTTCAATTTTCCTAGCTCTATTCCATTGATTTTCAAAACTAGAGTAACACTGTTCAGACTCTCCCATCCTTTCATCTATCCAAGCTTCTGCCTTTCTATCCATATAGTCTTCTAGTCATCCATCCATCCATCCATCTATCCATCCATCCATCATTCCATCCATCCATCCATCCTATACTACAACTCCTGTGAAAAGAGTTAGGTAGATAAAGCTGAATAGGGCAGGGTCATCCACTTGGAGAATTCAGAGAGTATATATATGGAGGATTTTACTGCATGAAGTAAAAGTCAATAGCAGAGGGAGGAACTGTCTTATTGGAGAATAGAACAGAAGGACCTAATCTAGTCTAGGTTACCAAGGGAACTGTTTTAGAGGAGGAAATATATTTTTGGGCTTATAGAACAATAGCAAGGAAGACCCACTGTACTCAAAGGGATAGCAGTGAGAAGCCAAGTGTTAAGCACTTTCTCTGGACAGAAAATGAGAGTTGGAGAGCCAGGACGAACATGGCTACATGGGATGGGGTCAGATGAACTCTTTTGACAGCAACTCTGGATGAGTTGTAAAGAGACAAGAGTAGTCAAGGCCTTGTTAGCCTGAAATAAGAGCCATGACAGAGGCCTGGAGGGGAGGTAGGTATCCTAGAAATGTTTGGGATGTGGGGCAGGAGGTAGAGGGAAAGTCAGTATTTCATAAGGGTCTGACTAGGAGGAAGGTGCTCAGAAGAAAGATGAGTCCGTGTTGACATGGAGTCTAAGTTCCTACACTGTGTGGCAAGGTAGAGGTGCTCAGGAAGCACACTTCAAAGCCAAAGCAGATATGAAGGCCCTCCCTGGTGGCACAAGTAGTTAAGCCTCAGCACAAAAAGATACTTGACAGCCACTACAGCAGGAGTTAGATCCCCAGTGAGGGAGGTGACCCACATGATACAGCAAGCCTTTCCTGTCTTGTCCACTGCTCCCTTCAGCAGTGTATTTCAGTATATCTTTAATGTCCTGCTCTCCACACTGTCTCTGGTGAACCCTCTCACTCCCCATACTTCTGG
This sequence comes from Condylura cristata, assembly GCF_000260355.1. Lineage (NCBI taxonomy): Eukaryota > Metazoa > Chordata > Mammalia > Eulipotyphla > Talpidae > Condylura > Condylura cristata. The sequence goes on along the minus strand of NW_004567129.1, from coordinate 7,895,582 downwards.
CCTGTACCCTAGATCTTGTATACATAAATAAATAAATCTTAAAACAAAACAAAACAAAAAGGCGGATCTGAAAGTCAAGGCTGTGAATGACCTTATAGTAGTGTAACAGGATGAAAGGGCCAAGACTTAACACTGGTCAACCTTAATGACTATTTGGATTGATTCTACAAGTCATCTACACACACTGCTGCATATTTTTAAAACACGTTAGCTGCAAGGACAGCTGGAAATCTGCAGCCTTCAAATGAGGCAGAAATGAAGACACCACCCCAAGAGACTAGGAACTGTCAAAACTCTCTGTACCCGAGGAAACCCAAGACCTGTGTGGGCTGGGCTAGCATCCCACAGTGATGCTGTGGTGAGAATTCCTTTGCCCCAAAGCACTAGCTGTGTTGTCAGAGTCTCTGGTTTTAATTGGATAAATAAATTATGGTACAATTCATATAATGAAACTCACTGAAGTCATTTAAAACAATGAGACAGAGTGCTGTGTACTGAGCTGAACAAATATTATAGGTATGTAGTTAAATGGCCACAGAAATACATGCATACAAATATACATACCCATATACACATATAAGATTTGACATAACTGTGTCAAACTGTTGGAGAGGGAAACTTTTGTTTCTAAGTTATATGCAGCTATATCAATAGATGCATATGTATGTATATGTAACTCACATAAATATATATGTGATATGCTGATGTGTTTGTTTCATCAAGAGAACAAAACGGTGACTGTTACACAGATGTGAAAGTGACATTATTTCTCTGTTTCTAACTTCTCGGGTGCCACCTGGGCTGCCCTGGCCAGGGCTCAGGCTCTGTGCAGAGAGGAAACAGGCACCTGCTTTACTGAGGATGTCGGAGCATGTCTGGTAGACAAGGACCCAAGCTGTGATGGAGTGGACACACAAGTGCAAAATGGGCAAAACATGGTAAGAGTCTGAGAGTCTTTAAATGGGGACTGGTCGCAAAGAATCCAAGTTCACAGCAGACAGGGTGCGGGGCACCCACCAGCTTGCTGTAATGTGGAGCTGGCTATGTACTGTGAGCAGGACTCCCAGCTTCAGAGGACCTCACAGACCAGACAGGAAGCATAGCCAATGGAGCAAATGCCCAAATGAACAGGGGGCTGGGAGATCCCAGTGCCTGGGAATAGAAGCTGCCTTGGGAAATGAACCAGAACATAGATCTGCAGATAGAAGGCCTGGTTAGCCCAACAAGAAGTGAACCACAAACTTTCCTCATGGCGTGTTTGCATCCTCTTGCAGCTTCTGCTTGGGGGACAAAAGAAGGCAGAGATCTAGTTTTACAGACCCTGGGCCCCATCAATTCTAAAGTCAGCAATCTACTGCTCCATTCCATGCCTCTCTACTCTCCATTCCACCCTTCTGCAGAGGAATCAATCACTCCCATCCCACTTAGAACCTCAGATACCAGCACAGGTTCTCCCTGCCTGCTGGCTGCTAGTGAGTGTGGATGTGCACGCCTGGCTGCTGTGTCCAGAGCGCCTGACAACTAGCAGGGATGAGAAAAAAAAAAAATGTTCTGCTCCAGACGAGTGAATTAGGCCGACTGATGAACAATCTTTTTTAAGAGGATTTGCTTACCTAAACCCAATAAACCAAGCCCTGGAAAGTCTCATCCTATCAGGCTGATACCTGCTCCTCTAAGCCTTGGGAGAGGGCTGGCTAACGAGATAGGAAATGGGTGATTGAGAGTCTCTTCGTGTTAAAGAAATGGAGGAGAGAGGAATTTTAGTGAGGAGCATTTGGACTTAATCTGACCATGATGCAGACCCTGTACCAAGTCAGACCTTTATACACTGCAGGCCTCCTCCTCCCACCGCTATTTTGTTTTTAAACCTCCCGAAAGGATAATGGAGATAGCCAGCCAAATGAGTCAATCAATTAAAAGTCCAACTTGAAATACAGTCATGTGCTTTGTTAGTAAATGCTACTTCTGCCAAACAGCGGACCTCACAGGTGACAGTCCCAACAGACTACAGGCGGATAGTGGGCTGCATCATGGAGGTTTGTATAATTGCATTCTATGACGTCCACACAACAATGAAATTGTTTAGCAACACATTTCTCAGAATATATCCCTGAGGTTAAGCAACATGTGATTTTGTATTGCCAAAAATCTTAGCTCACATTGCTCACATTTATTCTCTATGAATAAAAAGAGTCTATTTTAAAAAATCCAATGTCTCCATGAGAAAGAGTGGGGATGAGCTTTGAGGACGAGGCATTTAAGGAACTGTTAAAACAGTATGGCCTCAGCGGACCTTTGGGGCCAGTAAGGAAGGATGTAGACAGGAGGTACCTATTACATTTCTCAGACCTGTATGGGGCAAGAAATGAAGCCAGCGAAGCATTCACTGAAGTACACAATTTAATGGAACACCCAAAACCAAAATGATAATCAACACATAAATAATCAAAACTAATGCAAAACCATCCTTGATGAACAATGTGCCACAGATTGAAATAAAAATGGAATCTGACACTACTTTCACAACTCACTTCTATCATCTCATCTAGTCGCAGAACTTCACTCACTGGGTTTAGTAGAAGAAAATAAGGTGCCGTTGACCCAGGAACACCCTTCCAGGCCTATCTATCCAACAGGACTTTCATTTTCAGATATGTGCCAGAACTTTACAGCAGGCCCAGCTACGATAGCCTTAAAGCAAAAGTACATGAAATGCTCATCAAACTGTAATTAATGTAATTAAATTGTGACCTAGCTATTCAGTTGCCATTCAAACCAAGGACTGCTCCAAGAAACATGAAGTGGATCTCACTCACATGGGTTTTTCCACTTTGTGGAATCACTTTGTGTTTCATATACTTCTTATATATAAGTTTCACTTCATTGACAAGATAACTTTCAAAGAACAACACTAAGGATGACCAGCAGCTCTTGCATTAACCTGTATTTCTCATGGCAATGTTCCCTTTATGAGGACCTAGATGGAGATCCACTGGAAGACATATTCTTCCCTGAATTTTGTCAGGAGTAAAGATCTGATCCTAAGGATCTCTAATCCTTTGTGAATAGCTGCTAATAGAGTAGAAAGGTTTTTGCTGAAGTCCACAATCCATGGTTGTTCCCCAATTTCCCTGAAAGACAGACTTCTCTCAAAAGGCCTACAATCAAAGGTCCCTGAATCACATCAGTGGTGGCAGCAAACACTAAACTCTCCACTGCTGTTTCCTAAGCCTTCTGTCACGCTTAGCCAAGCCAGACATCCAGAGGGACTGAACATAGTTATATTTATCTTCTGTTGCTGCCATAACAAATGAGAACAAACTCAGTAGATGAAGACAACCCAGTTCTATTAAAGTTCTAAAGGTTGGAAGCCCAGTACAAATATCACCAGAGTAAACTTGTGATATTAAAAAGCTGTGATCCCTTCTGGAGGCTTTTGGGGGACAGTTGTGCTTGCTCAGGCCATGTGTGGCAGGATTAAGTTCCATGACATTCTATAACCGAGCTTCCTGTTTCCTTGCAGGCTGCTCTCAGTTCTTAGAAGACTCTTCCTGCTTCTTGCACCTATCTCCCTACAACTCAGAATGAGCCAACAGGGCATCAAATCCTTCTCAGTTCCTTCTCTGAGAACTTCCTCTGCCATCAGACCTTGCTCAGAGCCCCCTCAAGAAAGGTTCTCTATTTTTAAGCACTCACATGATGAGAATGGACGCGTACTGATGATTCAAAATACTCCCATGTCTAGGACTACAACTTGAATCACATTTGCAAAGTCTCCTTCTACCATGTGAATGAATGTGTTAACATTTCTAGGGATTAGAGCATGGATGTTGGTGGAGAGACACATACTGAAATGAATCTTTTAAATAATTTTGAATACTCTGTCAAATTTTGACACTGAAGCTAAAGATCATTTACCCTGGAAGGGGAAAAAAAAAGTCACACATATGACTTCTGTGGGAAGCAAAAACAATCTCTATGTTGGTTCATTCATTCAACAAGTATTTGAGTGCCAGTGTTATTGTGCTGTGGACAAAGGAAGAATCAAAGCAGACATACCTCCGCCCGTCTTGAGTTTCTGTTGTAGTAGAGCAGAGGCAGTATACAAGTCAATAATTAAAATACGTGGTTTGATATGCAGCTTCTGGCATTGCTCCTGAGAATTCAGGCTGGATCCTCCCCCAGCTGAGCCTTCAGATGGCCACAGTGCCAGGCAACATCTTGACAGCAGCCTTGTAAGATGCCATTGAACTCTGAGCTATACCCAGGTTTCTGATCCATAAAAAGTAAGCAATAAACACTGTTTCTAAATAGCACTAGGTGCTAGGGGATTGTTACCCAGCATCAGCTTTCTAATACATGTATCATGACTGATGGCTATGAGATTTTGTACCAAAAAAAAAGAGCAAGGGAGGAGAACAAGGACCTCCAGAGATGAAAGGGATCATCTGGGGAGATAACAAATATGAGGCATCAGAAAAGTTTCTAGGCAGCTATAATTTTGGGTTAGGTTGGGGTGCTTTTACACTGACTGGTGGAGTCAGCAGACTCAGAATTCCTGACAGAGTGAGTTTCAAAGACAGAACCTGGGTTCTTTAGCTATATCCTTACTCTCCCTGAATGATATCACAACTGCTACTAGAAATTCCCTGAGTTTTTTTTTTCTCTGTTCTGTAACATTCCTTGTACATCTGCCTTCCTCTATCTAGACTGACAATTCATATTGATTCAAATTAGATCCACATAGATTTAATTTTTGAAGGAGGGGCTTCTCTTCAAAGGACAGGGTATACAATGCCTGAAGTGTACTGGACTCGCCCTAGTGGCCTAACAGGTTAAAGCACTGCGTTATGAAGCTCTCCAAAGCCACTGCAGCATGAGTTCTATACCCAGCTTGTGCAGCAGACCTCTCCTGACCTGCCTGCAGCCCCTCAGTAGCATATTTCAGTATATCAGTAGCATATTTCAGTATATCAGTATATTTCAGATAGTATATCTGCCACTTCTGCTTCAGTATATTTGCCATTCTGTCTCTGGTGAATCCTCTCATCCACCACACCTCTGGCCTGTCCCCCACTTCTGTAAGCAAAAATAAATAAATCTTTAAAAAAAGATAAATAGCATGACTATGAGCATAAATGCTTGAGGGAGAGAGAAGCAGGTCTTGCCCATGCCATCCAGTGGCATTTTCATATGCAAGTCTGTCACACATGCAAATTCATCTCTCTAGCAAAGTGTTTTGATTTTTGCAGAATCTGATTGTCCAATCATGACAAATCCCTCTGATTATTAGTATTTTCTTGCAAGATACAATTTAACATTCTATATGGTAGCGCTGGGCCTGAGAATATTGGTAGATGTAATTCTTGGTCTTGGTTGAGGCAGAAACTTAAGTGAATGTAACGATTTATATGACCAAATAAAATCTTCTGAATAATAATAATAATAATAATAAAAACAGCTTTCCTCCATCTCCCAACTCTCTTAAGTCATTTAGTGCCTCTGCCAAAATGCAGAGCCAGTGTCTGTACTGAAAAGGCCTTAATAGTGGTATATAAATTCCCTTTCTCCTTTACAAAGGGAGCTTCAGAAATAGGAAAAGGATTAATTGACCTCTCCATGCCTCAGAATACCCATATTTAAAAGAAACAATAAAAAAAAGGTTTATTGTATGGCTGCTTTTTCTAGTGTAAGTACTGGCCTCCTGTTTGAAATCGCCCTTTCTGAGATGCTACATTTGGCTCAACCAAATGGGTTATATGCTCCCTTGTGTGCCCTTCAATCTCTTCTCTGCATCCCTTAGGTCACCTCTATTCCTCCCCCTTAACTATTAGAATTTCCCAGGAGACTCAGCACCATGTACAGTTGTGTCAGTTGAGCACTGCCCAAGGTCAATGGTCTAGGAAGTAGGCTGGGCTGAAATCCAGTTCTTCTAAGCTATGCACTCTGCCCAGCGGAATGGGACGTCTTTATATAATTGATCTCTAAGGTCCTATGTGAGCTAGCCGTGACCCTGAGACCAGGGATTTGGAGAGGTCTAAATCTGTGAGCTCATTCTGTTCACTGAGTCCCTGAGCCTGGCACAACCCTTGGCATATAATGAGTACTTAATAAATATGTGCACAGGAATTGCTGAATTAATTCATTCATTGAAAGGGATAATGAGGCAGAAAAGAGGAAGCCTCTGGATGTTTCACAGTAAATCAGAGAAAACTCAGAGTACAGTGAATATGTAACGCCTGAATCCTAGTCTTTGCTTGTTTGTTTCCTATTTACTCATTCATTACCTAAGGGATAATATTCTGAGAGTAATGAAAAATGTCCACAGATGGCAAAGATAAAGGAGAAGAGATGACAAAAATAAATATCCAGTCGATGCCATTCCTGTTTCCAAACGAAATGGACAGGAATGCTAGCCTGGAATGAATTTTGAAGATATCATCGTACTGGCCACTAAGGTGTGGTCAAGAGGAGTGGTAATCCCAGCTCTTAGCTCTAGTATGTGGGCGCATTTGCTGAGACGCAGTTATAATGGCTTAGGTCAATAATCAGGAAAATTTATCTGTAAAGAACCAGATAATAAATAGTGTAGGTTCTGCAGATCATGTGTGGCCTCTCTTGTACTCTATTCAAGTCTACCACTACAGTCCAAAAATAGCCATAGAATATCTCTCAAAAAGTAGATATGGCTATCTTCTATTAAAGCTTTCTTGTATCGATGCTAAAGTTTAAACTTCATACAACTTGCATGTGTCCTGAACTACTCCTCCCTTTTTAAGAAACTATTTTTCACCCATTTTAAAATACAAAAGTTAATCATAGCTGGCAGGTTGTACAATAGGTTGTTGATCAGAAGGGATAATAGTTTTCCAATCCCTGACTCAGGTACTGCTCACCTGGTGTGAGATGCTCATTAATTTACACACACAGAATCATCCTTATGAGCTGGTGCTATTACTATTACAGTTTTACATGGGCACAGAAGCAGATATTAAAGAACTAGCTCAAGTTCATATGTCTTGTTAGTGGAGAAGTTAGACCTAAACTCAGACCCAGTGGTACACCTTAGCCCATTTTGTTTTTCATTCTTAGAAGCTGTGGATGCTCCAGTAACTCACCCACTTGTGTTTGTATGCAATCATTCAGGAATACAGAGACAATTCAGTATGCTCCTTGACTCTGAAGACAAATTAACGAGTACGATGGATGTATGGAAGCCAAGTGTTGTGAGAACATATTTCCAAGACCCTCCTTCTTGATTTGTTAACTTTTGTAGAAGCAAAAGAATAGGAATCACTCCCCAGATGGATGATGTATCATAGACAATTCAGTGCGGCCATGATGCTCAAAGTTCTAGAAGTATTACAAACTCTACTTGCAACCAGCTTGCAGTCTCTATTGTACTAGTGAGGTTTTGCTACAGAAACAAGTAGCCCCTGATCTCTGTACTATACTACAAGCATTTATTACAGGGGCCTTGTTTGTGGCTTGGACATATCAGCTCTGCTCCAAGCTGTAGGTCAGGCTGAATATGTTCCTCCTGGATCTTATTATTCTGGTTTCAGAATAGAGAAACATCAACTGTAAGGGATATATTTCATTGCTATTATATGGGACATTCTTCAGAATTCAAGAGAGGGAGCAGATATGCATGAACTCCAACAGACAATTTCACCTACTATAGGCTAATGATGTTCCTCCAAAAGATATGTTAGTGTTATAATCACCAGCATCTGTAAATATCACTCTCTCTAGTGAAAGATGTGATTATGAAGAGTGATTTATCCTGGGTGATCCTGGCTGTCCTTAAATGCAACTGTGCCTTCCTTATAAGAGAAATCAGAGAATGTTTCATAATAGACAAGACAAGAAGGCGATGTGAAGACAGAACAGAGGGAGATGCAGCCACAGCTGGGTAGTGCCAGCAGGAGTCAAAAGTTGGAAAAGGTGAAGAGCAAATGCTTCTTTAGAGTCTCTGTAGAGAATGTAGCCCAGTCAACACCTAAGCTTTAGCCTTCCAGTATCCAGAACTACAAGAGAATAAATTACTGTTGTTTAAAGTCACCAGACTATGGGGATGTGTTAAGTAGCCACGGGAAACAAATGCAGGGCTCACATCTGTTAAAGCAGGAATAGAGAAGTGAAGAGCTGTGGACAATAATCCCATCAACCGCGACCGCTGACATACTTGATGATACTGTGTTACATATCAGTGTCAGGTGCCTTTTGGGATTAGACTACCCTCGGTCTTCAGAGTAGACTTCTGGGCTTGGGTAACCTATAGGTGAGCCTCAAACAAACCTCTGCCTGCAGAAGGGCAGACACCACATGTGTAAACCCTTGGTGGCTTGTTATATAAACTCCCCTTGGCCCTGGGAGTTCCCTTCCTCTGCACTCTAAGCCATTGTCCCTTCCTACCAGGTTGGAGATTATGCACCTGACTGGTTCCCTGGAGAGGCTGGATGGTTCCAGGGAAAAAGGGACACAAAGAGTACTCATTCATTCCTCCCATGCTCAGACCATGCTCAGACCATTTGGAACTGGCCTTGTGGTGGAGGTGAAGAGTGTCAGTGTTCCTATGGGTTTTCATTCCAGAAGTTGGAAGCACACCAGCAGATGTGCAGATTGGGCTCATTTAGGCAGCGGGAGGACTACTTGGAGGGGAACTGAAGAATCTTAAGTGCTGACTCAAAATACTGCGAACCCAGTGTCTCCTAGACTCTTTGGTATCCTGATCAAGAACTGGCTCTTGGTTCTCTCAGCAGAGGCACCTTCCACAGCATGGGGGTCTTGGTGTCCTGGTCTTCCATAAAGGATGCTTGCAGTGGGGGGGCTTGAACCAACTGGAATGTGTTCTCTTAAGTCCTACATCCACAGCAGCAGGGAAGCTCCATTCCCTGGGCAGCTCCAGGGAAGGAGCCGTTCTGGCCTCTTCCAGCCTCTGGTGACTCCCGGTGACGCTGCTGTACCTTGTCTCGTCTGGCCCATCACTGCAATCTCTGCACCCATTGTCATACCCCTCCCTCTATGTACTGTGCTGCTGCTGAAAAGACCCTGTTAATCAGCTTTCCCCTCTACCTTTATCCAGTATGACCTCACTTAATTACATCCACACAGACCTCTCTCCAAATGGTGTTACATGCTGCATTCCTCGTGGACATGGACTTCTCAGGGGGACAGTGCTTGCCAACCCAGTAAGTTGAAAACAGGTCTCTCCTCCCTTTGCACTGGCAGTGGATCATCCCCAAACACATGATGTCACATGGCGTAGCGTGTCTATCTTAGATTTTCTGACAGGTCAGTCCCCACTGCAGTGTAAAACTCACAGAAACACCCTCATCCCCTAAGTTCAACGTCAAGGCTGAAACTATGCTGAATGTCAAAATTACATCAAACAACTACACTTATTTCCACCAGAAAATTTGGACTTTTTTCACTTTGATTTATAGTGTATACCCACTCTCCTACAAATGCCAATTTTGAAATCCCCTTCAGCACTGGACAGTGAGAAACCAGCTATGATTTCCATGGGAAAGAAATCTCTCATTATATTTGATTCTGTGTTTTTCTGTCCTTGATGAACATTATAATTGGATTGGCTTGATGTTTATTAGAGACTCTTTGTCCCCATACCCCCACCCCTCTCTGCTTGAAGGGGATCTCTTAATTTGCTTTTCTCTTTGGACTTCTGCGAAGTGGCTATGAGGTATCATCCCCACAAAAAACTCATTTCTTTCAAGCAGTTACTTAAGGGCTTCATTTAAAAAAAATAATTTTGATGATAATTTAGAATAATTTTCACCACCAATGCAATTTTTAACTTTAGGAAAATGTGTGTCAACCACCCTCCTCACATGTTCTCCTCCTCACTTGCCTCTCAGTTGTAAGTGCTGGACATGCAGTGGACAGAGCACTGGCTTGTGAGACCTGGGTGGTTAATCATCTTGACTAGGCAGGACAAGCCTGCAGGTCTCAGTATCCCCATCATTTAAAAGAGAGGATCACACTCATAAGTGTCCTCAAACTTTTAAACTTTCTACACATTCTAAGTTGTATTTTTTTCATAATTAAAAAAATATATTTATTTATTTATGCTTACAGAACTAAGGTACAGGCCTGAAGTGTGGTGGGTGAGAGGATTCACCATAGTTACAGTGGGGAGCAGAACAGGCAGATCAACTAAGTACACTGCTGAGGGGAGCAGTGGGTGGGCCAGAAGAGGTCTGCCATGCCATGTGGGTCAGCTCCCTGGCTGGGGATGGAACTCATGCAGCAGTGGCTTTGGAGAGCTTCATAATGCGGTGCTTTAACCCGTTGTGCCACCAGGAAGAGCCCTCTAAGTTGGAATTTTGAAAACTACGAAAAACAGTATTAAATACCCACTAGCTCACTCTCTATTTGCCTGAAGGTAAGGGTGGGGTACTAGTTAGAAAGTCATGCAAGGAACCAAAACTCTCTCTGGGGTAGGAGATTTGGAAAGGTCCATATCTTTATTGTGGTGGTGATTACATGGGGTAATAAATACACTTCAAAATGCATCAAGTAGGTCACATGAACTCTGTACATCTTATTGCATATAATTACGCCTCAGTAAACTTGATAAAATGACGCCTCATTTTTATCAGAGGAATTGAGTCAAAATCTGTGAAAGTCAGTAAATTATCTAATATTGTCTACTGTAGGAACATTAGCATTGAACTTCAAGGCATAAAGATGCTGGGGAGGATGACTTGGTGTAGGAATAGGACACTAGACCAGACATCAATTATTCCTAGATTTGACTAAAGAACTTCCATTATTTTATTACATTTATCCTCTATTTTTTTTTTGCTCAAAAGCCATCCTATTCATATTTTCTTCATTCACTTACTTTTTTTTTAATTGAGAGTCTACAATATACCAAAAACTATGCTAAACAATGAAAATTCCTCCTTAAATCTCCCTATACATTCAGACAACCACAAAGGGGCCAGTACTTAGATAACTTACCAGTCTGATGAAAAAGAGCCTATGCTTTCCAAGAGATGTTTTATATATAATAAAAAAAAGTTTGCTAAACATTAAAATAAAACATATTCTCCAAGACCAAACACCAAAGCCACCGTAATCACATTTCCATGCCAGACTGCAACCAGTGGATGCTGCTCCATCTTTTGATCATTTTCAAGGTATCATGGCGGTTCGATTCTCTAAATTTACCCACTACAGTGGGACTCCTCTTCCTCTTTACCCCTAGAAGAACTACTTGGTTCTTCTAGGAATGGACAATCCCATGACTGATTCCGTTTCCTTTTTCACTTTATTAAATAGGAAGCTCAGAGCAAAATCTGTGGGCCAACCATACAATTCTGTAGACCTGCTCGGTCTGCATGTTTCCCCTTGGTTATCTCTGGTCTCCCTCCCTTGATATACTTCTATAATATATTATGCCCATCATTCTCTAGTATTTACTTTTTTCCCTATTTCCTCAGAACCATGGCATTATGTTTATATAGCCTATAAATCACAGAATTAAGGTATCCATAAACAAATTAAGTAATTAAATATGCAATGTCCCCTGTAACATATGTAGCATGTTAGAGATACCTGTCGTGTATGTTACATACATGTGGAGCACATAATAGGGTAATTAGCAGGGGCTCAGTGAATCTTCCAGTATTTAACTATTCCTGGCCCTCCCTGGTGGTGCAATGGGTTAAATCACAGCACTATGAAGTGAGACACAGTCACTTCAGCGCAAGTTCAATCCCAGGCCAGGGAGGTGACCCACAGGGCACAGCAGACCTCTCCTGTGTCACCTGCTGCTCCCCACTCTGTCTCTGGTGAATCCTCTCACTTCCTCTGAACCTCTGGCCTGTACCCCAGTTCTGGATGCATAAATCAATAAATCTTTAAAAAAAAAAAGTATCTATTCCTCACAATTTCCATGGAGGGATAAGGTATAGTACTTATGTTATTTTAAATTCCACCTCTCAGAACATTTTCTGGAATTATATACCCACCTTCTATGTGGGCCTTTTGGACCTGGCTTTCTTGCTATAACCTAAATTGGAATATCCTTAAGCCAAGACATTTGAAACCCTCTCAGAGAGGCAGGACTGAACCCATATGTCTATTCTAAGTCCCTTTCCCTCTCAATCTTTGCAGCTAACGACACCCTTCTGATAACCCCTCTTTCTCCTCACCCCTCTGGGAAAGCATGATGTAATGAATAGGGTCAGGTTTCAGAGTCCTATATGAGGGGCTGCAGTCCAGTTCAATCTCTCAGCTACAGGACTTTGATGAGTTATTAACCACCTTGAGCCTCTGCTTTCTTAGATAGGAGGGGAAAAAAAGGTAAGTAACTTATCTTATTGGGTAAGATTAAATAAGCATTCCATGCGATTCAAAAAGCATAATGTCTGGCACAGAACAATTATTTAATAATTTTTAATCAATCAATTGTTAATGTATGGATGGATAGGTGGGTGGATGGATGAATACAGTATAAACGACTGTCCCTGGTTAGGGCAATACTATGCATTATATATTTTCTTTGCTACACTGCTATACCTTCACTCCTCCTGGTTAAACTCTGTAGTTACTTGTACACACACACACACAAAGAGCAGTTACCATCTGTTTCCCAGAGGTGTCTGATGTGTTTTGTGGTTGCCATATTTGCCCTCCCAAGGTATGAACAGTGGGAAGCATGCAGGACTATGTCTACCTCAGAAAAACAAGCCAAAGTGAGGCTGAGAATGACATTGTCTCCATCTACATTTCCAAGCACACACCTTACCTAAAAGTTAAGTTATTTTACGACTCATATTTTTAAGTAAAATTTTCCAAAGAGGGGGCACTCCCTGGTGACACAGGGGTTAAGTCTCAGTACTATAAACTATCAGCAGCCACTGCAGCGTGAGTTTGATCCCTGACCCCTGAGGTGACCTACATGGTGCAGCAAACCTCTTCTGACCCACCTGCTGCTCCTCTCAGCAGTGTATTTCAGTCAATCTGCCTGTTCTGCTCCCCACTCTGTCTCTGGTGAATCTTCTCATCCCCACACTTCTGGCCTGTACCCAGTTCTTGTATGCATAAATAAATACATCTCTAAAATAATTCCAAATAGGAAGAAAACAGCTGGACGATATCATCACTAACCAAAATTTCATCTTATGATATGGACATTTTTCTTTTCTGAACAACAACAACAACAAAACCACAATCCAAAATACAGTCTGGAAATTCGGATCATGGACTTCTTGTTCTGGCTCATGTTTCCATGAGGCAGCAATGAAGTAAAGAGAGCTTCTCAATTGGGCAGATGACAATTTGAAGGGTTTGATGTGTTTTGTGTGGCTGGTTTGTCCTTGTCCCTCAGTCACGGGAGAGGGGGGAAGTCTGTCAAAGGAGGAAGATTAAAATTTATAAAAAGGCCACAGAAAATGGGACCCGTTGTTCCTAGGGGAAGAGTCTTCTGATCACCAGTTGGTCCGGAAGCTCTTGTTTCCTGTCCAAAACCATAGCACTAGGACAAACAGCCACTCCCAGTGAGCTAGGACCTGAAATGAAGGAGATAACAGGCCTAAAGTGCTTGAGAAGTTGGCCTTGGCCTCAGGGTCCAGCTGGTCTACCAGGTCTGTAGCATGTAGGTTGATGACTCAAACCTGGGGCTTCTGGGGTATGTGGCTTGTACCCTCAGGGTCAACCTCTCCCTTAGAGAGGTGATACCTGAGGTCTGCTCTAGAGCACAAATACACTAATGATAAGAGAAGCAAATATAGTCGCCCAGCCAGTGGGGAGGAGCAGTTAGGGGGCATGGGACAATTCACACGGTGGCAGAAAAAATCTGCACCCCCAACACAAAGGACGAGCAATAGGAGGAAGAGAGAAGAGAAAGAAAAGGTGCAAAAGAAGGGGGAGGAGAAATGGAGAAGAGAGAGGAGGAGGGCAAGGAGGAGAAGGAGGAAGAGAGGGAAGCAGAGTCATTATTTTTTCCTAGATTCCAAGAAAGGATTTGTCTTCTACTTAGCAGTGGAATTCAATCCTCCAAAGCACAAAAAAAAAAAAAAAAAAAAAGATAGAGAACCTGGAGTTGGACTATTATCAAAGAGGGTGGCACTGAGCGAATGTTTTTTCTGTAACTAGGTACTGTTGTAAGTTCTTTCTTTGCATTTCATTTTCAGGATATACACGTAAAACTGATACTTTATTTAGCTCCAATTTAATGCCAAGGAAGTCAAGTCACAGAAAGGTCAATGTCCTAGGTTTGGCCCACGGTTTTTCACTTCCTAGGGGAAGGGTTTAGGGTTCAAACTTAGAGCAGCTGAACCTGAGAGTGTGCACATACTCCCCAACCCCCTTAGTGCCTTTGGCAGTGCCCCTCGGCGTGAGGCTCTTCTGACTGGGACACGGGAATCCTGTCACAGTAGGGATTATGGAATGTGGGGATGTGACCTGAAGCCTGCACAAGAAAAAGAAGGTGGCCAAGACTAGAACCATGTGGCAGCCAGGGAAGAAGGCCAGGCAGAAGCCCAGATGAAGCTTCTAGATGCAGTTCACGTCACGTCAAGGGAGGGTCTGGGTGGGACTTAGCTAACCACCCTGGTTACACACACTGGTTTTGTGCATAAGGGGCGCATGCAGAGCTGACCACTGGGGGCTGCTGGGTAAGGGACAGCAAGGTGAACGTGAGGCTGAGCGGGGGTGGAGACAGGCTGGCTGAGATCCCAGAGGACCCCTGTAGTTCACGATAAATTATTTGGATTCCATTCCTTGTTGGATGGAGAGCCATAGGTCCAAAATTGGACCAAATACAAAGGGAGCTCTTTGTATTTGGTACTCAACCTTTCTACCACTTTAAGTTGCTCTCATAAATAAAGTGCATAAAATTATCTATCTCCTATTACCTACCTATCTATCATTTCTTCCTTTTATCCATCCATTTATCTACGATGTTTATAAGTATCATTACTGTTTTTATGTTCTTTAGAAAAGGACTATTTTTACTAACTTTTCTGCATCTTGCCTCTGCACATAACACTGTGCTTTGGAAATCTTTGCAAGTCAACTGATAAACATAAGCCATTGCACACAAGCTGATAAATACCCTAGTTATTTAGCATTCACGCCAGTTTTCTCTCTTCAAAATGTGTATGTTTCATGTATATGAAAGTGTGTGTTTGTATACTCCATATCTAAGTTTATATACATATATGTCCATGCATACACAGACATGTAGATATAGGTACCCATAAGTACCTATGATCTGAAAAAATTGTGTTTCAACAAAATTCAGTCTTTTAATCAAAAAAAAAGGGGGGGGCGGGGAAATCTCTCTCTAAACTAAGCTACCATCCCTGAGAAACTCATAGTAGGTCTAATCATTCCCCTCGAATTTTTACCCAGTCACACACCAGGGCCCATCACTGCGGCTGTTTGGTGAGTAGCTCTGTGAAACCACCTACTTAAGTGAAACCATCTCTGAGGTGTAGCAGTAAGGAAAAGAAGGGAAAACTTAGGGACGCAGCTTTGCAAAGGGGAAATGGATCCGTGAGCCTTGAGGGTCTCTCGGAAAAGCCCTGCAGACACGTGATTCCAAAGGACGATAAGCAGGAGGAGGCACTGAGGAAGGAAATCCAATTCGGCACATCCAGTCCTCGGAGAAGCCTTTTGTTCCTCCCCTCGCTGCTGCCAGCTCTGCCAGAGAGTTCAAGTGTTTACACAGCTTGGCTGGCAGGCGTGATGACAGCGGAGGTACCTGCTGGGTGGAAGGCAGGTCCTGCTGAGGCCTGAGACCTGCTCCAGTGAAGCCTTCTGCTGTCTTCCCACTGCAGCCCCATTCCTGGCTCTATGCAGCGGCTCTGGGCCACACAGGGCAGGAAAGACCCGGGGATATTGGCCAATGTCCTGGCACCTTGGCCCAAGCATGCAATTCATTTGCAGATTTGCAGTGGGGGCCTGGGTCGTGGCTGGGCCATCGCCAGTCCCGCTTTCTCAGGGGACATGTGCTTTTCTAGATCTTGCCTTTGAGATAGTTCTGCTCTCTTCCACTAAAAGACCATGTCCATTTTGTTTCTTTGGTTTGGAGAAGTCTTTTTTTTTTTTTTTTTTTCAGTGCCTCTTGTGTTCTCTTGGGAGAACTCATAGAAAGATCCACCTCCAGAGATCAGGAGGGGCCCAGTGGGAAGGGGAGGATGTCAGGACACCCAGGCAGGAGACCTGCAGCTGAGGAGTGTGGGAGAGGACTGTGAGCAGGGAACAAGGGCTGAGCCCCTGGCTCTGGGCTTTGGAGCCAGCAGAGCAATGTAAGGGAGGGACCCAGAGCAGATGGACAAGGCGGCCCTGCCACTAGCGACTGGGATCTCTGGACAGCTACTGGGCGTGAGTGGCTCCGTCTCCTACTCTGTAAAGTGGGTGTCACAACCATGCTCACCGCTCCTGTTAGCTCTTGCTTAGAGGTGCAAGAGGAGGAATCACTGCTCCTCGCAATGTGGGTCTCCACGTTCTCATTTGGAAAATGAGGCTGTTCAAGGAGACAGTTAGTAGGGAAATCTCCTCCACCTGGAAAACAATCAAATCCTGGGGCTCGTAATAAGGTGTGCTAACTTTACCCTGGAGGTGGGGCATTTCCCAGTGGATGTTTACTCTCACGGGCCATGCTTTCGAAACGCCTTGTGCTTCTGCCCACATCAGTGGGGCGTGGCTGTGCGCTGCTCTCTGACTTCTTGGTTCCAGATGGAAGGTTCGTCAATTTTCACTCACGTTTGAGGTCGTCGTTGATCAAAGGGACCACGGAAAGCCACTGACTCCACTTGCTGTCACACCCACAAATTTTTTGACCAAAAAAGGCAGCTGGGGACAGCTTCCTGAACTTGTGATCTGTGCAGGACCCCAGGCTTGTGAGTTTTCTGGGCATTGAATGTTTCACTGAGCATTATATTGGCTACATTTTCCAAACTAGGACCTTGCATTCTCATTTAGCATGGGGTCCTCTCTCTCCAAGGCACCACTGTCCACATGGCTCCATGTGTGTGTGCACGTGTGGATGGGCAGGGAGGGGTGCTTTAGAATTTCACTTTACTGCAGGTAAAGAGATGCCACTTTTAGCTCCCAGAGCCAAAAGAAGTGCCTCTAATTATGAGAAGCCTCCAGCCAGGCCCAGCTCAACCACCGAGAAAGCCAAAGCCACGAGCTCAGCCAGAAACAAGCTGACTCATGAGAATCCCACAGTTCACATGGTGGGATGGTGATTTTTCTCTGCCTTACTCCTGTGCCTCTCCCAGATGATGTATGAATCGCCTTATTTACCTTTTCCCTCCAAACCTTCTCCTTTATTATTTTTATTAATGTCATGCCAACCCTGAAAAGGTGTTTTCTTTGCAAAAATGAAAAAAGAAAGAAAATAACCCTCCCAACACCTCACCTCACTCCCATAGTAGAGAGAATATATTTTTAAAAATAGTATTCCACGTGTGCTTGTGAGAGAGTGAGAGAGAGAGAGGACGAGAGAGAGAGAATACTGAAATGGATTCATTAGATGAGTGTTTAAAATTTGACTACAAATAGTAATAGATTCAGGTCTTTATTTCAAAAGACCAGATTACCTAGGAAAGTTTCATCAGCTGTACTGAAATAAAAACTCTGCGGCACTTGGTGCAATTTAATGTCTAGAGTAAGGGGAGACACATTACGCAAGCGAAGCAGTAGAAGATGGTCGTATTCTGGCCCAGGCGGCGGGGGCCTGGCACTGCTGCTCACACGTGTGCCTGCCACCACTGCGCTGATTAGTGCCAGGGCTGGGTATGGGGTGGGATGCTGAATCTGCAAAGCTCCCTAGGAAAGAGGCGTGTTCTGGGTTACAGTGGATAAAAATGAGACCTAGAGAGCAGCAGCAAACTTGCCCAAGGTCAAGTGCTCAGGGCAGAGCCAGCATCGGAACCCCGAGCCCTCAGCCTCACTCCCCGGGCCCGAGCTCCCTTGCTGGCATTCTCTACATCCTCCTGCTGCCTGTTTGCAAACATGAGCCGCTCTGATTGGCAAATAACAAAGTCAAAACTCGTTGCTTCATAAGATGACTGATCAGTCATAAACAACATCACAGGGGAGAAAGTGCCTTGAGAAGCAGCTTTCGAAGCTGTCACTGAGGATGAGCTTCTTCTCCAGGGCCCTTATCAGAGACTCCTCTTTTGACTACTTTGTGTGACAATGAACCCACTACCTGCTGTGATCCCAGAGCTTCTGAACAAGATAGTTCATCTTTAGTCTAAATGAAAGACACGTCCTTTCTCCCCACCTCCTGCAATCCAGGCCAGACGGACACGAACCCTCATCCCAGGGCAGCCTCCGTCCACCTGTGGCATCCTCTGGCGTCAAGGTGAAGACCCTTCTGTTCCCTCGACCACTCCCCACGCAAGCGCTTCCAGGCCATGACAAGTCAGTTCTGGGCATTGACCTCTAGCTGAAGGAAACAAACTCAGCTCTGCACATTGCACATGACCTTTGGGGTCTGAGGATGCATTTAGCCTGCAGGGCTGTGGACTCCACTTTTCATGGAAGGGCTGTGATTAGGGCTCCTGGGTGAAAGCCACCTTGGGTTTCTGATTTGGACACCATCTGGGTTCCCCCTCCACCTTCCAAGTTGCCTCTCTCCTGGGAGGGACCTGATCCCTAGCCCGTGGGGAACCTTCCCGAAGCGTGAGAAGGCGAGGGCATGCGGTTTATGAAAACAACTCTTTAACAGTTCCCACATCATCCATATATGCATGTGAGGAAAATAATGGTAAAAACATCATAAAGAAGCAGATGTGCCTGAGTCAGGTTTTGTGGCAGGAAAAAAAAAAATGTGGGTTTGCTGATCTCGATTTCATTCCTCCAACAGATGAGGATGAAGGTTTGTGTGTTCCCAGAATGGGTCATGCAGAGCCTCGTGTAAGGTGGAATGATGCCAATCAGGGCCCTCCAGGCATGCTACCCACTCTCACACATGCCCGTGGGCGTGGGGGTACCACAGATGTCACCCTTACACATGCCCGTGGGTGTGGGGAATGTTCTCCATAAAGAGGTGACGGTAGCCCAGAGGAGTGCCTTTCCGGCTTGCCCTAATTTGCAAGAGTCACCTTGAGGACTAGTGGCAGCACAGCGTGCAGACCAGCGCAGAGCAAGCTCACGCTCGCAGCGGACACCAGGAAGTGCAGTGACGGCAGCCCACTGCTTCAGCAACAGCCCATTGCTCCAGCTACCTGCACTGGGTTTGCTCGGCAGCTTAGAAAGCACATGGAACCGGTTTCAGAGCTAAGGGCTCATGATTTCGAATCCCAGTTCTGCAACTGACAAGCTATGACCAAAGATAGGCAGGAGGTAACCTCTACAAGGAGCACGCTCCCTTTCAAACATAAGAAATGTAAGCTAGTTGAGGCACGTGTGGGACGGTTGTGGGATGTGAGATGACACAGAGAGGAGCGTCTGCACCACTCCTGGCGTGTAGTAGCAGCTCAACTAAACCAAGCTTTCCTGCGGTGACTTTGCAGGCAAAAATGTCAGACGTGGTTACAAGTGGTGGTTCTGAAGCCACACAGCTCAGGGCGCGCTTTCCAGTTCTAGCTTTTATGGGTTATGGGATTCCAGGCTCACTGTCCTCATCTGCAAAATGGGAACCGTGTCCTTTCAGTGAGGATTCACTGAGACTCAGAAAAATGCTTGGCTTGGAGTCTGGAGTAGAGGATGCTGTCTCTACATGCTGACGAGTAACAGTGCCTCCCCACACAGTGCGGCTCTCCCTCCTCTGGGGTAGGACATGCCTCATGCAAAGTGTTCTGCGTGCTAAAATGCCAGCCTTCCTGAGCCCGACGGATCTCCCAGGCAGACAAATGCACAATAAATCTTCATGAAAAGAACGATGGCATCAGTAAAAAGAGCAGCTTCCCTCAGCCCTGTCCCTCACCGTGAAAGTGGGACATGTGATATCTGTTCCCCACGTCGCTTGTAGCCTCCCTTCCCTCCTTCCATTTTAGTAAGTTTAATTTTTGAAATGTTGAACAGTTATTTTCAGATAAGTCACAGTCAAGCTTTCTGGTCCAATTTGCAGGACTTTTCCCTGCATGGGAAAATAAGCTCTTCTGCTTGGCGTGGAAAGGCGAGGGCGTCCTCATTGTCTATTCAGTGGTGTCGCTGGAAGAGGCCTCGCCACGCAAACCGCCAGGCTCCCCGTTACCTGTCACTCAAATGGGGAGCGGGCTGCTTTTTAAAATGGGCTATTATTCAACTTTCCTCCACCTTCTTTCCTTTTTATCTTTTGGTCGAGGGAGTGGTTTCCACGTATGGCTTCACAAACACTAGCTTTATAAAGATGGGCTTGCCTAAAAATAATAGGAAAGTATTCCCAGCATGGGTGTGAGTATGATTTAGGCACATGATTTCAGAGGAGGGCACCCTGAATGCCTGGGAAGATGAGAACTGAGGATCTTAGCAGTTTGCTCCCCAGAGCTTTCATTTTTTTCCAGGCATTTCCCCACATGGCACCCCACCATTTTCCTCCAGCAGAACACTGAAAGTCCAAGCTCGAGAGGCAGAAAATTCTGGGTTTGAAATTGAGATTTACCACTTTTCTTCATTGTTCTCTGTCTAATCCTCAGATCCTGTTTCTATCCTTCTGTACCTGACTTGGTGTCCTGCGGGGATGTCATTAGTGACCTGCATCAACCAGGGACCCCCACAGACTTGTGGACACTGGTTGGACTTGGCCGATGGTGGACACTGATGGATGGGGGTGTATGGCCAGAGGACGGGGACTCTGGCGTCCAGTCTCCCAGCCCCTTTTCCAACGGACCCCATGATTGGAGTAACCCTATTTCTTGATGAAAGCCCCCTCCCACTCCAGGCCTGTCTCTGGTTTCTGACTTGATGTCCCTTCATCAACTTGCCCCCATGACTCTGCTCCAGTGAGCATGACAGACACCTCGTGCCAGCTTTACCAGGGTGTCAGTGACTTCACTTCTGCAGCGCTGGGCTCCCACCTTTGTGAGAAAGAACATGGAAAGGTGTCTGCCTCACAGAGGCATGAGGATGACGTGAGAGGACTCAGGGGAGACTACGGCCTGGCGCACAGTTTGCGCTCAGTAAATGGCAGCTGTCACTTGCTGCCATTTTTGTCATCATTTGCTTAGACTTCCAGACTGCCGACCTGACCCCCTAGTGGCTCCTGATTATTGTCTGTGATGGTGATTAGTGCTGTTCATCAAATTATCTTCAGCTCTCCTTCTCCCAGAAGACAGTAAGACTGTACTCTCTGCTCCCAACCTCGGGCATGCTGCCACCCAAATGGACAAGTTACTTGAACAAAAATAAAACTTTTTTTTTTTTTGCTGTCCCTCTGAGAATGTAAGTAAGGAAGAGAGAGGCAAAGGTCCTAGCTCAAGGTCACACAGCACATCGGTGGCACATGCGGCCTCGAAAGCAAACTCTCAACGAGTTCTCTCTTCCTTCATCTCTACCGGGCTCTGAACCGGAAGCCAGAAGGTACTGCCGGGAAGACCACGGGACAGAGACACCCTGTGCTCTTCTTATCCTGCAGGTCCAGTGTCAGGACTACAGCCATTCACTAGGCCAGTGGGAAGAGATGTTTAGAATGGTACTGAGTGAATTCATTCCCTAAGACTGAAATCTCAAAATGCACCCTGGCAGTTGTCACCTCATATGGTCTAGGGGTGGTTAAAACTGTGGCCCACTTTCTGAGTTCCTATGTAAAGGGAGGTGGGGGGAATAACTATATGCTATGCTCAGGAAGTCACACAGCTTTCTACTTAAAATGTCCAATAAGTAAAGGTAGCTACTAGCATCCCTATCTAGAGAGAGGGTGACTAAGATTCAGGGAGGCTGGATAACTCTTCTAAAGTTACAGGACTAGTAATAATAAACATGGCGATGTGCATTAATATAATACATCATAAAGTGGGCTGAGGTTCATCAAATCCTTAAGCTGTATCAGGCGCTACTAAGTCTATACTATCAGGTAACTCAGCTATGATGTACTTATCAAATGTGCCCATGAAGACGGCAATTTCATTATCACTATTTGACAGCTAAGAAAATTCACTCAAGGCCCTCCCTGGTGACACAGCGGGTTAAAGCACAGCACTGAGAAGCTAAAGCCGCTTCCGCATGAGTTCGATCCCCGCCTGCCCCAGAGGAGATCCACATGGAGCAGCAGACCTCTCCTGACCCGCCCGCTGCTCCCCTCAGCAGTGTACTTTGTCGATCTGCCTGTTCTGCTCCCCACTCTGTCTCTGGTGAATCCTCTCACCCTCCGCATCTCTGGCCTGTACACCAGCTCTATTGTATGAATAAAAAAAAAAAATGAAAGAAAAAAGAAAACTCACTCAAGATCTGGTCTCAGTTTCAAAGGACTTCACCACTATGCAGTGTTTCCCCAGCTAGGGTCCGTGGAGTTCTAAGTGTTCCATGTAATCAACTCAGGAGAGAGGAAGCAGAGATCTCAGATCTCATGATCCAATTGTTGCCCCTGTCTTAAAGGAGCTAAGACTTCCCATGATTCATCTGAAAGGTGTTGGTGCTGTTAAGATTTTCTTTAAACAAAGGTTTCCATGGCTAGGAAAAGTCTGAGGACATCTGAACTAGAGGTTCTCTCAGGCACCTTCAATATTGAATCTTCTAGAATTCTGTATATGGGGTCTCTAGTTTCCTTTCTCCAGGGCTACGACTCATTGCTTACTCGAGTGTTCATTTCAACTATTTGCCATCAGCTGGTGCCAGCCCAGCATGTATTGTCCACGTGGGAGATTCTGTAACTGCTAAGGTCTGAGTTCTGTTTCTTAGCTCTTTGGCTCTGAATCTACTGAATCCATCTCCTCTGAAGATGAAGATCACAAAAACCAAAGAATTCTACCAGGCTCTGGTCTAGTTGCACTGAACTGTACTGGGTAAAAAACATCTGGAGACAAAGCATAGCTGGAAAAAGGCAGCTGCAGGTGCTGGTGGGAAGCTCATAGACTACCACTGTGATGTTCCACTGAAACACGTAATTTCACAACTTGGCACACTTACTCAAAGGCTCCTGGCAGCAGACATTTTTAAGCAATTTAAACAAACAAAATTCAAGTAAGTTCCTGTTCTAACCTTCCAAGTCTACCCCACCCTCTGGACAGGGGGCCCCTTTTCTAATGTGGGGGTCCGAGTAGGCTGGATGTTCAGTCTCAACAAGAAAGTTAGCATCCTGGAGACGTTCAGCACAGGAGGAAGGGCAGGGGTGTTTTGTCAGGACCTGAGACGCTCCTGTCGGCTGGCTTCTTCACTCTGAACACTGAAAGCTGGTCGTGTTCCCTTGGTGAACTCCAGTCCATCACACCCATGAGTTGGATCAGCACATGCGTCATGGCGGGTGTCCCACGCAGCTGCATTGGCACTGTCCTCATTCTCTCCCCAGCACTTGAGGGTGCTCACAACTGCTCCCATTTTGCCAAGAGCAGAGACTTAGAGAGGGTAAGTCACTGGTCCAATGTCACAGTACCGGGAGGCAAGGGAAGTGACGGCAGCAGAGGGATCTTACGCCACGGTCTGTGTCCGCGGCAACGTATGATGCTCCCAGGAGCGCCCCCACGGCTCCTTGGGCGACGAGCACAGTGGCTGATCGTGGATTGGGGCACCTTTCCCTGGGTTTCTCCTGGGCGAGCTCCCAAGGCTCCCAGGGCAGTGGTCAGTAACTCAAACCTTGAAGACAGACCCATCTTGTCTAACTATCCTGGGAGATCCTGCAAACCACCCATGGGTCTTCTACTCAAGCTCAGCCAGCTGCCCTGGCACCAGTGCCTCCCGGAAGCCTGGCTTTGGGAAAGGTATTTGTCCTCTCTGTTCCTCTGTTTTCTCTTCTGTGAAATGGTGATGACTGCACTTTACAACTGAAGTTACTGTGAGGGTCAAACTGGACTGCTGAGAACATTTTGGACTGCTGAGAACAGCGTCCAGCGTCCAGTCCGAGTTAGCACTATCAACTGTTCTATACATGAAGACTATAAGCACCTCACCTAGATTTGGAAAAGCCAGGTCTCCCACATTAGGATGCAGCACCCAGTATGCTGCCAGGGTTCAACACAGTGTTGAGGGTCACTACTGACATCAACTTATTGCTACTACCACAGATATTACTCACAATGTTATATCCTATGTTCCAAAATGCTTTGTGCTTATTATCTTGGTTTATCTTCACTAGCTTCTTGTAGAAGGGCCACTGCAATCATTCCCTTTGTACACATAACACTGCAGAGGTTCAGAGAGGGCGAATGTCTTGCCTGAGGCCACACAGCAGAGAATGACAGCACTGAAACTGGTACCCAGACCTCAGGACAGCTACACATAAGAGGGTGACCTCCACAAGGACGCCTATGGACAGAGTGACCCCTGGGGGTGGGGGTATAGAATGCTCTATCTGTCTGAAGTCAGGCTGGGTGCACCTGATAACTCTCAGAGGAAAGAGGTGCTGTCCACGAGGGAGCACATGAGGGCTGTGACCTGTTTTGTCTGAACAAGTCTCCCAGAAAGTTGTTCCACAGAGCCCTCAGTTCCCACCTTTAAGTTGGCATGTGCCGGCTGCTTTCTGTGGCGGCAGGACAGTTGTCACCTCTGAAGCAGCAAGCTTTGGCCCCAGGCCTCTCTCACCCTCCTGATCGGCTGTGATACAAAACCTAGTTCCTCACCGCTTGTCATTGATAACTATGCCCTGGCCCTTGGGGACCAACGCGGCCTGTAACCCCGGTGGCCTGGCAGCAGTCCAAGCCCACGACACTGCCTTTGTGTGCCTGAGTTTCCTGCCTGTGGTTTGCACTGCTCTGCCTGGGCTGGCTCGCACTTCCTGTCCTAACCCACGGCCACTGTGACCCTACGTTCCGCCAGGACACTCTGGGCTCACTTTGCAGGTAGTATGACAAATCCTGTTCCCTGGTGCCAGGTGGCAAAGGAGATCTCTGGACCCTGGGGATCCTTCACCCATGGTGGCTCAGCCCTCCTGGCCTGTGCCAGGTCCCCACACTGAGAGTGCATCTCTTCCAGAAGGAGTTTCTGTCTGTTCCCAGGTTGAGCTGGGCGGGCCTGGCACTGGAGGCTGACAGGAAGCAAGGTTGAGTTGCACAGATACCTAGTGTGTGCGTTCATACTCTGAACCAAATGATGGCACCCACAATGCAAAGGGATGGGGGCTCTTCTGGGCACACACCCCAGCCCTCACCTGCTAACTGTCCCCTGACTTCTCCTCCTGCCAAGCATCAAAGCTTCACCTTCCACTTCCATTTCCCGTGAGCAGCCAGAATGAGCCCATTAAGTCACAACGCTGATTCGAGACCTTCTGTGGTCTTTAATCCTTCTGAGAAGGGAAGGTGGCATTCTCACCAGGGCCTAAGACACCCTTCCTGCCCCTGCCTCACAGAGGCCCCTCGAGAGCCTTCCTGGCTCTGGGAGCTGGCCCAAGGCACACATGAGCTCTCCTCTCTTCACTCTGTCAGTATCTCACTCTTGGGGTTTCCAACTCTGAAAAAGTACATGGAAATGCCTTCTCTTATTTCCTATCTAACCGGTGACCCCTACTCCCTCTTGAGATAAAACATCTTTGCTAATAGAGTAAAATAAGCAATGGCTTTGGAATCAATCTTATCTGGCTTCAGTTTGAACTCTGTCTGCTGGCGGTCTTGGGTCTGCTCAGCTACCTGCCCGAGCCTGTATCTGTCCCCAAAGCAAGAGTGAGCCCGCTGTGGCACCTGGAGTGCCAACTGCGACTAACAGACTGTACTCCGCACTTAAGGAATATTGACCATGTGCCTGGCCCTGCCAAGTGCTTCACCTGCCCATCCTGTTTCAGCCTGACAACACCCCCAGAAGTGGGCATTCTCATCAATGCCACGCTTTAGAAGAATATATTAAGAGCTTAAGTAACGTGATCCAAGACCATTCAGTTAGTGAGGCAGGAGTCTGGCCCCAGAGAATTCTCTCCTAACCAATACACTAAACTTTCCTACAGGATCCAATAAAATGATAAATTAAAAGCAAGTGCACACAGAAATCGCTTAGATGTTATTCGGGGGGACATGCAACGTGGGCTCAGCGTGAACCCTGTGTGCTCGGGAGACCAGGCGTTCTAAATCCGAGCCCCACAGAAGAGCTCTCCCTTATTTACTTTTAGTTAATAAAATCACAAAATATCATTGGATCTTAATGGGACCCCGAGGGGGTTAATTACATGGTGGGGAATTGTCTGTGAGCTCAACCATGGTTAGTTTAATAGATGTACCTTCAGTAAAAAGAAATACAGCACATTGATCTTTAAAAAGGAAAAGTAAAGATCTCCCAAATGCAGATGAGGAAAAGGAAAAGTCCTCACTCAGCATTTAGACCCCACCATTAATCCTCGGGACACATTTCCTCCAGGCTCTTGGGGCTCTGCCTGTCGGGGGCTCCAGATTTCTGGGCCCAAAGCTATTTCCCACCCACTCCTCCTTCTCGTTTGTCGACATTTCAGACTAGAGAAGGAGGAACCCCCTGCCCTCTGCAGACACTCCCTTTCCCCAACACGCCCTGTACCCCCCATTCATGACCCCCATCTTTCTAGTACAAGAACCTCCAACATTCTCAAGTCTCTGAGACTCAGTTTCTCATCTATAAAGTGGGGATAAAACTATTGATTTCTAAAGGACGGTTGCAGACAGTTGCTGAATAAATTATAAGAAGAGTCAATAGTTTTCATATGCTTTCTATGTGAAAAAGACCATATTGAGCACTTAAATAAATATATCTCTATCTTACAGTCCTATGCGATAGGCACTAGTTCTATCATCTCCGATATCCAGGTACAATGCTGGGCTCCAGGGAGGTAAGGATGCATTAGATGGAGCCTTCTAGCTGGGGAAACAGTCATGAAAAATGGTACTCACAAGGAAATTGAATGGGAGTGACTAGAGAGCTGTGTTCACTCAGGGGATGGTGATTCCGAGGTGTGCAGAGATCAGAGACCATGTCCAAAGGCATATGAGATTCAGAGAGAGTGAGTAAGCTGTGCAAGGACACACAGCTCCTGGAAGGCAAGTGTGGCATCAATCGAGATAGTCACAGCTCCCCAAAATGGTCCCACCACTGTTCCTGGGTCATCTGATCTCCTCAATCACACTTTCAGCTTCTCTGGAGTAGAAATGGCATTTATATTTTGCATGACTAGTCTGTCTTCCTACATAGGCATGGCAGTGCCTCCCTGCCTCCCATTACCAGAAAGGGTAATAAGTTTGCAAACAGAGGCCAGCTTCCTACTCAGCTGCTAAAGGAGCTGCAACTGTGGTTTCTCCTCGAGTTGTATGCCTATGTGGTGGGAATCCCTGCATGAAATAAAGAATGTATTCAGCTCCCTAGGGGTATAGTGCATCACAGCCATCATGACTTTGCTCTTGCCTTTTGGGAGTCTGCAATCAAGTCTGGGGGCAAATGCAGGCATGATGAACATGTCTCAAGGCAGAGCAGAGTGGCTACTGTGAGCACGTTCTCAGTAAAGTGCTCTGGGACTCTAGAGCACCCATGATTAAATCAGGGAGGCTCCTTGGACTGGGATCAGGCCAAAGATAGTCTGCTTGCTGGGGCTGCAGGCAAAAGTCATTTTATATCACCCAATGCTGCGCCACTGAATTGGATGAAGACGCTGAAGGCTTGGCATTCCTTGGTGAAAGCTCATCCAGAAATACCATTCAATCGGAGAATTCAGTCATACCTCTTCCTGGGAACATAATCTTTAGATTTCCAAATTCCAGAGGGATCTCAAAACCTTACCCAGCACAGGGAGAAAGACAGAGTGATGGGAAACTAATTCTGAGGGCATTGGCCTCCTCATAAAAATGCCACTCCTAAGACACTTATCTTCTGACACCTACTTGCTATTTGCACTTCTTGAGTTTTTCTTGATCCTTTGGTCAACATTGTTGATATCAGAGTGCAGGGCCCTCTGTGTGGAGGAATCAAAGTGACATCTATTTGAATTTACTTTCCCAACAGGATTGTTCTAGTAGGAATTCTCCAGCACAGCTCAAGGAATAACTGTGGCCTGTAGTTGCTCCCCAACAGTAAATGGGATGAATTCTTCTCCCATTGGGGTCAAAGAGACGTTAGAGGAAACTTTCTGAGCCCTAGATCAAACTCTGTTGTAGGAAATGAGATGATGCTAAATCTCTACATGGCCTAGAAGAACTGGACGTATTTTGTTTATTTCTATCCTCACAGCAATCTTCATGGGCCTTCTTTCACTCATTTGTCTATTTTACATACAGACATATGCACTACCAAATACCCACTATGGCTGGGAATGCTGCTGAATGAACGACAGGATTGGGGAACAGGAGATATCAGTTGCCCAGGAAGTTTAGTGAAGTTAACAGAGGAGAAAACAAAGAATGACAAGGTGAGAGAAGTCAATTCTTGAGTGGTGGCAGAGGTGAGAAGGAGTGAAGCCAACAAATGTTAGAAGCCCCACTGTTCAGAAAGGGAAACTGAGGCACAGAGAGGCTAAACAGCTCATCCCTGCTCACACACCATTGCAGTGATAAGCCCCTGAACCGTATATGCACCTTTCCACCCAGCAAGGCCATGGGCAGATATTCTGTGGATATGAATTGATTCAAACAATAGGAGCCTGAATTAAATGACTGATTTTCAACTTGGAGGGGACTTGAAATGCTTGCTATGGTTATATCTTTTCTTATATAATAATATAAGAATAATGTAATGGTTCTATGAGCAGCAGCATGGCATGACTCCAAGCCACCCAGTGTAAATACACACATACACACATGCACACATACACCTGTCCCAGAGATACCTGATTTCCTCCAATATGCTCAATCCTAACCAAATCCTGACAGGATTTGGGAGCTCTGGAAAGATGTACTGGCATCCAACTGTGCCCATCCATTGCTTTTCATCCTTGATAAACCCTCTGATTCCTGTGCAGGTCAGTTTTAATGGACAAACGGGAAGCCTGGAAAGAGCTCTAAAGGACTTAGCCCTTCTGCAGGGGAGTTAATTTGCTGCATTAGCTGGAGGCAACATCACACCTCTGGGCTCCACTTCCTGCTTCACTCGAACCCTCTCCCTAAGGATTACACCTCTTTCAGCAACTGGGCTTTGAGGCTATTGTTTTTTTGTTTTGTTTTGTTTTTGTTTTTTTTGTTTTTTTCAGATAGTGACTTATTTGAAACGAGCAAATGAAATGTGTCTAGCCATTAGCCTGTTGCAATTATTCCTGTCTATTCAGCCAAATGAGAGCTCAGCTTGAGATCTCAAAGGTTAAAGTTGGCCATCCAACATCCATCCAGGATTTGGGAATTTCCAGGAACAGCAGTGGGGCAGGAACATCTTATTCTTCACTTGTTCCCCTGTAATTGCACTGGGTGGCATCACAATTTTGAGTTGATTATGTTAACTTTTCTTGTTGTTAATGTTGGTTTCCTCGACAGCTGAATGGCCACAGACACTTTTTCTGGAGATATATTATTTTCCACTGACCAAATATAGAAACCATTCAGTTATCAGCCAGCAAAAAAAAAAAAAAAAAAAAAAAGTCATTACTTGCGCTTTCCCCCAAATTCTTTATCCCATTGGATATGGGAATTAGATAAGATTAAGTTCTTAGGCAACATCAACTTATGAGGCGGACAGATTCCGTGCGGGGCGACCCTGTCAGGCCGGCGCTGCTATCTGCTTAGATGGAAGACAATGTGGCCCGCCGACATGCACACAGCGACAGCTGCGTGAGGCTTGCTTTAAGTAGAGCGGCATTAGGTTACTTTAAGGTGACAATTTCTAAATGAGAGCAAAACTGTGTAATAAGATTTAAAAAATTGGACCCATTCTTAGTTCACCGGCTCCCTAGCCAGTGACAAAATATGCCATTAGTGGCCACAGCACGATTCTGAAAATATACCTTCCTTACGATTTAACGCTTTTTTTTTTCCCTGTGAGCTAAAAATTACAAAGCCCCGGATTTCATCGCTCTTGCAATCTATTCTTTTCCCCTGACTTCCTGTTTTCATGAAATTTTAATCAGGCACTTAAAATAAATAGCTATGCAGAGCTTCTCTGCCTCCCGCAATACCCGGGATGGATGTTTTGGGTAAAGTGATAGTCCAGAGACCTTGAGAACAGTGAATCCCATTCTGAGTTGGCAAGACAACAGCAAGGAGAGCGTGGCCCTGCCACGGCCACGTGCTCGGAGGGGACAGAGTGGTCCTGGAGATCAAACAAAGAGTATGTGGGATCCTTTCTTTTTTAATTCTTCCTCCACATGGTGATAGCGATTTGATGCGCTTAGAAGGGCAAATAAGATGAAGCATAATAACCAAATTATTCCAGGAGGGAGAAAAAGTGATAAATGGCAGTAAACTTTTCAAAATTTTTTAACAATGAAAAATTAATAATTTTTTTAGGCTGCTACTTTTTATTCCTCATGGTTTTCTATAGATGATGTGTGTGTTTGAGTTCTCTTCCCTTAAGCAAAAAAAAAAAAAAAGAAAAGAAAAAAGGTGCCCAACTGTTTTAACCTGCAAGGATTTTGATTTCAATTTCCTTTCTCATAAATTGGTATATCAACAAATGCCATTACAGAGATGGGTCATGTTACAAAACTGTACGTTCAGAAGTATTTTGGGGCAACAATTGTAGTTTCAGAGCGTGCGATGGACCACAATGCTAGAGAAAGAGCACGAGCCATAACTAGAAGCTTTTACTACAACTCAAGAGTCCCTAGAAGTCTGGAAGGAAGATGGTTGGAGATGCATGAAGAAATCAACTTCCTTGTCCTAAAATGCCCAGCTTCCATAGGACAGCAGCTAAAGAGCATGGAAGGCTCTTAACGCAGTGAAAATGAAATGTAAGGTGGTGACAGGTAACATCATTCATGCCATGAACAAGTCTTCTTGTGTCTTTGTCAGGTGTGAATGGTTCCGTACAACCTGCAGGTTCTGACGAATGCTTTGCCCACGCACGCATGAGGCTAGTGCTTGAAATATCGGGATATGGCCCCTGTAGGCTAGTGACTGGCTGGGAAACATTTATTATTGGCTTTCTCAGAGCAAAAAGTTAAAAAAAAAAATGGGGGGGGGGAGCGACAGCAGCATTTGCTCATGTCTATGATGCACCCTCTCCCATCATGGTGTGTCAGGCAACCGTGACAATGAAAGTAATTCACATCTCTCAGTGTGAGTTTGGGAGAGGATGTGCAGGGACACCCCAATAGATAGTGCTGTAGGCGCAAGTCATAGCAAAAACATAATATAGTGTAACATGGTAAGGTAATTAGGAAGTGGGGTTTTTGAGTACTTAATGCACTTTTTAAAATAGCATGTCTTTGCCTCTAAGTTAACATGATTTAAATTTTAATAATGGCTATTTATATCAAATTCCAAAAAATTCTGAAAATTTAACAATAGGCCGTTATGAGTCAGTGTAAGCCAACCCCGGCACACGAGTACTGGCAGGGAACCTGGCTCCATTCAGTGGAAATGGCTGTGTGTCATTTGTGGTTTAGTAAACTTGCCTGCTTTCAGGGGTAGACTATATTTTTGGATTCATACTAGAAAGTTTCAGTTTGGTCTTGGGCCCCCAAAGCTCCCCCTAAATTACAATTGCCCACAAAATATCAGAGCTGCCTGGTTTCATTGATATAGAGTTTCATCTGCCTTATTGTCTCCAAATATAGCTCTAAGCTGGCCTGCTTACCTTGCTTAAGTGGACTCTCAATAACCTCAAGAAGAGAGGACTCAACTCCTCAAACAAAAGACGTCATTCAGCTTTACGGCATCTTATGAAGGAAGATCTCGATAATTTTCCCCTTCCTATTGGCCCAGAAGATTAAGTTCCACACTTAATGGGGGGTGGGGGGAGGCAATAGCTGATGATCTCATGGGACAAGAAATAGAGGTTTTTCGCGCTGATGGGGGTCTGAGAAAATCTGGGGTGCTTCCCCCCTGGTGGGGGATTCCAGGAGATGTGTGTGCCTCCACCCTGATAGGAATTCTAGCCTTTCATCTCTCAACTGTCAAGACCACATTTCAGAGCAGCTGGGGGGGGGAGGGAGGGCATTTTAGGAAACCTTACAGCAACTGAGGAAGAAAATACCATCAGCCATTGGTAAAAGGCTACTCAGAAAGGTTTCTTAGCATCATATTGATTCAAGTCCACAGGAAAGAAGGCAACAGTTTCAAAAAGTAAGTTTGCAGATTCAGTCCAAGTTGTCAGGGGTCTCCTAGTCACGTTTTTCTCTGTCCCTTTTAGTTCTTTGGCCCAGGCTGCTCCTTCTGGGGCAGTCACAGGGCAAAGGTATGGTGTTCTGGAATGCTGTTCATGGAGAAGAAAGCCAAGCTCTTGTGGCTGGATGCATCTAGCTTCTGTGAACCACCCACATCATCAACAGCACTGTCCCAGTGGCCGGGAAATCATCCTACTCTTGGCAAAACCTCGACAGTTGGGTAGGAACTGAACAAAATCATCCAAGTCAAGCAAACCTGAGTGAAGCAGGGATCTCTCCATGCTGAAACCCAGATTCAGTGTGAAGGATCTTGGCAGAAGCAGAGCTGGGCTCGGCCCTGGTTCATGTCACATCTGTATCTCACATAGCCCATTCTCTAAATAAAACACAGTTTGACTTAAGGCTTTGAGATGTCAATTTGAAGGGAGAAAAGAGGCCAGAGGGAAGCCAACGGAGAGCTTCCTGCTCCGTTAGTGCTATTATTGAAGACATATGCTTATATGCATTTCTGACAGAATAATCCAAAACTCAGAAAAAGAAACTGGCTGTCTTTGGCTCCTTTATTTACAATCACTAACTGCTCAGTGATTCTCAGAAATGCAGAGATTTCTCGGAGCTGGGTGCCTGCAATAATGCACCTTCCCTTCAGCCCCATCCAGGCAGATGATGACCGGGTGCAGGATTTCCCTGCGTTTGCATATTTATAGGGTCTCCTTCAGCAACACTGAACAGAGCTGGGTGCCAACAGAAGGAAATCAAGCTGTCAGGAGTTTCTATTTTCGTCCCTACCTGTAGTCTTAGGAAGCCAACCCAAGTTCTTCCCCCAACCTAGCACTCAGCTGCTCCATCAGTGGGTTCTGAGGCAGACTGGGGAGCGGGCTATACCGACTGGAGTCCTGTTCCAGAACGGGCGGTTTCACACTCTGATTGGGCTCTCCTTAACCAGCTTTGTCCTTCCCTGCACCAAACGTGGGAAGGAGGATTTATTGTGGATTCAATCCAACCCCAGTTTGACCCCAGGCTCCATCATTCTCTACCTGTATCTGTTTCTTTTCTTCCTTCCTTTCTTTCTTTCTTTCTTTCTTTTTTTTTTTTTTGAGGCATTTATAAATACATGTGCTTGCTCATTTTTTAACAAATCCCTAGAAACACACTTGACAAAATTAATAACGTCCTTAGGTATTGTATCTTGATTTTTCATTTATAAAAGCTCCATAGCGTTCCTGAGCCTCAGTTA
This sequence comes from Condylura cristata, assembly GCF_000260355.1. Classification (NCBI taxonomy): domain Eukaryota; kingdom Metazoa; phylum Chordata; class Mammalia; order Eulipotyphla; family Talpidae; genus Condylura; species Condylura cristata. The sequence continues at coordinate 7,862,085 of NW_004567129.1, read as the reverse complement.
CCTTAGATGTGAAAGAAAGAAAGAGGAGAAAGAGAACTTACCATTGGGAACAGCTGGGTGAAGGATAATCAGGATTCTATGCACAATCTTAGGGACTTTCTGGGAACCTATAAAGACTCTGAAATACTTTTTAAAGGATAATTAAAATAACAATGATAACATGAACTCAGACAGTGTTTTGGGAGGTTAAATGGAATCACATATGTATAAAATACCTAGTATTGTGCCTGGCAGATAGCTGATATAGTGTTAGTCCGTTAACTAAATGCGAAGATGCATACATAGATGCTAAGTACTCAGTGTTATTTTACCACAATTTCTAATAAAGAATCATGTCTATTATATTAATTAAATGTCAGGAGAGAGAATCTTCCTCTCAGAAATCCAGAGCAATGAAAGACGTTCTCACCAAGAACTTCAAACACGTTATTATAATAATATGATGGATTTAGGGTGGACGCAACCCTCCTCACACATTTTCTTTTCAAGGCCTGTTATCCTTACATGACATCTGTTATCTGGAGGACACAGAACATACCCCCATTTCTCACCTGGGGAGTCGTTACACCACAGGTGGCTTTCTGGTCCAGGAATCATCCCAAGGGGCCAGGGGTTGGATGCTCTCTAAAGCCATCTAGTCTTTTCTGTTTGGATTCCCCCTCATATCAGGACTCCAAAGTACTTATTCAAAATAGATTTTCCTGAGTGTGTAAAAAAAAAAAAAAAAAACCAGATGTGAAGATTGGGAATCACTGAAACCTCTATTTACTTAGAGAACATTTTAATACCTGTGGAAAAGATATACGGGGTATGCTAAATGAAACACCTGATACAACATATAAGAACCTTATTAATTTCATCAAGTATGTGGTTAGGCATTTGCACAAATATGAATGGCACACGCATCTATGTATGCCTCACAAAATAGATACCAAAAAAATGACCAAAATGTTAGCAGATTTTTTCTAGTTATTTTTTAAGAAACACTGGTTTTATTGTGTGTGTAGAAAAACTGGGGTGTAGGACAGAGTTTGTGAGGGTGTGAGTGGATTCACCAGAGACAGAGCGGGGAGCAGACAGGCAGATTCACTGAAATACACTGCTGAGGTGAGCAACAGGTGAGACAGGAGAGGTCTGCCGCACCATGTGGGTTTACAGCCTGGGTGGGGATTGAAGTCAGGCTGTAACACTCATAGTAGTGAGACTTAACCCCTAGGACACCAGGGAGGCCCCCCAAAACACTAGTTTTAATCTTATATAGGTTTAAAGTATACATCATTATAAATCAACATCTGTATATACTACATTAAGCATTAAGCATGTTTCAGTCTATTAAGAGTATCAATGAATGATTTTTTAGTGAACTTTCTATAATGTACTTACTACTTTATAATAAAATGATTTAAATACAAATAAAAGATTGATGAAATTAATGATTAATGGTGGTTTATCACCTCAGTCCAAAACTAGCTTTGGCTACCTCACGGCATAATTAGTATGTTGGAGACAGTGAAAGGTAAGGAATGTGGAAGGACATTTCCGAGAGGACCAGTTTAACACTGTCTGCTAAGGTGCCCGCCAAGCTTGTGGAAAAGCCCAGTGGCTTTTCATAAAGCCTTCCCAAGATCTACTATCCAAATATTCCTGCTTTATGCAGTACTTGAAGGCTACATGGGGTTAAGGTTTGTATTCTGAATATCCTAGACATCCCGAGTGAGTGCCTTCAGGAGACATTCAACTGTATCCCAGCGTTATTACAACCATGTCCTGGTTAGAGCATGTAGGTTAAAGTCCAGGAAAGGAGTGGACTTGGGACAGCTCCCCTCTGCTGTGTCTGACCCTTTCTCTTAAAAAGTTCTACCATCGGCCCTCCCTGGTGGTGCAGCGGGTTAAAGCACTGCACTGAGAAGCTAAAGCCACTTCCGCATGAGTTCGATCCCCGCCCTCCCGGGAGGAGGCCACATGGCGCGGCAGACCTCTCCTGACCCACCCGCTGCTCCCCTCAGCAGTGTACTTCGTTGATCTGCCTGTTCTGCTCCCCACTCTGTCTCTGGTGAAGTCTCTCACTGCCCCTGAGTCTCTGGCTTGTACCCCAGTTCTGTATTTACAAATAAATAAATCTTTAAAAAAATTTAAAAAAAAAAAGTTCTACCATCATTTTCAAAACCAGGGAATCTATAGTCCCTCTTCAGGATAGAAAACAGACACCAGTCAAATCTGGGAGGGCTGGCATCCTCTCCGATTGTCCATAAGCTCTGTTCCCTGAAGGAGGCTGGGATGGGTTGGAGCCCACATGGGTACCACATAGGGATACCAGGCGAAATAGATACCCATTTTGATTCCAACTCCTGATAAACAATGAAAAATTATTAGTATAATTTGGGACCTATTTAATTAGTATACACTGGGTCCTACTTATACTCAAAATATACTTGTCATTTATCTAAAATACAAATTGGTGTCTTGTGAGTTCATCTGCTAAATCTAACAAGCCTACCACAGAGGCATAGAAAAAAGCACAGTGGGCTTCCTCGTCTCTCTCTCCAGCCCTGGATTTCTCCAGTGACGTGGCCGACTGTAGAAAGTGGCCCCAGCTCTGGATAGAGAGGAGGAAGAAGGCGTGTGGACAAATGGGAGTGTGAGCTCCCAGTTCCAGTGTCTCCTACAGCAACACAGGAGACAAGTCCTCTCAGCAAGTGAGAGAGGGGAGCCTGGAGGGGAGTATGGAAAAGAGTGACTCTGAATAATGGAAAGAAAAGCAAAACATATGTGCCGCGAGTGAGAAACCAGCCCATTTTTTGTGCAGTTTATTTCGGCTGGAACCACTAAACCTGATATATTTTTGACTGCTCAGTAGCCAAATTGAGTACACTCTGCTCCAGAGAGAAGCCACAAATTATCTGGCCTCTATATAAACAGACAAGATCTAACTACTTAGAAAGGGTCAAAATAAGTATCCTAATCAGCTCATTAGGAAAAACTCCGAGGTCTTTAAAACTCCGAGGCCTTTTTCTTATGCTCTTTCAGGCTTTTAATAAAAGTTGAATTGTGATTATATTGGAGTGGGACACTCTTTCCTTTCCTGAAGCTCTCTGGAGGCCGATTCTAGGTAACGTGCATGACGGGTTGTCCTGTGTCCACACCTGCCTGCCACACATGTGTGTATATGGGTATGTAGGTTCATGCCGGTGCTGTGTCTGTGTGCATATGTGTGCATGTGTGTGTGTACACATGTGTGTAGGTACATGTCCAGGCCCAGGTGAACACAAATAACACAGAAGACTCACTCAGGGCCTCGGACGTCTTTGAAGCAGCATACGCATCTTGCCTTGCTGTGCCCAAGTGGCCAACACCTCCTGTGGTCAGTCCCAACTTTGCACAGTTAAACTAAAGAAAACAAATATCCAAAGCTCCGATATCATTGCTGGGAGCTGGCCTCTGGGTTTCTGCCGACATCTGAACTGCTTCACATAACCTCCTGGCCTCTAAAAATAGATATTCTGTGGTACATATAATTTTTATAAGATGACTAATACAGGAATGCCCTTTGGGATAACTTAGTGTCTTAGTTTCTTTCTTTTCTCTCTATATTTATCTTCTCTTCACTGGCCTCTTTGTATAAAAGTTAGATTGTAGCCATGCCCCAAGATCACTAGCCAAGAAATTATTCATCTAGTCTTCAAAGGCTATCGTTTTTATCAAAGAACAGAAGCTTGTACTTTTAAGCGGGGAGAGAGTGAAGGCCTCAGACCTGTATTTTGTTTCTCTGTCTCTCAATATCACTTTTCCATACAAAGGACCAGTCAGAGGGGTTTGCAGCTCCCCTGCTGAGTCTCTATTTTTCTATGTAACTGAATCAAAAACTCAAGACAAATTTATGGCCTCTGAAATACTTCTTATATTAAAAGTTGCTGCTCTAAACCCCAATAAGGGTGATGTGGTTATTCAAAAGCACTGAAATATTAGAATTTTACTTTTTCTCTCTGAAGGGAGAGAGAAGCGACAGAAACAAAGAGACAGAAAGAGAAAGGCAAGCGGAAGCAAGGCTGGTCATCCGTTCCAATCGCATTCCCCGCCAGTGGAGCACACAACCTGATCTTTTGTCCAGAGGTGAAGATTCCAGAAACGGCATGAAAAGCTCTGTCTGGAGGCAGAGTAACAGTGAACCATTCCTCACTTCCCGTCACCTTTATTTCAACACTGCATGCCCCTGCACCGACCTTTGTGCAAACTCCCGGCTGACTACCTCTGCTTGTGGGGACTCAGGGAAAATGCATTTCCTTATCCAGTGGTGGCCTCTCTTTGGAAATAGACTTCTCCCTCCTCTCTAGCCATTAAGAAGACTGCTCCATTCTGCCCTAAAAAAGCCGGACGGCGATGCCCGCTCACCCTCCATGGATGAGAGCATGCCAGGAGGAGGTCGGGGTATGTAGAGACAGACAGACAGACGGACGGACGGACAAATGGGAGAGGGCAGAGTGATGGGAAAGTTTTGCCCTCTAGGCTCACCTGAAGTCCTCACTGGCATCACCCTTATAAAGTACTCATACAAAACGCTTTGCTTTGAGTCATGCTGTAAACGGCTATCCCCTGGGGAAGCGATGGGCCAGAAGTTGGCTATAATGAAATGTAGTGTGGGGACAGACAAGGGGGTTTTATTCCTAACCGAAAGCTGCATGTCAATTCATTGTATTTCTTTCAAGGGAAACAGAATCCAAATGTAACTTAGTCTTATTTTCTTTTGGTTAAAAAAAAAAAAAAGATAAGTGCCCTGAATACCCCTTTTCTTTCTGTGCCTCCTTCTATCTCACTGCACTATCATGTCGTTTTACTCTTGTGAACAAAGGAACAAGGCCGGGAACCTGAATACGAAAGACAGCCAGCGTGTCACTTTGAAAAGGTGCCTGGAATCTGTCCTGGAAGGCAATGCCATCCCACTAACTCCATCGCCATGTGCCTGCAGACTTTCCCGGTAATATCCTTCATCCAGAGACGTTTGATGTGCAGAATGTTGCCAACTGCACCCACCTGAAAGAATATGAATCAGAAGCACCTCCCTCTGAGGGTATGCTCTAGGAGGGACTTTGACAATGTCAATGGCGGAAATACCCTATGCTGTGCAAAATTGCTGAGGATTAATATGAATCATTCTTGTTGATCTTCTGTTCTTCTTTCAAAATCCTACTCAAGGATTACCCAACTGTCTTAGATTAAGCCTTCACCCCCTATGAGAAGGTTATTTCACTTTACACCAGAAGTGGAGAGGCTCTGCAATGCTAACAAAGCTCACAGTTTTCCTTTGTACAGATTCCTAACGTAAATCTGCAGGGGGAGGTGTGGCAGCTGTTTTTTCACATTGTAAAGTCTCTGAGATGCTGGTTACCTGGTCTAGTACCACCTGACTGCAACTACCTGGCTAGTGACAGAATTAGACAGGAGCTTGATGTTTCCTATCCTAACTTTTACATGTTCGAGCCCAGAAAATGGCACTGGGCACTTCTGGTTGTACTTTATCAATGCAACCCGGACTTCAAGCAAGAGGTATGTAAAATTATCTTTAGATTTGGGAAGATGATAAGAGCTAGAAGTATTAGTGAACATTAATAATGTTTCACACACACTTCTGTATAATATGTGCTAGACATGTAGGACTGGAGACAGCATCAAGTGCTGCTTCTTCAGTTCAGTTAAAGCCTGTGTGAGATCTTAATGGTGACCATTAAGATCATAAGTCGAGGCAAAGATAGAGTTATCTGTTCATTATCTGCTTATGTGCATCTCTCCCACCACTGAGAGTATTCCCTGAATCAGGGTCATGTCCAATTCACCCTTAGTTTGACATGCTAGATAGATAATAAGTGCTCAGTAAAGACGTGTATCAGATATGTAAATAGATGATAGAGAGGAAGATAAACAGGTAGGTAGACAGATAGGGAGTAGATTACAGAAGTAAGGATAAGCCCCTTTTAAGCTAGGAGACATCATAATCCGAGGGCTGTACTCAAAACGTACAGGGTTGTTCTTACCAACACTGCTTTGAGTACGCACCATACTCTTAAACTCTGTGAAATTTTAGAGCCTAGAATTCTCTTCTAGTTTCTGCTAGTCAATAACAGCAACAAAAGTTTTTGATGGTGTTTGGTAGCAAGACCTTCTGCAGACTCCAGACTCAGATACACCCAGTCCACATTTCCATGTGTGAGTGTGGTGTGTATGTGTGATAATTGTGTGTACATAAGCCCACAACTTACCATGTCTACACAGCCATAAGATCCTGGGAAGACCATGCTCTCAACTTGCCAAAGTGTATTTTATTGGATAATAAAGTGGGTCATGTAACACTATTCTCAGCTCTCAGTCTGCACTCAGGTAGCAGTTTAAACTTTAGAGCTGACCGGTTGGTATTCCTCTCTGAGAATGCACTAACAGGTACATCCAAAGACACACTGCCACCTAGTAGCATTATCATTATTAGACCCTACTATTTATTGAGCATATACTGTAACAAGCATCTTGACAAGAGTTTTATAGCCAAAATCATCTTTACATGTTACAATAATTCTAGAATGAAGGCACTAAAGCAATGCCCATTTTACAGCTGAGGACACTGGCACTTAGAAAGGTTAAGCAGCATGCCCAAGGTCACAGCTGTCATTAAGTGAGCCAGTCCATAAGCTCAGTTGGCCTGACTCTGAAATCAGACTCATCATCTCTATGTTCCTCACTACGACCATAGAATGATGTCACTCAGATTTTGTGTATAGCTCTCTGAACCCCACCCACCTTTTTCAACGAGAAATAGGTTGTTGTTTATGGCTCATGGGCTTGAGACAGATGGCTCCATGTAGAAATTCTTCAGATGCCAAGAGCTCTGCCACCTTGAAATGTTGAAGCAGCAAAATTCAAACCCAGGGGTCCTAGGTGCCAGGGAGACAGCTGGTCTCTTTTTTACCCCACCAGATGAGGTCAGGGATAGAATGTGAAACCCCTGACCTGAGACTGACAGTGGCCATAGATTGAGAAGCTTCATCTAAGGCTGTAGGTACTCAAGGAATTTACCCTACCTGGCACCATCCAACCAGTTTCACCAAGGGGCAAACTGAATTGCAGGGAGATTAAACAACTGTGGTTTATAGCTACATTCTGAAAGTAAGAATTTGAGTCTTACTTAATCTTCCCTGTTGCAAAATGTGGATTCTAACCTATGTCCTACACTGAGAGAAAATAATAGAAAACATTATTTTTCAATTTTAAGACAATTTTGAAAAGGAGGAGTATGAACAATGGCCCACTCTAGCAAATATTAAAATGTAGCTCAATGTAATAGAGTTCTGTACTATTATTAGAGTCAACAAATAGATCAATGAAGTGAAATAACCTTGAAACAGATCTCTGTATTTGTTAAGCACAGAAAAAAGTGAATCAAAAACAATGGAGAGAATTCTTTTGATAAATCTTGTTAAAATGTTTTTTATATAAAAGAAGATCAATTTAACATCTCGTATCAAATATCAAAATAAATTATAAATGGATTGAAGATTTAAAATTCAGATACTGAAATCACAAAGAAAGAAGAGTATAGGTGCAGAATTAATTGATGTAGATGGGGGAAATCTTTCTAACTATAAATACAAAGAGAAAATATATACAATTTGAATATAATGCAAATATTATACCTATCAAAATATAATGTAATGGCAAGAGGTAAACATAGAAAAATGTTGTCATAAATATGACAGAGGGTTAATATGCAATATATAAATAGTGATTAGAAATAAACAAGAAAAATAGCAACAGTGGGGGGGGGGAGTCTCCCTAGTGGTGCAGGTAGTTAAGTTGCAGCGCTATGAAGCTATCTGAAGCCACTGCAACACAAGTTCAATCCCTGGCCAGAGAGGTGACCCACATGGCGCAGCAGACCTCCCCCCTCGCCCACTGCTCCCTTTAGCAGTGTATTTTAGTGGATTTGTCTATTCTGCTTCTCACTCTGTGTCTGAGGAATCCTCTCAATCTACACCCCTGCACCCCATCTCTTGTATGCCTAAATAAATAAGTCTTAAAAAAAAAAAGAAAATAACAACAGTGATATCAATAAAAAAAAAAAGATGAGAAGGGAAGAGTCAGCTCACAGAAAGACTGAAAAAGGGTTATCAATAAAAATTAAAATAAAATAATTATAAGTGAGTATATATATATATATATATTACTGTGATTATATATAAATACATGAATACAATATAGGATGTTTTATATAACATAAAGATACTCAAATAGTAAAAAATCTATGTTGCATTGTCAAAGAAAGTTCCATAACATGATCTTATAAGGGCAGTGAAAGTGGCTGTGCCCTATAATGTTTGTGGTGATGTGCATTGGGTCCATTTCTCCAAAATATATTTCCATGTATTGAATTTTGAAAGTATAGCTTTAAAAATAATTCTTGTTAGCATGTATCATGTATACCAAGGATGTCAACAAAAATTCAGATGTTCAGCAGTGTTATCTATAATAGGGGGAAAAATAGAGGCAACCTAAACATCCAGTAATTTTTTGATGATTAAATTGTTTTACTCAAAAAGTGTAACTACAGCTGAGGTGGTATGAGCCTATTCCCTGAGTCATACAGTGCTGTAAACCGACGCTACCTTAGTGAGTAAGTAAATAAATTTTGGACCAAGCTCAATACAGACAGCAGAAAAGGACAGGAACATCTGTACAAATACATATGACCACAAAGATATAAACACTCTACAATATGTATACATGAAAAATCAACTGGGATAATATTCTCTAAAGTAACCACACTGATTTTTCTCTGATGGGATTATGAGTGATTTTTGGTCCTCCTTTCTCCTTTTTCTTCTAAGCAGTAGATAAAACTATTTCTATAATTAAAAACAGAAAAGAAAAGAAAAGAAAGAAAGAAAAAGAAAACAGTCTGGCATAGTCTCTCCTGAAGAACACTGCTTAGAGCTGCCCCAGCTGGAAGTCAGGTCCTTCTACAGGTGGGAATTGAGAGTGAGCAGTAAAGTCACTACCACAAGAATGCCCACGGAGTGACTTCCTGCCATCAAGCAGGCAGACAACAGGAAGTGGGACAGCACCTTAGAGCCCCAGAGGTCCTCTCCATACCATCTACAATATAGCTCAGTGCTCAGGGCGCTGCTTTCCCAGAAACTCGGCACTCTCTCCCCGAAGGCCACCGGCAGCATCGTGACAGACAGAGTTCTGATGCCTACCCACCACCCTCTCAGGTTCACGGTGAGATCGGCTGCTCTGAGAACCCAGGGTGCATACACCAAGGGACCTACTGGCTGCCTCAAGAGAAACCCGGCTGGAGGACCGGGACAGCCAGCCCCGCCTGGTCCCCTTTCCCATGCCCTGGCACTGGCTCATCTGATTCCCAAGGCCCACGGTGGCCTCACTAGGAGCCCAGCTGTGCCTCCTCACTGGTGCCTGTTTCGCTGTGCAAACCACGGCGATAGTACACAACTGGAGGCAGAAAAATGGGCTAGATGCAGATCTGATTTTTCACAGCCCAGGCTGAAAGAGCAATTCTGCATTCAAATACAGGCATTAGGCTGCTTCTTCTCTGTTGCATTGGGAAGAGCAGTTATATTAGGATTGTTGGTCCATGGGGGAGTTTAGTAGTGTCTGCTGCAGAATATAATCAAGATTAACTACTATGACTGGTGCTGCTACTACTACTATGAGGAAGTGGTGCTGGTATTACCACCAGCACTATTATCATCACTACTATCAGGAACGCCGTTAACCGCAAATGTTCCTACCGCGGCTGCTATTTGTGGCGTTATGTTATCAAGTCAATAAGGATAACACTGTCCTGGTACTGCTGCCTCAACTATTGCTAGCACCTCTACTGCTGCTGCTACTGCCAGTGCTATTGTTATCCCAAGAAATCTCATACCTCAAGAGCAATACCATGATTTTAGAAGCGGGGCAAGTAATCAAGATTTGAATTATTGTCTCATTATCTTCAAAAGTCCTCTCACCAGGGTGAGGTTGTGTGCATGTTGGTACAGGAAATGTTTCTACTGCTAGCCCAGATCCTTACTGAGAGAAGCAGGGGTGCTCAGGGCTGAGAGCAAAATGGGTCAGGTGCTGGTTGAGCCCTAGGTAGGATCCCTTGGCCCCTCCTCCCTCCTCCAGCACTGCAACCCAGGAGTCGGTCTCCTGTGAAGGGTGAGCAGACAGGCCCAGTTCACACTCGTGGGTGAACGGCAGAGCTTGGATTTGGAGAAAGCTGTCCCCAGGCACCTGCCACCACTAACCTGCGAGGTTTCCTATTGTAACCGTTCAGGTGCTGGTGCTGACTTGAGCTTGTGTCCTGGGACACGAGGTGCATTTTGGAATGAGAAGCTGAACTTCCCCTTTGTTTCACCCTGGGGTGGTGGGGGTGGAAACAGCAACTGAGCTGGTTTACCCTTGTTCCCTTGACTCCAAGCACCACGGTCCCAGGTGGCAATGCCCCCTTTGGGCTCCTGAGAATTCAGGCAGATGGTTGCCCATCTGCATGGGACACCAGGCTGCAGAGGAAGCCCGGCATGGGGACAGCAACACAGCTGACCAGCAGCAGCAACTGGGGACCCAAGGAAGCAGAAAGACCAGGCAATCACCAGGAGGTCGATGCAGGGGGCAGCCGTTCACAAACAGGAAGGCGGGTTCCTGGCCTGCGGGGGCCGCTTGCTAGCTGGTGTTCCCAACCTGCGTGTGTTATTTTTGGACCAGGCCACGTGATGAGTAAGTGCCTGTGGATTAGATAGAGTCAAGGCCAGCTTCCAGCCTGGTGCTGTGGCCCAAACAACTGGGGTCAGTGGCTCCAGGGGTGAAGCCTAGGGCGGGGATCCAAATCAAGTCACCCTGCCCACCCCTAGAGATCTCCAAGGCCTGTGGATAACAAAGGGAAGCGGCCAGAGAAAGAGGGAACCGCTCTTCCTCCCATTCATTCAACCCGGCTCTCGGCCTTGTGCGGGCAGGGGCAGATCTGATGACGGTGGCAAAGGCCTGGGTGATCTTGCAAGCTTGGACTTTCTAGGGCTCTGACGGGTCAACTAGATTTCCTGGATTGGGAGGGATTTGCTTCCTTCCCCTTTGAGACTCACACCTCAAACCCATAGCAATTCACAGCGTGGCCCCTGACAGTGGTTAATTCCCAGCAATCATGGTAGGCCGATCACAATTGGCATGAGACAGGCGGCCTAAGATAGGCGGTGGGCTTGCTCACCACTCAAGCTCTGAGTGGCCTTTATGACACAAGTCAGCAGAACTCCCCAACAACAGAAAAAAATCATAAGCACGGTCCGTGTGTGCACGCACATGCTCTTTCTCTACCTCTCTCTCACAATCCCATAAACAATGAAAATCAGCAAAATTTTAAGACTTTTAAAAAATCTCAATGGCAGAACCATGTCATTTCACACTTTACCACACATTCCTATTCAGGAAATGGCATCATGTGCAGTGACAATAGTCATAAAAGTAGATTCTTCTCGGGCTTTGGAAAGGACAGAAGACAAAGGTGACAGTCCCTGCCCATCACACTATGTCTCTCAATGTCATTTGCAAGCGTCTTGGTCACAAGCGACAGTGGAAAGAGAAGGGAACTTACAGCCTGAGAGACTAGGATTCACCACTGCCCACTCACTGTGCAAGCGACATCACCCTGGCCGGGCTGATTCTCAGCTCTGGCTTTCCGAATGAGTGCATGCACCAGACAGAGTGCCTGTGTCACAGGCTTGATGCCACCATCACAGGAGCTGTGACACACAGTATTTATGTCAGCCACTTAGTGGGTGCTCAGCAAACATCGCCATGTTCTTGAGCCCCTGTCACCATCCTGTGGCTTCCTCTGGAGGAGAGGCAAGCACAGCTCTAAGCACCCTCCTCTGTCTAGATGTCCCACCTGCCGGGATGTCACTCTATGGCACACCTTATATCTGGCCAAGTTTCCATGCTAAGTGTGTGGAATAAACCTCCCCAGGTTTATTTTCTTTTTTATATAAAATTTATTTATTTGTATATATTTTACATCATTGTTCATTTTTGTAAAAGTTTGTTTTCTTTTCTCAGATGTAATCCCCAGAGAATCTCCACCACCAATTCACCTGTACACCCTCCCCATAGTCCTGTGTGCTCTTCCCACCCTCCCTCTGGTCCCTTTTCCATCCCTCCCCTGCAGAATATCACTCATTTATAGTTGTCTGTTTACTTTTTTTCCCCTAGATCCTCTGTATTCCTCCTATAAGTAAAACCATCAGTAATTTTCTTTTTCCTTCTGTCTTATTTCACTGAGCATAATCCCTTCTAGAGCCGTCCATGTTGCTGCAAATGGCATTAGTTTATCTTTTTGATTGCCGAGTAGTACTCCATTGTATAAATATACAACATCTTTTCAATCCAGTCATCTATTTTTGGACGTCTGGGTTGAGTCTACATTTTACCTATTGTAAACAGTGCTGCAATAAACATAGGGGTGCAGGTATCCTGTTAATGTTGGTGTGTCTTTTGGGTAGATCCCTAGGAGTAGAATTGCTGAGTCATACAGTAGCTCCATTTTTAATAGACTGAGGAACCTCCTCCATACAGCTTTCCATAGTGGTTGGACCAGTTGCACTCCCACCAGCAGTGTAGGAGAGTTTCTTTATCTCCACATCCTCACCAACATTTGTTGTTGCTAGTTTTTGTTTTTTTTTTTTGTTTGTTTGTTTAAATATGTGTCATTCTTACAGGTGTAAAGTGGTATCTCATTGTGGTTTTAATTTGCATTGCCTTGAATATGAGGGATGTTGAGCATTTTTTCATATGCCTGTTGGCCATCTGCATTTCCTCTTTGGAGAAGTGTCTTTTAAACTCTTCTGCCCATTTTTTAATTGGATGGTTTACTTTGTTTTTGTTGAGTTGTGTGAGTACTATTTTCTAAGCCCCAATACACAGAGTTTACACAAAGACCTTCCATCATGAATCCTAAACTTAGAGATGGAAAAACTGTTGATAAAGGTTATTTTTTTAAAAGTCACATAGCAGGCACTAAGCTGTGATCAAGGATGGGGGTAAAGCTTGCATATGGAATAGAGAGTAGAGACTAAAAGAAAAACAGCTATTTAGAGTCTGCAGGACAATGCAGTAGGCATTAGGCAATTTATATTTAAATTAACTACGAAGGAATTGAGCTCCTCTGTCACATGAACTTCCTGCCAGGTACTCAGGTGCCACACATACCTGCCAGAATGCACAGCTATCTAATTTCTCCATCATCAGAGGATTGCTGGTTTAGAAGAAAACAAATCCCAAGTGATTTCAAAATGTTAACTTTCTAAAAAATGTTCCATTTTCATTTTTTCCTATTAAAAAACATAAATACTAACAGGCACAGAAAAATAGTAAAAAATGATTCATTTTATTTCTTAATTAATTCTGTACATTCATAATATTTCCACTGATAAATAGTTATTTATCTATTTTATATCACCATGACCCCAAAACAGCAAACCTAAAATACAGAAAGAGGCACTAACCTGATAGTGCTCCCTCCTCCCCCCACTGACTGTAATTTATACTAGATTTTGAGGAATGGGTTGAATTGGGGTGGAAAATTAGAAAGTTTCAGCATGGGGTCCTTCCTGATGGTGCAACAGGTTAAAGCACAGCACTGCAAAGTTAGCCATAGGCTGCTTCACCTCGAGTTCAATCCCCAGCCAGGGAACTGACCCATATGGTGTGTCAGACCTCTCTTGACCTGCCCGCTGTTCCCTTCAGCAGTGTACTTTATTGATTTGCCTGTTCTGCTTCCCACTCTGTCTCTGCCCCTGAACCTCTGGCCTGTACCTCAGTTCTGTATGCATAAATAAATAAATTTTTAAAAAAAGTTTCTACATGTTTGAAAAGTGCAGGAAACAATAAGTATTTTTCATGTCTTGCTATGGTTGGGATGATTCCCTGAAAGCCCAAGGTTGTTCAGTATGAGCTCAATCTTGGGCCAGGGACCTCTGGCTCCCTCAGAGCTGGACAGTGTCCTTCACCACTTCCCAAGAGGCCCTTGGCATGCGTTCCTGGTGTTTGTTTTCCTTCTGAACTCCTAGACTATTAAATAGATGGTCTTTCAGCTTTTCCCTTTGTGTTTTAAATCCATCTTTAAAAAGTGCATATGTATTGAAGGGAGTAAGACTGACAGGGGAATGGAGTACAGAACACACATTACTAAGTGGATCAGAAAATCAGAAGCATTTTGGGCCTCAAATGGCAGCAAACCAAACTTGGAAGAGATAAATATTTGGTTAAAGGTGAAGAAAGCAGAACTGGACCGGAAACATAACTTACAGGGCCTCCTGCAAAATGACAGTATGCAGGACTCCTGTAGATCATCAAAAATCATCTAGATTTGCAGGGGAAAACAGCATTAAGCCAAGCCTGGGGCCCTTTTGAGCCCCCAGGCCCATGACGTGTGTCCTTATGCAAAATTTCAATTTTTTACAAGCCACTGGGGGATAAAAGTGACTCTAGTAGAAACAGTAAATAGCCCAAAATCACCGTGTATGTTGTATGTGTGTGTGTCTTACAACAAAAGCATCCCAAAACACCCTGCTTTGTTTTTTGGTCTATCTTTAATCTCAGTATTTAAAGCATTTTGTAACCTATTCCAAAAAACTGGTGTGAATGCTGCTAATATCATCAGAAGGTAAGAGGGGGGGGGGGTGTTTGATCTCATTGTGAAAAAGACCCCAAAGATCCTATTATGGACCATAGGATTACAAAAATAATCTGGGGTATCTTGTTTTAAATGTTATTGCTTTGGAACACAGATCAAAAGCAATGAGGAAAAAAAATTTTTTTCTTTACTGAATAGGATGTGACAGACTTATTCCTGAAACTATAGTTACAGAATAAGCTCCAATCACATACTGTAATTTATACCAGATTTTGTGTGGGATGGGTTGAACCGGGATGGGAAATTAGAAACTTTCAGCATGTTTGAAAAGTGCAGGAAGTAATAAGTGCATTTTTAAGTTCTTAGTGGGGCACCTACCCTAATTAAAATACTCCATTGTCTCTAACACTATGATGGTGTTGAGAGGCAACTTGCTTTGCACAAGGACACACTGACTCTTAGATGTACTGGAATAAGCCAATCATCAACTCAGTCTTTGCTATTTTCTCACTGACCTCATGCAGCAACATGACCAGGTGAAGAAGGAAGATGGGGATTGGGAGCTGGCTCCAGAGTCAGTGCCAGCATGGCCACATGTTTAGGAAACTGAACAAACACCACTGACCTGCGAAGGGGAATGCTGCCTAGATTAGGAGCTCACCCTGTTTCAAATCTGATCCTGACTGCTGGCCAGCTGTGGGGCCTCAGAGGAGTTCTGCCTCAGTTTCCTTCTCTGTAAAATGGGGAAGCATCTCTAAGTCTTGGGCACATGTGTGGACCGAAGCAAAAAAACACATAAAGAACCTGACCACCAGCCAGCCATTGACATTATTCCCGGAAGTGATAATGGGGAACATTAACATGACAGATTTCTCTGGAAATGCAGAGAGAACATAAATGAGGAGAACACAATTTTCTAAGCCTGCAACTACAAGTTCACTTATGGGGACAAAGATGTAGAAAATGTTTGCTCAAGCAGATGATGGGATTGCAGGAGGAGGGGCTGGCTAGATGTATAAAGTACTATGGAAGAAGTCAATGAGATCGATAAGGTCAATGCAAGAGATCAGGTCTTTGCCACCCTCCCGCCATTAGCATCTGATCAGCACCTGTGGTCTAACATGTGTGCCCGATGACGCTGTGGGGTTGCGTCTATGGGCGCACCTGAGCAGAGACACTGAGCATATGAGCGTGGCAGCCACGCACCAGGAGGCAGACAGCTGTAAAAGCCAGTGGAGAGACCCTGAGTAAAGACTCACCGGGGGCTAGGAGGCTTGCCAGCCCACTGCCCCCAAGCACCCTCATTGCCTCACTACAAATGGTATAGAAAGATCATTAAAAGCCTGAAAAAAGGGCCCTCTCTGGTGGCACAGTGGGTTAAAGTGCAGCACTGCAAGTGAGTTGCAGCCACTTCAGTGCGAGTTCGATCCCTGGCCCTGGAGGTGACCCACATGGCACAGCAGGCCTCTCCTGACCTGCCCTGTTCTGCTCCCTGCTCTGTCTCCAGTGAATACTCTCACCGCACCTGCACCCCAGTTCTGTATGCATAAATGAGTAAATCTTTAAATAAAAGAAAGCCTGAAAAGGCCACTGAGGACTCCTGGACTCCTCCTTTACCCGTCTGCCTTGTGACGTGCTGGTGAACAGAGAAAAGAAAAATCTGGTGACACAGACACATCCTACACATGCACACACACACACACACACACACACACACTCTTACATACGTGACTTGATCTTGAAAACATACTTAGAATGTGCTCTACTGAAAATACCTAAAAATTAACCTTAAAACCAATAAAATAAAAGGCCGTATCTTAAATATACAAGAAAAGGCTCCTCTGGTAGATTTAGCCCAGTTCACATGCTTCAGGTTCACCAGCTCTGCCTTCGCCCTCAGGTTTGGCCAGTCATGTCCTAAATCCAGAGATATGTGAATGTTTTATATGAAAGGTCCCCACCGGGACAGACGGTCAAAACCCCATAAAGTGGCTGATCCTTCCTCGCTCTGTCTTCCCTACTTCAGCTGGAACCTGTTCTGGTTTACAATAGAGTGTGTGTTACAGATGCAGACACACATTCACACGTAATGTAGATAGTGTAAGAATCTTGTTTCCTAAAGGCCATCCTGGTGCAGGGGCTCAGCGAAGAAACAGGTTCCCCGAATACCCTAGGTCAGTTGCTTTAATAAACATATCATGGATTTGATACCGAGGTTGTTTTCGTTTTTAGACTTGATTTATCTGTCACTTTCTTTCCAAATTTGATTTATTGGTCAATTTCTTTTCAAGATTTGATTTATTGGCCAATTTCTCTTCAAGATTTGATTAAAACACATTACATAAGTCTTTTCAGATCTATTTCTAAATATCATATATATTTCTAAGTATGGATGCTTAAAGTCTTTATCCATAAATGTTCTTGATTGATGCTTCTTTTTTCATTAGGCTTTGTTTTTTTTTTTTTTTACAACTCCAGGTAGTCATTTATCCTGTAATGGGAATCAGCATAAACAAACCGTAAAGTCCAATTGTGTAATGAATTACTCATATCCCAGATTCGGAGAGAAAAGAAACTTAAGATACAACAAGGTAAAAACAGCTATGGTGTGTGCACATGTGTGTTGGGGTGGAAGGAGAATGTTGGCAATTTGGTCTCCAATCACTGCTCGATTTACAGATGCAGGAAAATCACTTCCACACACACAGAGGCTGCTAGCATGACCTCCAGTGACCATTAACTAGTCTGTGGCTGCATGGCTGGTCCCGCAGATGGAGAGACTCGTGCCTTTTCGGAAGCACCTTGTTTTAATGGATTTATGATGTTGTGTTCCTCTGCTCTTTGGCTCTGCACTAGAAGTGTCCAGAGAGGTCACTGCCTTGGTACCCTGTCCCCCGACTCTTAAACTCATGACAAGACAACACGACAGAACTCGCAGGTGTTGGGTGCGCGGGGAGGGTGGCCAGCACCCACAAGTAAGGCTGAAGTGTGGCAGAGAGGGGAGGTCTAGAGCAGCGAGTCTGAGGGCACAGAGTCACATAGCTGCTCTGCCTCTTCGACTTCCTTCCACAGAAGAGTGCTCACTAACTGGTTTCCAGAGGCACCACTGGTGATAGGATTTGGAATGACTTGATTCATGCCTGCATTACCACAGAAAGGAAGTATGCTCTCTTAACTGCCCCTTAGATCAGTCCCTTTTCTCCATCCATAAAGTACAAATAAGGTTACCTACTTTGGAGGGTAGTGGTGTGCGGATAAAATAAGCTAATGGGTACAGATGCAGAGTCCAGTGTTGGAATAGTGGCTGCTGTGGTTGTCAAAGGATGATGCCAATTAGCAACATGGACAAAGAGAGGAAGCGGTGGCATTTAAGGGAGCAGCCATGGTGTGCCAAGAGGGGTGCAGGTGTTTGGCAAATGCATCAGCTCATGGAGTACAATGGCTCTATGAGGCTGATACCATCAAGACTCCCCCATGCAGAGTGGGGAAACTGAGACAAGGTCAGTTAGCCTGGCAGAGTTGGGGCTGAATCTCTGCACAGGGCAGTGGTCCACACAGTCAGAAAGGGGGGGATATTCTCTGGAAAAGCATGTTGGAGTGCTACGTTACTACAACTTTTTTTTTTTTTACATTGGTCACCAAAGTCAAATTCAAAGTGAGGAATGTACATGCTTTTAGCAAGGACTGAACTTAATTGATTCTCTGGCTGGCCCTTGGCATGGCCGGCAAAGGCCAGCTTCGATTACTCTGGCTACCTCCCCAGTGTGGAAACTCCCCTTTGGGTTGACACTCCTTTGAAAATGATCCCCTTTGGTTCCATTTTGTCTGTCTGAAGCCTGACACCCCGAGGTCATCTTGCAGCATCTGAAACAGCACCGTGGCCCAAACACTGGCAGGAAAGGTGACAGTCACCTCCTCTGAGCTTTCCTGATTTCTTCATCCAGAGGGGTAAACCCTAGATCTGTTTTGAAATAGCATTTCCATGGAAAGCCCCTCACAGAGTGAAGAGGCCATTAAGTCAAGGAGGACCCCGAAAAACAACAGGAAAGAAAGCACCTTCCTAAATGGCTCCTGAGAGTCCCTGCACCAGGACCACCCACCCCGGCTGGAGGGGCCATAAACCAAGGCTGGGGAAGCTGCACCTCCACCTCCATTCCTGCACCCTAAAGTCTTCCAAACACTTTGAAGAATGGCTGGGGACCTGTCGTCCACTTCTGTATTTGCAGAACCTGCTGTGTGATAACCAGGCTGCTCCAGGGATGGGAGCCCATGAGTCAAAACTGACTTCAAAGTTAGGGCCCAAGAAACAAGGTGCAGGAGAAAAATGGAGAGAAGCAATAATGAAGATTTGGGGGGAATCAGAAAAGAAGAAGAGGGTGACAATTCTACCCCACATAAAGAATAGGGGGAAAGGAAAGAGAGAGAGAAAGAGAGATGGACATCACACATTCCCACTGCTCTTTCTGCTCTTTCCCAACAGGGCCAGCTGATTAACCATTACTCCCAGAATTCTGGCTCCTTTGATCAGTAAATGCTGCAAGTTCTCACTCTAAGACAGCTCACAGCTACCAGAGGAGTACCACGCAAAAAGTAGACTGCTCAAGTCAGGGGTGACACCCCCAGTTGATCCTCATCCGTGTTATGAACAAACCCCACTTATAGCATCCTGCTCGTGGCCCTGGTCCCTCTCTACCTGTCTCCACTGAGTGACCTTGCCTGGCTGAATGCCATAAGGTATTGCACCACCTGAGCTCTGGTGAAAGGCGGCCCCTCCTGAAGGACTGAAGATTGTGCAGGCTCAATGAAGGGCAGAGGGCCCAGTGGGGGTGGCCCAAGAAATAACCTCCCCCCACTTTAGTGACCTTCAGAAGTCTCTAGCACCTAAGCATCTGGGGCCACCCAGGGCTTCTTTCACCATGGTGGGGCCCCGCAGATGGCACGGCCTGGCCTACTGCACAGACTGATGCACTGGGGAGCACAGATGCTGCCAAGGACTCACGTGTGAGCACCCCACTCTTCAAGGTGAGATCACCAGGAAAAACCCCAAAAAGGCCGCATGCCCACCTGGGACTTGCTCCCCCAGTTGAGCTCTGTATGTCCTGGCGCAGGTCTCTTTCCCACTACCAGAAGCCAGCCTTACAGGGCCCTCCCTGATTCGGAAACAGGCTCACGCAACTCCTTTCTGTCACCTACAGCCTCGCACCCTCCTTCCTGCATGCTTCCGTCAGGAAGTGTGAGCACGCGATACCTATGGAGGAGACAGGGCATACTCACCCTTGCTCAGGTCAGGACCTCCCCCTTCTTACAAAATGAATGTGGCCCTTGCTTTCCCTTAAACAGAGGTCACCTTCTCCTTTCTGCTGGAAACTGCACCCCTGCGCTGCAGCCTGAGAGCCAAAACCCTCTTTCATGGACACCTGGTGTCCAGAACCAGCGCAGGTGCCTGGATGGTACTCAGGTGCCACTGTCTGTTGCTCTGTGGCCCTGGGGTTAAGAATGCTTTTCACAGCTTATTCTTCTTCTTCTAATCAAAAGAATAACATTTCATGGCACCTGAAAAGTAGAAGATGGTCAAATTTCACTGCTTGCGAAAGCACTTCTTCACACCACACCATCACATACCATCTGCGATGTTTTCCCACTCCCGTGGCATGGCTGGCTAGCGGCCACAGAGCAAGCTGGCAACATTGGTACCTGGTTCTTTGCAGAAAAATTCAGCCAATTCCTGGTCTTGAGTGCTGGGCTTTGCCCTACCTGCTTCAGCCTGGCCTTGCGGTTGTCCTATTTTATACACTGGGGACCCAAGGATGATCTATCTTCGGAGTGTTTGTAAGACAAAACGGCATGCTCCCTCTGCTTGGCAAAAGAACTGAGGCCCAGCTGTCTTGAGGTCCACCTGCCCTGAGACCTACCTGTCTTGCCAGATGACAATTCGCTGCACCACCAATACCAGGATATAAGGAAATGTAGCGAATGTAGCGAATGCCAGGAACATGTCCCGCTCTCCCGTGCTTCTGAGTCTTTGGCTCTGCTCATCTCTCATCTGGAGCCTCCTTTTCCCTGGCTGCCGTGTCCTCCCACAAGCCCTACCTGCTGGAAACATATTTCATCTCCCAATAATTGGACCCTCCTTCTTCACTGTGGCCCGTGACTCCCTCATCCCTGGGCAGAATCTCAGCCCACATGTAGAATAAACGGAGTCATCGGCCTTTTTCTGCCCTCCCACTTCTAATCTCTGCAGCTACCACCTGCCATCTTGCACGTGTGCCTGTAATTATGGAACTCTTGGCCCAGAGAGTGTGTGTAAGTGCTCGTGTCTGCGTCTGGAGGTAAGGGAGCGTAGGAAGCACAGCAAAGAGGAACACTAGGAGGAGAGACCACAAGGCAACACGAGACAGAGTGCCAGAGAACACCAGAGATGGCACAGAGCTACATGGGGCCTGGGAGGCTCAGTTGCCCACCTGCCTACCTTGTGCTCCCCCTGCCCAGCCCCTGTCTGCCTCCTCACATGCCAGCCCCCAGCCTGGGGTGCCTGTGCACCCGGTTGCCTGAGAGAGCATTACAGGCCTGCAAGGATCCACCGAGGGCTCCATGACTCTGCCTGAATCGACAGGAACCTGCCTGTGCGTGCTTGCACTGAACCATATCATGTGGCTGCATTACCACAGCCTGCCTTGCCAGGCAGCTGCTCCTGCACTGTCCCCACCTGGGACAAATGCCACTGGACTGTGACGTCCAGGAGGACAATCTGTCCATCACAGTTAGGCTCACAGCAGTCGTTTCTGGGGCCAGTATACAGGTGCTGGGTAAGCAGTGATGGGTGAGAGAACAGAACTGTGGTCAGTGTCGTAGCAGCTCTGGTCACTGCCCATACCACAGCATTTTGGAGAAGTAGTAGAAAGAGGTGAGCAGGGCCCCACACTGCCAAGAGGCAAAGTCAAGAGAGCACAAAGGGTAGGGTGTGGGCAAGGTGAGTTTTTAAATTCTAATTTCTGTTATCTTTGAATGCAAATTTGTCCACCTGCAAAAATGGGCCACTAGTATCTCTAACCTGGCAAGCTAGAAGTGAGAAAATAAAGTGCCTGGCGCATAGTGGGCGCTCAAAACCCGCCAGCTGTCACACTGAACACCTCCCTGCCTGGACAACAGATATGGGTCCCTCTGGAAGATGGTGCCATTCCTCAAGCCTCAGCATCTGCAGGGGATGCCCTGGCTTTCTCCGGGTCTCTGTAATGGAGGCAACAGCGGTGGACTGAGTCATCTCCAAAGGACCCCAGCATCTCTGAGGCCCTGACCCAGAGCTGGGCACCTCTGAGAGGAGAAGTTGGGTGAGTGTTCCCAAGGCTCCTGTGGGGCAAGCTCCCACAGACAGCTTGGAGTCAACTTATGCTCAGAAAGCACCTTTATCAAACAGATGCCTCAGCAAATTGCCTGTCCGTAGTCGGCTGTTTTCCACTAGTGAGTAGAGGATTACTCTCCACTCTTACCCCTGCTAAATACTGACTAAACCAACAATGACAGCTAAGGTGGTGCCCTACGACCAGTCAGTTGGGATTGGTGCAGACCAAGGTAGAGGGCATCCCTAATGCCACCCTCTCAACACCCTGCAAGGTAGGGACCAGGCTCTTCACCTCACATATGGGGAACCTGAGGGCATGAGAAAGGCAAGGGGCCAAGCACTCATGTTCTCAGTCAACCCAGTCTTGACTCAAGGGGGAATGGGAGGGCGTGCACAACACCAAAGCGGCTGAGGAAGCCTAACAAGGGAAAAGGGTGAGTGGCTGACTCCAGCATCTACAGGTCGGAATGGCATTTCGGAAGGAATATGTGACAGGAAGGCAAGGAGGTGGTGAGGGTGTGCAGTTCCGTGTGGCTCTGTAGTCCTCCCCTGCGGGTGATCCACTGTCCCCTTCCGGTAGACTGATCCATAGGCTCATTAGACAGGGCACGTCTTGAGCCCATTCCAAAGCTCCAGAATTCTCAAGAGGGGCCCAGAAAACTGACCCTGGCACAAGCGCCTACAAATGAGACTTGTACTCAAAAGCTTGGAAGCTGCAGAGGACGCACCTCAGGTGCTCTCTAAGGCCTCATCTGTCCACCTGGCACTTGGGCCATCCCTAACCTACAGTGCCCTGGACTATTGCTTCACAGTCAAGATGGGTACTTAATGTCAGGCTCTGAATGTTCACGATTCTGTCCTAAGATTATTATAAACTGTGGTCTCTGAAGGATGTCATTTGGTATGGCCCCTTCTCATAGCTGAACAATGTTCCGCTGCTCAGTATTTAATAACCAGCTCTCTAGGACGGGGAGAGGAACGTCCTACTTAATAGTGTTAGCTGATTTCTGTGGTGTAGAAGCTCACTGACTGCAGAGTCAGGAAGAGATGTACATCATCTCACCAATACATGATTTTTCTATCCAAGAGACACAATAGCTATTCATCACCTCAAGCGCATAAACAGTTACACAATCAGGCAGGGAATATTTTGTTTACTTATTACCTTACAATCCCTTATTATTACACAATATCTTTCATTGTAATTTTGTATAATTGAATTTTAAATGATGACTGTTAAAAAAAACTGCCTCACAAAATGCCTGCAAAGTTGATAAGCAGCTTTGTTAAGCTAATACAAGGTGACCAACACTCCACTACGATGCACTGCATACCATGTGGTCAGTATTAACGCTACTCTTCTCGAATGCCCTCATCTCCCTGTGGATGGGCAGTCAACCTCTATATAGCCTCCAGTCACTTAGCTCAAGTCCTTCCTCAAGTTATCCTTAGTGTCCACAAGCTGTGATCTGGTCCAGCATGTTGATTTCTGAAAGTCACACTGGGTTCCTGTTCTCCCTGGTTCTTGGCCCTTCATTATCACCCAACCTTACAATAATAGTCTTAAAGTGGTAAGAGCCCAAGAACGTGTTGGTAACATTTTGTGACCAACTAAACACTATAATAACAGAAATTATAGGGTAAGGGCTGAGCAAAGAGTGGATTCTTGAGCAGACTCAAGACTTTCTATTGTTCTCATCCCAAGCATAATTGGCACCTTTGCACATTAGTTATGTGATCTAGGCCATCTTAGACCATCTTTCTATGCCCCAGCATACTCCTCTGAAAATGGGGAATAATTAGTCATGACCACATCATGGAGTTGCTGTAAGGATTTACGTGTGATGAGCCTAGAACATAGAAAGGTGTTCACTAAGAGTCATCTATGTGGGCAATTTTCCATCACAGTGTCTTTGTAAACACATAAATTCTTTTCAGCCAACACTCCATTTGACAGACTTCAGCTAGTGAGTCCTTTTCTCTAATTTATTTCCATTGCTAATGCCAGCTGTATGGATGCTTGGGCTGCTGGGGAAGAGCTAGGAAAGACTTCTTTGCCAAGGTAATTTCCCAAAGTTTCTGTTTTTGGAGGAGAAAATGAGACAATGGCAGAGATCAGCAGTTTGAAGGTATAGGAAGAGAATACTGGAACTTTGCTTAGCCAATGATCTTGTCACAGCATTTTCCAGCCCCAAGGTGCAGGAGAGAAGTGAGAATGACCTGACTATAAGCCAGGAGAAATGGATCTACAGTAGAGGCCAAATTCAGGGCATAGAAGGATCTAGACTATTTTGGACCTGGGACTGACAGGTCCTGTGCTCCTGGCCCTGCTGTCTACTGTTAAGTGTTCTTGGGCATGCTGGGGTCTCTTTGAATCAGTTTATCCATCTACAAAACCAGGTATCACACAGTGGCCAACTCTTCAGGTGCTACAAAGATCATGATCTATGCTCATCAAAGGGACGATCTACTTTATGCTTACACAGGCTTATCCTTCGGGAATGTGATTTATTGTTACAAGAAGGGTTATTTGTGATATCTCATTTATTTATTCAACTAATACATATTAGATGCTTGGTCTATACTGAGTACTTTGTGAGGGGCAAGGATCCAGGAGAAATACAGATTCAATCCAGCAGCCTGAGATGCATCTACAAAGAAGCCATGCAGGCAGTCTAGGCCATAAATTCTAGCCTCTGCACCTAACTTTGATGGTAAAAGAAACTTCCCAGGGAAATAGCCTGTAATAGAGGCTCGTGGGTACACACAGAAAGGGCAGAGAACATTCCATGTTGTGAGGGGAGTTGCTCAGGGGAAGCCACCTTGGCCTCTCTCACCCACTCCCGGTATCAGGATGTGAAGCCAGGTCCTGGAACCCGACCATGGCAGGGAGCAAGCCAGCAGGAGACCATCCAAGTCAAAACAACTTACAACGGCATCGATTTGGTTCTTGGGTCGTTTTGGTCTATGGGGGGCATTTTATTAGTATGATAGTTCTCAGAAAGGCTGGACTCAGGGTGAAAGGAGTATGTGTCCACATATGCCCAAGCTAGACTAGACTAGAAGAACACATTGGAAACTGTAAACTAGAAAGAGAGAGGAAAGAAAAAAGGACGGGTGGTGGGGGCAGAGGGACACTCCAGCAACCCATTTCAAGAAAACACCCAACCCAGATGAAAAGTCCTGTAACTTTCACTTTGCCTAACACATTGATTTAGATTTGTCATTTAAAATGACCATTCTTCAGCTCTTTACGTCTTTGGGTTAAAATTATAAAGCATTGTTGGAACTGATTTTGTATCATTTATCGCCTCACTTAGGAGAGGAAAGACAGACGTCAACTTTAGTGGGGTGGGGGGGGGAGAATCAGCTACAGGATACAAAGAAAGTGAAGCTCAAAGGTAGCTGAGCCCCCTGAAAAAGCACAGAAGAGGGGGTTTTTGTTTAAGGTCAGAATGCAGTGCCCCTGGGCCCTGTGAACACACCTCTGAGCCAAAGGGAAGTGTCTAAACTGCAGTCTGAGCTGGGGTCTGTGGCGGTCCCAGGACTTCCTTTGAGGAAACAGCAAAATAGCAATTTTCCCTTTGGTTCTAGGATTCTTAACCAGAGCCTTGTGCTGATATTAAGGCCTACCCCACCTTTAGAAAGCACTAAAACATTAAGAGATAGTTCCATGATGCTTCCGTTCCCTGAACTTATGCAAATTATTCACAGATTTTGTTTATTCATAGCTGGACTGCTGTTCTTCTCTGCTGAACCAACAGAAGCACCACAGAAACCTCTACCCCGGCGTCTTTGTAATCTTGGCTGGTAGCTGGGTGTGTTTGGGGGCTGTTTACTTTGATCTAACGGTTGTTTCTGAAACCAGAGGAAAACTTGTTAAACACAAAGCGTCGTGCCTGAGGACACTGGCCGTGGTTTGAGTGGGCTTCGGTATTAACCGAGTCTGCACCAGAGGTAAGCCTGAGGCAGCCTTTGATTCCGGCTACTCAGGCTGTGTACACACGGCACTCTTTCACTAGAAGGAACCACTGTTGCAAGCAGGCAGAAGTTGGTTTACCGCTTGAATCATCCTGCTTCTCCAGAATGAGAACCCAAAACAGTCCCTCTTTCTCCTCAGTGCTGAGCATCTCCATTCTAAATTCCTGACTGCCGGATCCTGTAGGGAGCAATGTTTCAAAGGTCACACCCCTCTACCCCATGAGCTGCACACACAGCCATTACCTGTCACCTGCCTTCCATAGAAGTAAAACCAGGAAACACATGTCAGATGATAGAGAAGCGGGAGCCTTCCTCTGTTTTATTGACTTGTCACTGCAGATAGATTGACTATAATTTACTTCGTGAGTAAATTACTAGATGTTCATAAAAAAAAAAAAAACTGTTGTACATTACCGTCTCTAATTAAGATGTTAAACGTGATTCCATTTTTAAATTGCAGGAGCCAAAGGGAATGAAAAATGCTGATGGGCTATATTTCACTCCGTTTTCCCCTTCCTCTCTAGCACATCACTTTATGGTTTGATATCTGATAGGCAGGACACGGGTTCTCGACTGGCCCCCTCCCACAGCAGTGCTTGGGTTTTGTTTGCTTTGTCTGTTTGTGTCTGCCACGTGCCTATGTCACAGACATTCTGTGTGAAGAAGTTCCAGGAGTCCCATGTTGCTTTGGAGATGCAGTTGGCTAAAACAGAGAAATCTAACGGAGGGACCTTGAGATGAAAGGAGACCTATGTCCTCCCCGATCTGGCCAGCCCAGTGAAACTGAACCAACGCCATGTTGAAACTTTGTGAAAAGAGAAATGCGGGCTGCAGAGCTAAGAATAAAACAAATCACCTCAACTATGTTTGTTTTTCTCCAAGCATGTGTGACTCAGGTGATGCCGTGGGGAAAGGAAGAGAAAATGCTCTCCACAGCCAAAGAAAATTCTAGCAATTATCCACACAATTTAGAAAGGAACTCAGCAAGCTGAGAATAGAGGGAGAGGTATGTGGGACACCGCTTGACAACAGCTGACCGGCACACCAGGTTCCCTGAGGATAACTATTTGCCTCCATTAATCCTGAGAACATTCGCTGAGCCACTGTGGTGTGCCTTTGGGTGTCAAAGTGGACACAACTTGTCTCCAGTCTACCTTGAGTCATCAGCCCCCAGCACATGACCTCTGGCTGGCCAGTTTTCAGCTTCTGCCTGCCTCAGCCTTGCCACACGAATGACCTAGAACATGGAAAGCATGTCCCCTTCTACCCTCACTCCTGCAACTGCTCAACATAAGATTTCTCATCCTTAAGTACTGAAAGTAGATATCACACCTCCTAGCCTCCAGACCATCTCTCTGGCCTCAGCCTCAGTGGCACTTTCTCCATTGTAATGAGTGGTGTGTTTTAAGGTTAAACCCAGCAGGAGCCAATGGGCTGTGCAGCTGTGAGTGGACAGATTCAAGGTGGGTTTTTGGTGCCTTCTAGAGTCTTTGTATCCCACAGCCAGGCCCTTTTATTCCTTAGGCGATATGGCAGCTGAGTGACTGACATGAATGGAAGGATGAGTGGATGAACCGACAGAGTGGACTTTCCGACACTGTTCTAGGACCTATAAAATCAAAGTTCTTAGTGCTTGAGAAAAATATACTTTCAAAAGCCTGAAGTCCAACAGTCAAACATAAACACTTAGCATTTTTTACCTGATCTACCCAGAAGCCATGGAGCACTGCTGAATATTTTTCAGTCTTATTCTGAAGTCGGGAGCTAAGACTACAATTCCCCAGCCTTTGAAGGCCTGGCAGACTTTTAAACTCTCTCCAATCTGCATTCTTAAGCCTCTCTGCTTCAGAGACAGCCCACCTCTCACCAAGAAAATGGCCTCTGTGCTTTGACCCAGCATTTAGTCCTTAAATGAACAAACAGGGCCCTCCCTGATGGTGGAGCTGGTTGGAGTGCTGCACTATGAAGCCAAGCCAAGCCATGGCTGCTTCAGTGCGAAATTGATGTCCAGCCCCGGAGGTGACCCACATGGCGCAGCAGACTTCTCCTGACCCACCCGCTGCTCCCCTCAGCAGTGTACTTCATTAATCTGCCTGTTCTGCTCCCCGCTCTGTCTCTTGGGAATCCTCTCACTGCCCCTGCACCTCCAGCCTGTCCCCCAATTCTGTATGCATAAATAAATATTTTTAAAAAGAACAAGTAGAAGATGAAGAGAGCACATCAGCCTATCTGAAGACTGGCCCTCGGACACCTCCCCACCTGCCCTTATGGATCCAGTCCCCTCCTAGCCCCATACCAGGAAACTGAGGGCCCTACCCCCCTTCAGACCCAAAAGAAAACAAACAGAAGAATCCCCTTCAGGTTGCTGCTTTAAATTCCCGTCTGCCTGACAGAAAGTTCTCCAAAGGTCTTTTCTGTTATGCTTCTATCCATACTTAGGAATGTCCATATGCATTATGTGCAGGGCTGGGCCAGATGTTTCTATGTGGAACTTACCCACTATGTGGGTAAGGACCACAGCTGTGTCCACAGGCATTGGGCTTCCCAGACTCCACATAACACTAACTGAGACTCTAAATTCAACCAGATAAATTTAGAGCTCAGTCATGCCCATGAGGATGCTGCTGGCTGTTCGTGGCTACTGAGCATTCTCATGTGCCATTGAGTGTAGGGACTTCATGTCTTTAACTTTCATTCGATTCTGCTTTACTTTTAAATCTAAAACCTGAGGCAGTGAAAAAAAAAAATTAAACATGGCTTCATCATTTTGGTCAGACTCTTTTATATGAACTGTTGAATATCCAAATTGAAATCCACATTCAAGTTTGGAGACTTGGCACCAATAACTGTAGAATTACTCATGAATACATCTTTATATTGGCCAAGAGTTGCTGCAAATTACTATAGTGATGTGTTGGGTTTAAAATAACATTCAGGAACGTCTGACCTGTTTCTTTTGCTTTTCTTTTAAACGGGGCTACTAGAAAATTTTAAATGAGACTCACAATAGATTTCTATTAGACAGCAATGTTCTAGATGTTTTAATGAATAAATAACCAGTGAAATACACACAGGCGCCATCCTATATGATTTTAATGGGATGCAGGGGGGAGGGCAGGTCTGGCAATGCTGGGTGAGGGGAAGGAAGCCTTTTGCCTCCTGTATGTTTTACACTTTTTAAAAGCATCATCTAGACGCCTCTGTGCAGAATCACCTGTGGTCATTTTGATCATTTAGGTTGGCTGTGAAAGCCAATCCTAAGTTATTAGCTTGGGGTTGAAGTTTCTTTTATTTTAGCTCATAATTCTGAGTATCTCAAAGGCAGAAAGGGAGGCTCTTGCAGACAGGATGCCTTCCAAGCTGAGCTTTCTCTACTTTCAACAGATTCCCTGTGTCCTACCCTCACCCCACAGTGACCATGGCCTCCCTTTGGCCTCCTGGGACTTCCAGGGAGGAGACCGTCCCTGCCTAATTAAAAGCAAAGTCCCTCTGGATGGCCTGTCTTCTCTTTCCCATGTAATGTTTTGTGTGGTGGGAGAGGAGGTAAGAGGAGTATTTCTTGGTCCTGAGAAGCACACCTGCCTCACTGAACACCTACTTCTTCCTTGTCTCTGCGACATAGAAAGTTCTTTCTTCTTCTGGTTGCAGGGGAGGAGAGAGGAATTTGGGGGAGAAGTAAGGAATAAGTTCAAGTTGAATAAGGTCAATGGTATCACGTGGAGCCCTGAAGCAGGTGAGGAAGAACCTATGAACTGATCTCTGACTTGTTTTAAAATAATATATCTGAGAGTCTAGTGACTTCTGTGCTGCAGTGAGACTTTCAACTTGCCAGCAGCATTCTGAAGGAACCTGGAGAAAGTCAGAAGGGCCTGGGCCAGTCAGTAAAGGGGTGCAGAGCATGCTCAGGCCTCATCTCTCTGTCGTCCAGTCTGGCAAGCTGAAGCCCAGTAAAGAGGACGCTGCTGATGCTCCCTGCGGAGACCACTGGGGTCCTCTTGCTAATACAACTCTTGCAGAGGGTATACTCTGGCCAGGTTCCTGCTGGCACCACATCCTGACTGCTTACCTCTCTGAGTGTGGATCCCATTACTGCCCTGTCCACAGCGGGAAGACCAGGGCCCCTAGTCAGGGACCCCTGGAACTAGCTTTCTTAGTCCTGAGTCTCTACCCAGGGCATTAGAAGCCTCCTTCTTGACCACTGCCCCACTAGTCCAGCCTCTCAAGGAGACAAATGTCCTCCAAAGTCTGTGGCTTGGCTCCCAAACTCTTGTTAGGTACCGGATCCTTTGGGTTCTTGATTTTTTTTACAGATTAAAAAAAATGGACTTAGAATTTTGAATAGCTTTTAGATTTTAGAGTCCTCAGAGGTATTCCTTGGACATTCAGCTTGGATAAGGTACATGTAAAGAAAGGCTAGCTGCCACTAAAATTAAATATTAGCTAGCAGGAGGGCTCATTTGATCTGTTTTTGATTGCTAACTTAGTATGAGTTTTGTATACTGGAAACAAATCCACATGTAATTACATATATAGTGCATGTGTATGTCTATCCAATCGATGACTCATATAAGCCATGGAACAAATGACATTTTTCTTTTCTTTTTTAAAGGGAGAGAGAGCAGGAAGCTAATCACCAATGATACTGTCAACTGAGTTCTGTTTCTTTGCATGTCGTTCCTGTTCCGGAGCAGGTCAAGTTGAGGAGCAGGTCAAGTTGTGAAGCACGATCTTCAGCAGTGAAGCAACACTCCATCCCTGCAGCTGGGTCGGGGACAATCAACCAATCTCCCAACTGCTGGGGAGGCAAAGTGGGGTCCCCACTGATTGATGAGTAGACCACTTGTGCCTGAGGTCACAGAACTAGTAAGCCACAAAGCCAGGACCGCCTGGCTCAGAGAGCAGGGGACTTGGCCCTGTGTCCCCGATGCCCTGTATAAGCAATATTCCCACCTTCTAGGAATTGTCCCTGGAAAGGGACATATATCACCCCAGCAACCGAAAGGTACTCTGTCGAATGAGTCAGAGACTAGTGTAGTACTTAGAGTGGGAACAAAGTCTTCCTGGGTGTCACTCCATCTCCATCATCACCATTCCCAGAAAATAAATCTCAGCTGCCAGCCCACAGGCCATGTCTGGGGAGGTATGTGCAAGGTGCCGTCTCCTTTACAGAAATGGAAGCTTCTACTGCTAGCCAGTGTCTTGCCTGAGCTCCCATTTATTTGTATAAGGCTCTAAAGGTGAAGTGTCTCCTGTGTGGAGAGCTGGAAGTCGAGTTTAATGTACAAACCTTTATTTTCCAAAGAGGCAGGTTGGCCTTCCTGTATCGACAGGCTCCAGAGCTTAGATTTATTACAGAATGGTAATCAGGCAAAAGAATAAATACACTGCATCTTTAATTCATTAATCACCTCAGAGAGCAAAATGAACTACAGTAAGGAAGACAATATGTTTTCGAATGCTGGGGGGTGGGAGAAAAGGGAGTCGTTTCCTCAATAAAATCCAGTCGCTAAAATCCATTTTATGTGCAGATTAGAAAAAGGACATTTTGTCTCTGAGGCTGCCAGGTGGCAGCAGGAGACTCTGCAAAGAAAGAAAAAAGGTTTGGCAGGACGGGGTATCTGTGGTGGCAGGATGGGGTGTCTGTGGCTGTCTCCCTGTCGCTCTGCCCCTGCTTGGTTTCTTCTGTGCCTCACATGCTGAGCCATAGGATGGGTAAGAGACCAGTCATAGGAATCCTATAGACCTGGATTCAAATTCCTGCTCCTTCTGGAAAGGAGGGAGGGTTGAGGGGAGCCACCCCAACTTATTGCCTTCATACCCGTCAACCTATGAGATAAGGATCGAGGGTGTTGTGTCTTCTCAACATACCTCAACACCAAATTCTCCATAAAACAGGCCTGTCTTAAGGCTGGAACCACACAAGCGAAGGTTAAAGCCATTCTTTTCTGACCAGTCAGACGTGCCGGGGCTCTCTGGAAGCGACTTCTAGCTTAGCAATCTTGTGTCGAGGAATTCCCTGCCTTCCTGCTTATAATGTGACCCACAAAGTGAAAAGTACTAAGTCAGCATCTCAGACTCCAAGGGGCCTTTCAGCATCAGGTGCTGTGTGAAGATTTGGGGACCATGATAACAAATGGGGGCTCCTGAGTATTTCTGGGGGCTTCACACAGACTGTCTCCTGTATTTCTCACAACTACTTCTCAGAAGCTTGGTCCTGTAACTGTGCCCATTTTAGAGAAAAGAAATGACTTATTTCATTATTTCCCATATTTTTCTAAATGATTCACACCTCCCAAACTTCCACAAAAATTGGCATTTTGATGACTGGGAAGCTGCACTGTGCCGTGGTTAAGTGTTACCACTTGGCAATCTTGGGTGAGTTCCATGGCTTCTTGCTTCCTCCATGGTCTCGCCAATAACCTGGGTTAAAGGTAAAACCTATCTCAGGGAGTAACTGAGAGGCTTTATGTGTTAAGACGATGCTCAGTACAACATGTGGCATAGAGTGAGTCTCAATGGATGTTAGCCATTCCCAGGTGACACTCCAAAGCTGAAATTCCTAGCTAAAGCCAAGCTAGATCACAGCAGAGGAAGAAATGGCTGATACATACATGAGAAAATGATTGGCTCACTGATAATCAAGAAATTCACATTAATATGAAACAGCTTTTTTCCCAATTAGAGAGGTGAGTCTCTCAGCCAAGTTTACATCACTAAGTGACTCAGCAGGGAAGTGAAGAATTGTAGCTGGTTATTGTGCACTTAACTGCCTTCTCTATAGGATCTGGGAGGGGTATAAGAACTCACACTTCTCAGATGAAGCCAAAAACAGCTCAGAGGCTGTTTGAGGCAAGTTTTCAATCTCAGCACGATTGACATCTTGAGCTAGATACTTCTGTGTGGTGGTGGGGTGGGGTGGAGTGTGCAGTTGTGTACTGGAGGATGTTCTAACACCCCTGGCCTCTGACCACTAGATGTCCAGAACACCCAGAGCCCACGCTGTGACAGTGTCTCTGGATGCTGCCAAAAGCTCTCAAGTGGCAACGTCTCCCCTGAGTAAGACCTACTGCTCTCAACCAACGCGTGGGGTGATGCAGTGAGCATACAGGGACAGGGCCGCAGTCTCCCAATGCCTCCATGAGATGTCTCTGTAAATGCTTCTTCTGCTACCTACGGCGCTGTGACCCCATTAAATGTGGCCCCACTCCATCATCACTGGGAACTCCAAAATGTAACTTCGCAGAAGGTCTGACAGGAGGTTCTGGGGATGAGGGGCTAGCCGTCGGGGCTCTACGGTCCTTCGGGGGCTGTGATGCTCATGAAAGTCAGAGCCTTGGGGTCTTGCAGCTTGGGGCTGCCTTGGTAGCATGCCACAATCACCTGGGGACTCTTTGCAAAGAGATATTGATTCGGGGGTGCCACTTTGAGATCCTGACCTCACTGATCTGCCCTGGGGTTGAAGCACCGGGGTTTTGAAAGCTTTCCAGATGAATCTCTCGGGTAGCTGAAGTGGAGAACCACTGACCAAGAGGGAGCTGACTCCAGTTCTCAGGGAGGCACTAGTCAAAGTCCATGCATAAAATTAAAAACAATCAAGGGTGGTCCCATGACCCACCAGCCTGAATCTGGGGGGAAGCAGTAAGAACTGTGCAGCGCTTCCTTCCGCCCAAGGGCCCAAATGACTGCCCCTGCCAGCCCAGATCCTCCCAGCCTGTGGTTGTGCATCCCTTTTTTCACTGATTTAGATGAGCTTCTGATTTGGGGGAAGTTACTCACGTAGTCTCTGCACCAGTTCCAGACATTAAGAAGACACTAAAAGCAGCGGGATAGTGCTTTTGCAAGGGACGTGTCTAGGGGAAAGGAGTTACCAACATAAGTGGAAGTGGAATTCAACTTTGAGTAATACCTAAGCATCCTTCAAGGTTCTGCCTCATCCAGTGTCACCCCTGCCCCAGGCGCCGCCTTTCTAAAACTGCCCTGCTGGACACCTAAGCCTCCTCAGCCCTGAACAAGCTGTCCTCCTCCCCGACCAGATTCCAAACATCCCCTTATTCGCCTGGCCGTGTCCTGTCCCATTCTGTGCCTCCTCACCTGGGCCAACCTGTCACTCCTTCCTGGCTGCCCGTAGGCTCCCCACTGCCCATGACCCTCCTCAGTGCCTCCAGTCTACTGGGGCCTCCTCCCCCGCAGCCACGTTGTGCTCCCCGAAGAGCAGCACCGCCAGAATGGTGGGTATAGCTAACGCTGTTCCACTCAGTTTCGTTCCTTTGTCTGGACGTGTCGGGCAGGGCTGTGCTGTTAGATGCGAGGCAGCCAAGTCTCTGGTGGGCCGGGGCAGAAGGAAGGGGCTCTGATTTTACGGCATTAGCATTCCGTGCTATAAATATTCCCACCTTGGCCGATGTCATGCTACCCATGTGAAGTCACCCAATGAGGAACTGAGAAGAGGGGCACACGATCACCAGCCTATAATTAGCCGGCAAACATTTCCTGGGACTTTGCTCTATGTGAAAGGCTGGTGCAAGGCAAGACAGCACAGTCCAGTTTGGTAGAAAGGGGGAAAAAATCTGGCACCAAAGTGACACATGAAGGCAGGGAATAGGGTAAAGGGGGATAAAAATCAGGGTGCTGTCCCCTTTCGTTAGATGAGGGGGTTTTCTTGACTCCTGAGCCTTAGTACTTCTGAGCTGAAGGAGACATGATGACCACTGACCACTCCTGTCACCACCTGGGTCACACGGGAGCCGCCAGCTGCCCTGCGCTGAGAGACTGCCTGGATGTCACAGGGGGAGAAGTCGCTGCAGCTAGCTCAGCCCTGCGGTCTGGAGAACGGGGTCTGGAGAAAGGGAGGCGCCTTCCCGGAGCTAGGAAGGCCTGGTATTGATGTCCAAAGCAGTGGGGAATCTCCACTCACCCCGGGGAAGCGCGGAGTATTTCCAGGGAGGGGAGTAAGCTTTGCTCCATCAAAGCTGTCTGTGCTGCACTGCCTGAGAGGGCAATTCCCAAACGTGTTCTCTAAGAAGGGACTGAGAAGAGCCCCAGTCCCGGGGGGAGGCTGACGGCCGGCACTGGCAGGCCAGCTCCACCCGGGGCCCCTCCTCGGTTTTATACAGTGATTTCACATAAACCTTCATTTTACAAATGACTCCTCTGCCGAAACAAAACAAAATAAAATGAGTTTGAAAACCTCTGATTCGTGCCAAATCCTTAAATTTATGGAGGTGGTAACTGAAGCCTGGGGAGCTTCTAGCGGTCATTCCGCCACTCCATATTTCTTCCTAACCCGGTACAGTGCTAGCCTGCTATGGGAATAAAATAACTTTGGGAAATTTTCAGAAAACACACCCAATTACTATCGTTCTCCCTAAACTGCAGAATGCCTAAGGCAACGTTTTAAGCACATGAGCAACCATGACCCTGGACTGAAGCCGTGGGTTCGAATTTCCCTGGTCTCTGCTCTCCTGGGTTTTTGCAGCAAGTTCTCCAGTCCTGGCATCCAACGCTTGCCTCAATACCCAGTCAAATCCAGCTTCACTCTGGAAACAGTCCACCCCCCACTCCCGACCCCATTTAGCCACACTGGACAAAATCTGTTTTACACAGTTTCCTGCGGGCAGCTCTGTCCCTGAGCCAGGACCTGCCCCCAAATACAACCAAGTTAAAGAACAGGACATGCAAACCTACCCCTTTCCTCACCACTCCATATTCCACTCTGTCTTCCTTTTTCTCTGCCTAAGACAGTAATTACATTGCTGTGTTTTAAAATATAATGCACAAATGAAAAAAACAGAAAGAAGAAACACATTTTTCTGTCAATGGCTTAAGGGGATTCCACCTCTAAGCTGCTGCTAAAGCTCGCTTAGTCTTTTTTACATTTGTAGCATTTTGGAGCAATTTGCTGGAGTCAAAGAAAGCAGTGAAATTTCCACAACCAACTTCAAAGCCCTCAAATCCTGTATCAGTGGAGGGGAGCCTGGTAGCAACACCAGAGGGGACGTTTTTTCAAAGAGGTGTGTGTAGCAACGTGCCAGGCATTTTCGCCCTGCGCCT
Organism: Condylura cristata; assembly: GCF_000260355.1. Lineage (NCBI taxonomy): Eukaryota > Metazoa > Chordata > Mammalia > Eulipotyphla > Talpidae > Condylura > Condylura cristata. The sequence goes on along the minus strand of NW_004567129.1, from coordinate 7,826,050 downwards.
GCCATTGATGTTAATGGCAGACACGTGACCAAATCCCCATGTAGTTCTTTGAAAAGGGCCCCTCCTCTCTTCCCCCCAACACTTAAAGCTGTGACAATGCAGATGAACAGAAAGGGCTGGCACAGAGGAGCGGCTGTCACTGCTCACAGAACAATAACAGCCTTAATTCAATTAACACCGCGTCAGTCTTCTTTCATGTGGTGGGTGTGCACCATCAGTTCGCTCTAATCAAGGTGGGGGTGGTTTCCAGCTGGATGGCTTCACCTTTGGAAAACTGGAGGCTGGGCAGCAGGAGAAAGAAGCAAATGTGTCCTGGCACTGGCCACCTAGACTCATTCTGCTCTTTTTGCAGGATTTCCAAGCTTTCTTCCCCCCCCCTCCCCTCCACCCCCTTTTACAATTTCTTCTCCATCTGACCCCTCTTCTTGGACCACTTCAGGCAATACTAATTCTGAAACTCATACATATAAACGCACCATTTGTTCTCGCTGTATTCCATGTTCTGGTGCACTGAATTAAAATCCCCAAACATGAAATGTCTATAAAAGTGTGTTTCAGTGGTGCTATATTATAAAAACTAGCTGTCTAAGAGTTTGCCCAAGTCACAGGTACCATCAGCCGAAAAGAGATATTGTTATTGCTTTTACTATTATTGTTCTAAGCAAAGATGGTTTAATGATATTATTGATCAGTTGTATTTATTTTTTATAACAGCTCTTCATTCTCCTTTGCCCTTTCTCGATCAGCTTATTTATCTTCTTTATTACAGGTTCTGAGGAGCTCTTCATATTAAGGAAATTAGGTCTTTTTTAGGTTGCAAGTTTCACTGTGTCATCTTGTTGTTTTGTTTATGGCATTTTTGTTCCACATAGGTTTTGAATGATCAGTCTTTTGTTGTGTAGCATTGGATTTTGTGTAAGGTTAAGGAAGACACTTACCAATGGCAAGTTTAAAAATCAAATCTAGTTTCCTCTTGCTACTTTGGATGCTTCTACATTTATTTTCATACCATGTTCACAAATACCTCCCCTGCCTTTGTACCTTCACCACACAAACATCCCAACACATTCTGGAAAAGTGTTCATTAACCAAGACCAGCATTTATTATTGTTTAACTGCCCACATGAGTAATAAATCTTGAGAGCAAGGACTCAATTCTGTGTGTTTCTGATCCTCTAGCCCCAAATCTACAGTCTGGTATATAGGTGGTGTACAGTAAGTGTCCACTGAAACAAACCTTAAAGCATAATAAGCTGGGCATCCAAAACCAACTTTAAAAAAGAAAAAAAAAGATCTATCTTCCAATGAGTCTCCCAAAGAGAACAGTAAGAAATAGGTCTGACGCAGACCACATTTAATAAGCTGTCCAGGGAAGGGAAAAGCCCACGGATGTGGCAAGGGAATGTCAGGACGTGGGTCTTTGAAAAGCTAGAAAATGAAGAGAACAGATTCTCATTTTGATAGACTTCAAGATGCCATTTAACAGACTTTTAGTAGATTCCTATTTGCTGTTTGTGCGCAGAGTCACTTACTGAGGTACCTTCCAGTGCCTTCCAGAAAGGATCTGGGGCAGAGCTGCTCTGTGCTCATCCAACATGGGGCTGTACTGGATGCAAAAAACAAATGAGGCACCAACTCCATGGTCACAGAGTTTCGAGCCCAAGAGGAGATGAGACATTTAAAAGGCAATTGTCTAACAAGGCAGAGCGAAGAGTACCTTTGGAGCAGGCCCGGTTTCGTGGGGTTTAATGCCATGCTTTAGTGGAAGATCAATGCGTCTGACAGTGTGTGATCAAACATCCTGGTTAATTCCAGCCAGTGCCATTTCTTGCCTCCGTCTTGTGTCTTCCATAACCTCAATCACCCAGTAAGTAAGTGCTTGGTGGTAATGATGACAAATAACGTAAGTATCTCATTGGTAGCTACAAAAATTGTGCAAATCATTTGGAGTACATCTATCCTTGTAACTCGATAACTAAATACATTATCCTCTTTCCGATGTAAATATTTTTTATACCAACCTGTTTTAAGTTTAGCCATTCTGCTAGCTCGAAATCCTCAATATCTCCCTTGGTTAATGTGCTGTATCGCTGATGAAGTGTACACTTAGTTGGTGGTATAGATTCAGAGAAAGCTTCTGATTGTGACTTAACTGACTTCCCAAAGAAAATGAGCGAGAACTAGCAGAGCAACAAGTGGGGTGGGGGCTGCCCTGGTCACGGGGCTGCCAGTGGCCAAGGCAGGTATCAAACCCACGTTTCTGGACACCATCTCCAATTTGCTTGTCCCCTTGGTGCCTGTACTATCTTAGCCTTCCTTACAAAAAATACAAGTGGTGTTAGCAGAAGACTGAGATGGCTGGATGTAGCAGGAAAAACACAAAGTAATTGTTAAGCCTTTTAATTTTTAACTGGACTTGAAATATGCTGAGTTTGAAGATATAATAAATCTACCATTGGTCTCTTCACTTTCTGGGTTTCTATCTATAGCCACATTTCTAGACTCTTCTATAGGAGTCCTGTTCTTGGTTATGCATTAGAGTCATTGGGAATTGTCTTTTTAAAAAACTTGTTCTTGGGCCCTCCCTGGTGGTGCAGTGGGTTGAAGCACAGCCCTAAGAAGCCAAAAGCCACTTCCGCTTGAGTTCGATCCCTACCCCGGAGGTGACCCAAATGGCGTGGCAGACCTCTCCTGACTTGCCTGGTGCTCCCCTCAGCAGTGTACTTCATCAGTTGGCCTGGTCTGCTCCCCACACTGCCTCTGGTGAATCCTCTCACTGCCCCTGCGCCTCTGGCCTATACCCCAGTTCTGTATACATAAATAAATAAATCTTTAAAAAACCGAGTTCTGGGCCCTCCCTGGTGGCGCAGTGGGTTAAATCACAGCATTAAGAAGTTTAAGCCACTTCCGCATGAGTTCGATTCCCGCCAGCCCCAGAGGAGATCCACATGGCGTGGCAGACCTCTCCTGACTTGCCTGCTGCTCCCCTCAGCAGTGTACTTCATCGATCTGCCTGTTCTGCTCTCCACTCTGTCTCTGGTGAAGCCTCTCACCCTCTGCATCTCTGGCCTGTACCCCAGCTCTGTATGAATAAATAAATAAATCTTTAAAAAAAAAAAAACAAGTTCTTATTTCATTGGTTGGAGGCAGACAGGCATCATTATCTTCAAAAGTCCTATGATTGTGTGCAAGGCTGAAAACCCAGTCTCTAGGTTGAGAGACCTGTTCAAATCCTAACTCTACCTATTTCCTCCCAGGGTCTAGATGAGGCTCACATATACATGACTGTTCCTCTTCTGTCTTGTAAAGTGTCCATACTCCAAGTCCTGCCCAATGACACTGTCAAAAGATTGGACTAGACAGGCAACTTGTTAAGGACATTAACCACCACTGGTTGGATGAGATATAGATACCTGACCAAAGAGGGCCAATCAGTTATCTCTGCTGAGCACCGGCCCTTCAGAGTCTCTAACTACCCCAGCAGGGAACACTAAAGAAAAGGGATGTTTAGGGAGTGAGGGTGGGAATGATATAATATATTCCAAAGCAGAGAGGTCAGCCTGCCTTCCTCAGGGAAAATAAAGTGGGTGTGAAAAAAGGTAGAATGAAGAGGGATAGAGAACAAACCTCCATCCCCAACTCCTCCCAACCACCCACTTGTGTCTCATGCCCTTAATATACATCTTTATTCCCATAATAAAAGAACAGCTATCTGAAGGCAGAGTTGTCACGTCAAGACTCTAGGCAATTAATACATTCCGGATGGACCTCTATTCTTTCCTTGGAAGGCTCGTCCAATTATAAATGGTCAGACTGCACTGGGCGGCAATTCTGTTTTGCTCTGTTTTATTTTTTAAGTCACAGCAGAGATTGGCCCTTAAACTCTATGGGTGAGGCCCATTAAAACAGTAACCAAGAGTCATCTGATGCTTGTAAAGGCCTATAGAATAACATCCATGTGAAGATTATCTTTGCCCGTGACATACATCACTGGAATTATATCCTTCTCGTGCAGATCAGAAGCTCTATAGCTCTTATAGAGTTCTGATTAATACAACAAACAGAATTACAAATAAGTCCTTCGGAACATGGGTTTCATGGGGGGGGGGCTCATAAAGGAGAATGCTATTACTAAATGCAATAACTAAGACAGGGTTTCTCAATATTGAGATAGCCATGTAATGTTAATTCCATGAGATGGCTGATTAGAAAACAGGTTCCATGCTCTAAGAAGCTTGGATAACCCTGTCCATGAGCTATGCTGTTCCCTCCTCAGAGAGGGCTACACTAAAGATTAGCACACAAAATGTGGGGGGTAGATGCTAGAAAAACTTACAGGTTTATCTTTGCCAGGTCCATCATTTCCCTAAACAATTTGACCACAGACCTCCCCAAGCACACCTTTAAAATGTTTGTCAGGGGTAGTGATATTTTCTTCAGGAAAAACCAATAGTTATAAAATACTAGTCTAGGTCTTTCCCAACTTTCCAATTTTGAAAACACTTATTTTAAAACAGGGAGATGTGTCCCAATATCATAACAGCAAAGTTATTCTAAAACAAACCAAGGCTTGCAAGGTGTGAAGGTCAGATTTTTTTTTATTCCAAATAAGACTGATCAAGGTCAAAATAAACAACAGGGTGTTTACTTTGCCAAACGCTTTACGTTCACTAATGTACTTCATCCTTTGCACAAATGTTTGAGGGACTATGTAAAAAATGCAGAAACTGTGCATTCTTTTTCGTGTTACTACAGATTTTGCTGACAACTTTTTATTAAATGGGGCTTTCAATGGAGTGATTTAACGCTGATTTATCTTTACTATCCAGCAATTTCCTGAGTGTCAAATGTTCACCTGACACTTTACACATTACAGAGTATTAGAGAAGCGTACCATCTGTTATTTTTTAAGTGCTCTTGAAAAGACAATCTTTACCTTCAAACCGAGAAAGACGGCGCCGTACCTACCAAAATCAAGCTACAGATTCATTTATTTTTAAGAGCTGGAAGAGTTCTTGGGGTCAAGACCAAGAGAATTCTAACTCCAGTCTTCCAGATTCTATTCAGACTGTAATGTATCTAGTCCCATTCAGAAAAGGACAATCCAGGAGAGAGCAGCTGAGACACTGCATGTCCCAAGGTAAACCGCTGGCAAGGAGGGACACAACAAATGAACTAAGGTCAGGGTGGGCAAGGTGTCTATCTAGAAATATCTGCATGGCTATAAAGGAGACTCAAATTATAGCTTCTTCAGATGTTTCCTCACCTGTATCAAGGGGATTAAAATATCTTCCCTCTAGTTATTGGAAGGCTCAAAGGTGCCATCGGTCCTGGCCCCCAGGAGATAATCAATGACAGCTGTCGTCATCAATGCTGATGAGGCTTTGGATGACCTCCAAAGGGCAGGGTTAGGCGGAACATCATGGTCTCCCACTCCGCTGTAGTTTTCTCTAATTCCTGAAAAACTAGTACACAACAAAAGTGACTGGACGAAATACTGAAGGTCAACTATCAGTTAAATATTTAAAAAACTGAGTGCCAACAGGCGCTGTAATTGTGGGGGCTGGGGAAGGGGGGCAGGGAATGGTCATCAATTTGAGATCTGGCTAATTTCTGAAATCCCTGAGACGTGGATCTGAAAATAAAATCTGTACATATTCGATAAGATACATGCATGTTAGTAACCAATATTTGTGCCTACAGTGGAAATTGTAATGATTGTGTATTATGCATTATGGTACAGGGTCCAGGAAAATAAATGTTTGAAACTTTGACCTTTGGATCTCTAAAGGTTATGTGAGAACTCATGCCTTTTTCTATATTTTTCCTTTTCATTTTGTTGATTTTTGTAGAAACTGCCTCCAGATCTACTTTGGACTCAGTTTCTCCAATACCCTTGATGTTGGTTACAGACAGTGCTAACATTCTGTTTTCAAATTCATATCTCTAGTCCTATGTAAAAAATGTTTTTCAATTTCAGAAAATTGCCAATAACAAATAGCCAATTACAAATACCTACTTTGAAAAAAAAATCTCATTGCATTTAATGTGATAATCTGGCATTCATTTAAAATGATCACTTGTTTTACCAACGTGCATAAATGTCATTCTTTCATTAAACATTTTATTGGCTGTCTATTGTGTGCTATGTTCATTGTGTTTGTGATTTATAGACTACATTAATTTTTATTTTATTTCATGTTACTGGAATGTTTTAAGATGTTTGCACCAAGGAGCCACCCATTTTTGCTCCAGTGATGCACACCAGTATTCTTCTCAGGAGCAGTGAGTCCCAAGCCTAATGGCCCAAGATCTAGGGGGACCCTGATATTTATATCAATGCCTATATTTACATTGCTACACATGATCAATTCCCTCTCTGCTTTTACACATGTATCAATTTTCAAATATAAAAATTCTATTGTGGATTGTCTTGTTTCTATGTAATCATTTTTCATATTAAAGCTTAATATTTAGAGTCAGGAAGACAAGGGAATGTATAATGAGAAAACTTAACACTCCCCTACTAAATAGCTCTTGGCTTCAATTTGACAAACAGGACCCGGGGTCTGGTTTTGAAAGCAAAGCCTTTCAAAAAGCTCTACTTTCAGGTAAAAACCAACTGGTCCTGAGAAATATATGACTAATCTTGTTTGATGATAAACACAATTTATTTTTTCCTTTAAGAAATTAATTAAAAACATGAGATGGAATAAACATTTTGGGCGACCGGCAGCAAAATGGGAAAATACCATGTGTTTGGAGTTTTAGTGCCCTCTAAGTACAGAAATTTATTTGCAGCAAGCAGAAAATAGACAGCAAGCATAAAAATACAGCAGAGTCCCCCTAGTAAAATTATTTATCAAGCTAACAAGGGAGGGACCCTTCTAGGAACAACAAGCCAGCAAGGAAAAGACATGGCTTTATATTTTACCTTTGGGTTAGCAAACCAGTAAAAATGCCAACTGACAAGCACTTCACATAAACATTTCTTTCTAAATGAGCTTCCTTGTTAGAGGGAAAGAAAAAAAGTCTCCCTAGCTAAGGAGCACTATAGCTTACAGACAGAGAATTCTAGCACGTAGGTGCTGATTCCTAAGTGCAAAAATAATATAACTGAAAAAAAATAAGTTAATGTGAATTAAGGATGGAGTTTAGAAAACAAATTAGGAGTTCATTAAAGAAAATGTGTACATCTTCTTATCCGTGTCGTCTCATACTGGGGTGTTTAGAGAAAGTCACAGTTTTGTAAGATGCTTTTTCAGGGCTAGCTTAAGGGTCTCTGGGAAAAATACACACACACACACATATATATTCATCTACTCAGATATATATGCTCTGCCACTGCCTCTACTGTACAAGCCTCATCGCTCTGTTTTCAAATATTTATTTTATGAGCAAAACCCCAAAGCCAGTTTTTACAGTTTAGTTTAACGATACCAAACTTTGATTATAAATTACAAGTCACTTTATTGCAGCTTGCAGTAGCAAAAAAGAAAAGAAGGAAAAAGGAACCCTGGAGTCAAAACAACACAGTGGCCTGATCCCAATTAAATTTTAAAGAAATAGTAAAAAGATGCATTCTCAGAATAACTTTGTCCTCAATAGCTCTGCAAATAACTCCTGACAAATTTACAATGAAATCGCACACTCAAATTTACAATGAAATCACACACTCGATGTCATCTGTCCTAAGGTGAAAATCTCCTCCTTTAACCTGACTGTGCCAAACACGGGAAAGTGCCTTTTTCACTTTGGTAGGAAAGGATGCCCGTGGAGCACGGGGAGTCAGAATGGCACCGTCTGTTGCAGAATCAAAACAGAAATGCCCTGCAGGGACGGACTGTACCTCCTTCCCCACACTGCATCCCACCAGTGCGGTAAGAAACAAAGTTTCCCAGCAATGGGGGTAGAAAGTTCATCCTTACATGTTTAGATCCTCCCTCCCTTACTTTTGTGGTTGACCCAGGCTGCTGCGAAAGCTCCCAGGTCTGCCCAGACATGGGGCATGTCCCTTCCAGGTCAGGAATCAAATTGTACCTTGTATCTGTCTTCCAGGATCAGGGCCCCAAATCTCCAACCCAACTCTACCAGCTTGTAAGCAGAGTATTATCTGCCCCCAGATGTGTGGAGATGGTTGAGAGCAGCAGTCAGGTGCTATTTCATGACCACCACCCTTTTCACCTTCAGCAGAGGCCAGTCCAATCCTTAGCGTCACTGTCAGTTTGCGGTAAGGGAGCAAAGTGAACAAGGATCAGAGCAACGAGAGGCCTCGTGCTAAATGCCTGGGTTCCCGGGGCTGCCAAGACTAGCGTTCAGGTCGTGTCACGTTTCACCAACACGTGTGTCACTCACAACCGAGCAGGACTGTGGAAGGGCAGTGCGCAGCTTCTGACTCACAGTTTCCAGTTGGTTCAAACAGCCCCAAGCTGGTGGAAGTGAGTCCAGGTAAATATCCCCCATTCCGCCCTCCCTGGTGGCGCAGCCCGTTAAAGTGCAGCACTGCAAGCTGGCCCCAGCCGCTTTGGTGTGAGTTCCATCTCCTGGCCCAGAGGTGCCCCACATGGTGTGGCAGACCTCTCCTGTCTCGTCCTCTGCTCCCCTCGGTGGTGTACTTCATCCATCTGCCTGTTCTGCTCCCTACTCTGTCTCTGGTGAATACTCTCACATCCCTGCACCTCTGGCCTGTACCCCAGTTCTGTATGCATAAATAAAAATATAAATATATATATATATATGTATATATATATATATATATATAAATCCCGGGCTCTCCCTGGTGGCGCAAGTTAAACCACCACATTATGAAGCTCTCTCTGAAGCCACTGAAGCACAAGTTTGATCCCCAGCCAAGGAGCTGACCCACATGGCGCGGCAGACCTCCTCTGACCCGCCCACTGCTCCCCTCAGCAGTGTACTTTGTCAATCTGCCTGTTCTGCTCCCCACTCTGTCTCTGGTGAATTCTCTCACCGCTCCTGCACCTCTGGCCTTTACCCCAGTTCTGTATGCATAAATAAATAAATCTTAAAAAAAAAAATCTCCCTGCCAATGGAGCCTCAGAGCAGACTCTCCAGAAGGCTGCAGGGGAGGGGGGGCCACTGAGTACCCTCAGTTCCAGCTCGGGGCTGCTCAGAGGTCCACAGAAGCCCGTCCCTCCTTCCCTGTGAAGAAGTACCAGGTTCCAAACCCACCTACAAACCTGCCTGTCCAGCTTCTGCTAGCTTGTGCCCTCTGCATCTGCCTTCCATTAGGCAATGGTGAGAAACTGCTTTCGGGCTTTACATGAAGAACAAAAATAAATAAAGCTGTGGGGAAACCAGTAACTAAATAAAATAGACTTTGAGCATCAGGACAGAACTGAAAGTATGTACTAGCCACTGGAGCGAAGAATGAGCAAGCATTTCTTCCCTTGGGTCAAACAGGTCAGCAGGGGTGAAGGGATTTCTGATCTCGCCATCCACACTGTAGAGTCCTAGGACATCAGCGTCCACAGTCCTTCAAAGGCCGCATGCCTGACTCCTGGGCTGGTAAATGTATCATGGATACCTTATGATTTTGGGATAAGACTCTAAGTAATCCTAAATGGGGGAATGGGGGTGGGGGGAGGGAGACGGGAAAGACATAAAGAAAGCCCACAGAAAATCCTATTCTCTTAATTTCTTCACCTTATAAGAGAGCCCCATGTCAGTTCCCCCCGGCTCCACTTCCTGAGCATTAGAAATGGACCTCACTTTAAAATATAAAACATGCCACAGACACACCATGGCAGTATAGACTCAAGCTCTTTAATTATCTACCAGTAACAAAAGGTCTCTTTTGATTAACTTGGGTAGAACCCTGGTGTTAGAATCCCTTTAAATAATTACAAACCCCAAATCAACTCTGCTGCTGGCAGGAGCCAGGGCAGAAGTAAAGAAAGTTTATCTGTAGATCCCGCTTTAAAGGAAGTCTAACCTCAGGGCCAATTTCAGATCAATTCAATTCTCATCTCCACTTGCCTACCTGCTCGCAAATAAACTTTTTTTTTTTTTAATGGGCTAAAGTGACTAAAAGAAAGCACCACTGGCTGCCTGGAATAACACATTATTGGATGATATTTACAAAGGAAAAGGAGAAAAGAGACCCCATCCAGGTTTTACCCCTTCCCCTCTCTTCTGTTCTGACTTCACCCTTGTAGGTTTCGCCCCCAGGTTGGAAACAGGTGTTAACAGCCTCCAGCATATTACCCCTGAGGTCACTGTTCAGTGACTGTGTTGTCTGCAGTGATAATGCCTGTGATTCCCCCAGCAGGTCTGATTTCCCACCTACCACCTAAAGTGGTTTCTCCCTTTTCCCCATGTGGTATTAATTCCCATCTGAAATGATTCAAGTGCTAATGGCTTTATTATATTTAGATGTTGTAGATGTTGGAAAGAGAAGAGCAGTGAATTCCCCCAATGGCTTACTTTCACCCTTGCCCAGAATTTTCCAAATATTGCAAAAAGGAGACAAAAAAAAAAGCAAAAAGAGAGAGAACCAAACCAAACCAACCCTTCTGCTTAGCTCATTTATTGCTGATAATTTCATTAGTTGCCAAGAAAAGCAAAAAATGCAGACACTCAACAACAACTTTACAGTAATTTTTGGATTGAGGAAATGAGAGTCGGCACGTGGCAGGTAAAGAGAGTTTAAACATTGGCATCTGTGAACAGCAGCAGTGAATCTGAGATGTTGACAGGTGGCTGAATATGTGCTTTTACAAGGAAAGTTCTTTATGGAAGCATCATTTGGTTTTAAGTAATGAGGGCTGCACTGTTGCAAAAAAATCCCTTCTTCCTTTTTTTTTTTTTTAAATGCGTACTGTTTCTGTCTTTAAGTCATAGTTTCCCAGAATTGACTGAAAGTCGTTGGATTCAGACAGCATCAGAGGCCAGTTGCCATGCATGTGCTGCGGTAAGGGATTGACTGAGTCAGCTCAGAGGCAGGCCAGTGCCCACCGACAGAAGAACATTAAGCAGTTTTGTGTGGGGAGGGGGTGGGGTGGTGGTGTTTAGACAGGAGTATAATCTAAATAAACAACATCAACAACAAGCAAACAATCAGGTAAGTCCAATAATAAAACACTTTACATAGAATGAGTTCCCCTTATTTTCTCAGTGCCGACAAATCCATGGATGTAATTTGCATAAGACATACTCCTGGAACTTGTGATGGGTTGGTCCGAGCTCTGGATCTGCATGCACGATTCTACTCCTTGTTGTCCTTGGGGGTTAGGGAGCTTACTCTAAAAATTGAGCATTTAGAAGCCCCGAGGGGCTTGCCAAGAAGTCAGGGGCACAGCCAGCCACTATTCTCACTTGGGCTTCTCAAACAGAAGCACCAAGAAATCAGAACTTACAGTCGAATTTCACATATCCTTTGCATGAGAAAACCTGCCTCATCACTTCTGCTAAAATATTTTGATGGGCTCTGCAAGGTAAACAGGGCAAAGGACATCTTTACCTTTGAAGTGAACAGTCATTCCAAGCACCTGCATGAACACTGGGCATCAGGAAATCATGCTTGCATTTTATTTGTGGATGGAGATGGGTAACATGAGAGGGTACATTATACAAAATAGAAACAAGATTTCGGAGTACTTTCACTGTCTGGGGTTAGTTATTTATTAATTTGATTTTTACCTCAGTTCATAAAATAATAAAGCCTTCCTTATATGTGTTTGAATTTATATCAGCTTAGGTATAGTCAGGATAAAACATGTCCACTCAGCTAATCATAAGACTAGGAAAAAAAAAAAAGATGCATATTTAGAACCCGAGAAGTACTACTGAAATAAGTTCCATCAGCTTTTCCCATAGGTGACAGGGAACCTACAAAGGGGTCTGTCCCCTACATCTGCAACCCCCCCCTGCCCTGCCCCGAGGCGGCTGTGTAAGGCTTGGTTGCATCCAGGTGGGTCTTAGCCAATGGCAGGAACATCTGAAATGCGCAGAGCACAGATATGAGCAGGCGGAGCTCCATCACCACCTTCGGCAAGATGAAAGAACTGGTTTTGAAGGCTTACTTTCTTTCAACTCCTGTGCAAATCATGGGCACTTGTGTTATCGCCTTTAGGTAATTCAAGCTAAGAGACAGGCTCTAAGGTGAATCCCCAAGCTACCCCTGGTATTAGGGTCAAGTAACATCATCATTTGTTTCCATAGCAACAATGCCAACATCACACCTTATCCAGAAATGCTACATAGATAATGTACATCAAATAGCAGCACACAAATGTCTCTGTTGATCTTCAATGTTAGAAGACCTTTCGTGCATTTTGGTAGACAGATTTGCATATGTTAAGCTGTAACATGCATTAATGGGAAATGTTAGTCAGGATCAAAGGGACGCTACAGAAATGGAGAATTAATCTTTTTGCAATACCGCTTAGGGTAAATACATTGTAATATGCCCAAGAACCATAATATAATCTAGACTGTGTTTCTCAGAATAAATGGAAGGTAATTAAAGGCTCCCCAAATGGCCTGAGATTTAATTTCCATACTGTAGTCTAGAAAATTGCCAGAAATAAGTGCCAAAGCTGTACGTGGTTGAAATTAGCCAGAGAGAAGAAAGCTAGTGGTTCCCCGTTTTTGGCTTCCGCTACTGAAATCACTTCACCAAAGTGACTTTCAGAAAAGAAACTAAGCAAAGCTCCCAAAAGTGTCAAGTATTGAACTTTTCACATATCAACTTATAATCTCTAATAACACACAGTAACTTTGAATAATTGTTCATCCTCTTCTCCAGATTCCCCATCTGGCCAAATGCTTTTCCCTTCCTTGCTCTCACCTGTCAATCATGTTCACAGCTGAAATTTGATTTCTTTCCCCCCAGTGACCTCATATGAAATATTACCAGGGGGGTCAGGGTCCATGTGGACCTTGCCTTAAAAGTTCATTAATTCTTTGCTTCAAATGGATGGTTTCAATGTAACAAAACCTGCTGGTTGGCCTTGATTGTCATATTTAATAGATGGTTTTCAAATTGCAATTATAAAGACGAGCAAAAAGAAAGGAATAAAATATAGGCACTGCATGCACATACACACAGACATTCAGATTAATCTCAAAAGTATATATTGAATAAAATCTATATGTGAGGACAATTAAAGAAAAGGTTAATTTTGCATAAAGCTACAAAAGAAATCATGTTAAATATACACAATGCAGTTATTCAAAGACTGCTAACAGCAACACAGAGAAGAATGCAATATTTCTGAAGAGCAGGGAAAACGGGGTCCTGTTTTCCGACACTCAATTCACTGGGTCTTTAAAATGTCTTTCCTTTACAAAGAGTAGCAATTTGACAATATGATTTTTGCCCCCCTCCTTAGTTTCCCTAGAAACCAAAAAACTGAATTTCATGCAAATTTCTCAGCAAGCAAAATTCTTAATAAAAAAAAAATCCCTTCCATTAACCAATAAGAGGTAACAAGAATGCATAAAATGATGACACTAAATTATTGGTGTAAGAGTGTTGCTCTCTAAACGAAGAGGATCCAGAATTAAATTCACACTGGGATACTTGTAATTGAAAACCCATTTAAGTAGCTTAATTTCATTTTTTTTTAGCAGATGAAAATCAGGTTTATGCCTCCCACCCATCTCCTTCTCTCCTCTTCTACCTACAGTTGAAGGCGGGGGAGTGACTCTAAAGTCACATTTGGACACAGAAGTGGGGGACATGCTGTGTTTTGCAATCACACCAAATGTGAGTGTGAGGTGAATTATAAGCGATGATAAACTTACAATGTTTACTGGACCCAGGTAAAGCTGGCTCCCTGCTGGTCATGAATCCTAGTGGTAGAGGTTCACCCAAACTGTCTGACATTCAAATAGCCGGAGTAGGACTGTGAGAGCCCATATGGCTAGAGGATCTGAGACCTAGTCAAAACGGGTTACTCCGTACCCCATACCCATGGAAGGAAACAGATACAGAAGTCGGGTATGCGGGTTCTCACCTATGTTGTATCACTTCTCTTCAGTACCTAGTATCACCTTGATGTGACAGGTGAATCCCAAATACTAAAACTACTGAAAGCAAGAACTGTTCACATTTAAAAGAACTGGCGGCATTCCTTGCTTGCTTCCCCCCTTATGGAAAACTCACTGAAACAAGCACATGCAAATCAGAAATCAAGATGTACCTCTTTGACTTCAGGCAACAGGATTTTTCACATCACTGATGTAGAGGATTCCCTTGGGTACCTGATTTAGTAAATATATTAAGATAAACAAAGGGTAATTAATAACCATGAAGAGGGGTTCAAGGACAGTATGTTAAAGGCAGTCTGACTACCTACAAAAAAGACAGAATTCAGCTCAAAGAAGAATGATTTTAGTTTCCTTCTTTGGCACCCTGGCTTCCGCCCTGCCAGAGGAGGGGGTCCCATGGAAGAGAACGGTGTAGAATACAAGGTCACTGTTACTCTGACTCCACAGAGGATGAGAGTGACACCCGCTGGTCTGGCAACTTGATCAGCTGTGAAGCTGTCCTCCGCACAGAGAGAACCCAGTGGACTTGTGGGGGGCCTTGGAGGGTGATTCTGCAGCCCACACACGCGGTCCATCCTGGCCAGAGAGAGTCAAACTGGTCCTGCCTTCCCTGAATCTGCCTGCAGCATATTCTCTTCCATTGGTCTCCCTCCTCTGTTGTTGCTCTGGTCTGTTCTGCTGGTACAGCTGACCTTCACTGCAAATGTTCTCTTTAACAAATAGAACCATTTAGATCCCACCCCTTTATTTATTAACTTCCTCTCTGTTTAAATTAGTAGCAAGGGATGCTTAGAATGGTGATATGAAAATGAGGTTGCTTTTAAAAAAAAAAGTCTTTTTGCTTCACAGTGAATAATAAAGCACAGTAATTCAAAGTAGTTAGCTTTCTATGGTTCAAAAAAACCCTTATTGCTATTAGCTGTACTAATGTAAGTGGCAAAATAATTATCATTTACTGTATGGAGTCCAATATTTTCCAGACAGCAGTTTAATAACAAAGCAGACCTGTCATTTCTCCCTATAGTTAGTCACACTACACAAGTTCAGACTGTCAAAATATATTTAAAATCGAATTTTAAAAATTCAACGTGGTTCCAGCAAATCTGTGTACAATACTGTGTACAAAAATTAGTAAGTCAACCTAATTTTTTTCCAACATGGATATTCAGTTTCTTTTCTTTAATCCCCTACACTTTTACTTGGATTACTTTAGAAGTAGTGTGCAAATAAACTGAAATGTGTAGACTGCTGTAAGAGCTTGGGCTCTTTCTTTACCCAAATTTGCATTGAGCATAGCTCTTTAATGATTTCACATATTCTTTATCTAAATGGTCTAACTATTCACTAAAACACTGGGCTAAACAGATATGTACTCTTGGCTCTGTGAAAGCCTCCGAGTCCTTATGTGCCTTCATTCGCATTTCATGTTAGAAATGTACTTAAAACCTTACGGTACAAATTACTCTTTCTCGTGGACTAGTACACATTAATCTTTAGCCAAATATAGTATTTCCATGCCAAAAAGAAAACAAAAAAGAAACAAGAAACATACTGAAGTCATAAAACCTGGAAGTGTTATCGGTAGTATCAATTGTTCTCCATTAGAAGTTCAAGTGGCTAATCTAATACCAAAAAAAACCTTCCCATAAACGGTCCCATATTAGGTTACTTTGTAAAAAAATTACAAACAGTAATTCTTTTAGAAACACAAGTATATAGAGTTTAAAAGTTTAAGAGATTGTACAGAGAATATTTTTGTAATTTCTCTGGGGCACTGCAAACATATGTTAAGCTTCTGCAAGGAATAGTTACATGAGATCATATACTTGTGAAGCATTTTTCAATTTTAGAAAAATATTACAAAGCAATAATTGAAGGTAGGCTTTGAAAAATGCCCCTTTGCCTTCCTGACCATTGCACTAAGAGTCTCTGTTATTTTTGGAGAAAAAGAATCAGGCCTCATTAAATGTGATATTTGGCATCTTGCCTGATATCTCATAAAGTAGATGTCCTTTTTAGATCATTGGTGTCATTTTCCTCAAGATGACCTCTACTCCCTGGCCACCTGGGGAACCCATCCTATTATCAAAGCATTTACTTTGGGGGGGTGGGGGGGCATGTAGGGATTCTATTTGTACACCTGAATAGCGTCTAAAAGCCACTGTAGCTTCAGTGCTCTCAACTCCACCAGGCAACTCATGGGAAGTTTTGAGGGGGCAAAGAGCCTCACTTGGGGGTGGGAGAGAAGATCTGGAGCTTAGCCATGATGGATGGTGTAATCCAAGCCACTCATCTGCCAGCAGAGCTTCTTATAGTTGGACTTATTTACCTAATGATTAAATAGTAATTTTTTTAATAGCATCATGATATTCCAAGGAAGATTTTAAAGGGTTTTACCCACACAGCACAGGGAATTAACATGGACAGCAAGCATAAAAATGAGGCACCAGCAGTCAGTTGTGTGCAGATGCCCAGATCACCCCACCTCTGGAGAAGGTTTTATGGGAAGATCATTCTAAGACAGCTATGTCAAGTTAGTTCTGCCCCTGCCCACTAAGGTGTGGAGTAAACTTCCTCCCTCATTCCTCTGTTGTGGGATCCTTTTTCTTTCATAAAGTGGAAACTGCAGATTTATCTTTTAACAAAAAAAAATCCTTTATAATGTGTTACTTCAAAAGGTTTAATAAACAAATACAGATAGGTAGACAGATAGGTAGATAAACAGATCAATAAGTAAACATACTACAGATGAAATAACATGTTTGTAGTTATTGCCTGGAAAGGGAAAGACTCAAATATCACCTTTTAAAAGATTGAATCTTAGAAACAAAAGGATTTTAAATTAATCTGACAGTGTAAAAGCATCTCAGATTCTGAGATCATTGTTTTAGTGTCAACATAGTTATCTACACTTTAATGAGCCCCTTCCTAAGGGGGAGAGAAGATTGATTTGAGAAGTTGTAATGACACAAGTCGAAGGAGTATTCATATTCCAGAAGCTCCCAAACGGGAGAGTTCCTATAAGAAAAAGATCTTACATGGAGAGCCCTGGAAATTAGTGCTTTTAAGTTAGTCCTCTTAAGACAATGCCCAAGTGGCTTCAATTTGATTGGAACTATGTTACATCCGGGAATGCAAGCATGTCCCTCATGCCGGAGCTGACAGTTTCATCCTAGGTTTGTTTGACTGGCTTTTCTTTATAAGGAGTATCAAGCTGCACCACGGAAAACCCCAACTGAGTTGAGCTTTCTATAAAGATTTAAAAGCATACCATCTGGATTCCCTCCTTTCCTTTATTTATTTATTGTTTTTCTCCTTACTTCACCTCTAACCAGAGCAGTAAAAAAAAAAAAAAAAAAGACATCTGGAAAATGGGCCAGGAAATTAATAGAGTAAAAATCAAATGTCCTGAAGCCCAAGATCTTATTGACAGAAAGCTCCTAGGATGGCTCTCAGGAGGGCTAGGGGGACCAAGATAAGGGCTGAGCTTTTTAGGGCTGAATCCTGCTTCATCATCTGTGCATACACCTGGGAGCAAAGCAAAGCAGGTAGTTAGTTTCCTTGTCCCGTGGCAGTCCATTCTGGTTGGGGTCATCGTCGTGGAAAACATCAGCCAAATTCCAACAGCAATCCGAGTCCCCTGCTAGGGCTGCAGTACATGGTGGTATAGGGACCCTGGTGTGCTGGGTATAGTGGTGGTGAGCACCCTCAGGCCTCAGGCAGCTTCTGAGTCTTCTCAAAAAAGAACCAAAGGACAAATTTTCTGGGACAAGAAGGTAGGACTCAGCTTTGGCCTGGGGCTGCAGGGCTTACAGGGACTTCCCGGTGGCCTCAGGCAGCTGCTATAGCCAGGGCCCAAGACCCTTGGGGTGGGACACACCTGGCAGCTTATCCTAGTCCCAGGCCCACAGAGGCAGTGATGGGCCCCAAAGAACCCCAAAAACCACACACAAGCAGGGGTGAGCTGGGTTGTACATGAAAACTGGGCAAGGGAGGACCTTAGCATCTTGCCTACATTCACCTCCTTTATCCAAACAGTGAGACTCTTGGCAGTAGAAGCTCCAATTCTGAAAACACCTCCTCATTCCTTCTCCCTATCCCTGCTTTTGTCTACACTTAAACTGGGGCAGAAGTGACTTATCAGTTCCAAAGCCTGAACTTTAGTGACTATCTTCTAGCCAGAGGGCAATGACCTCTGAGTCTCTCTGATGTTCCAGGGTGACCCTTATGGGAGGAAGAGATACCGAAATTTATGGAGAGGACACTGGGATGAGACAGGGGTCCAGGCATACAGAGCCTGATGGTCTCAGGATATCATATTAAGTTTAGGAACCATAGAATCTTGGGGGTTGTCAGTGGCTTGTACATCACTCTGCACACATTGTTTCTGGAGGGAGGCAGTGGCTCTGGAAACAGCCTGGAGCTGCCCCTGACTCTGAGGCCAAGGGTGGCTTCTCTCCGTAATCCTAGCATCCGCTTCCTGTCTCTGCTTCTCTGGGTCTAGTTCAGCATTCTCACTATCCCAGGATCCTTCGGCCTGCTTTCCTTCTGGAGAAACAACCCCCCACACACACCCCAAAAGGAAGCCAGAAACCCACTTTCAGAAGCAGATGAGGTCACGTAAAACCAGAGCAAATTTCGACTGCCAAAACAGAAATCCATAGGGCTGATGGAATTTTTCAGCCCAGGGTTCCCTTAGTAAGCGTCCTTGTTGGGGATTCTCTCTCTGGAGACTTGTTTTCACTCCTCCTGCCCCAGTTCTGTACGGTTTCATGGCCTCTCCTTCTCCCTAACTGAAAGAGCTGCCCACAAAGAAAAACCGTTCTTTGCTATCTTAACTTCAAAACACACAGGTTGGTGATCAGAATCCTCAGAACAGGGAAACTCAGCCCAAATCCCCGGTGTGCCGCTCACACCCTGGCCTGGCTGGGCAGCAGCAGAGGGGTGTGGGAGTGAACACGCAGCTATTTCCTTTCCTCCCTCTCCTCTTTCCAAACCTCAGCAGACACCCCTCCCTCACCCCCTTCTCTTGAATTAACACCCCTTTCTAATAATCATCAGTAAAAATCCCAGGATCTGTGGAGAAGGGAGGAATGTAATTTTGCAATCCAAAGACGATAGGGGATATGTTACTTAACAAAAAGAAAGGAAAAGGAGATGAATTTTGCCGAATAAGGCACGAGGTGCTCAGGAGATGATCATGATTTGGGTGAGAACCCTGCATTCCAATCACAGCCTCTTAGTGGAAAATGTGTTTTGTGAGTTTCTTAAAACTGCCCAAACTCGGAAGCAGAGTCACATCAAGACCTGATTTCTGTATGCTGTTCCTGAGCTCCTCCTGTCTCAGCCTTGTTATGCTGGGCAAACTTGGGGAAAACACACACACACAGAGGCTTTCAAATTTAAACGATAAAACTGTCCTGGTGCCACAAACCTATTGTGGTGACCACATACATATTGGCAGAATGTGTGTGACAGGTCCAAAATGTCATCACTGTAAAATCAGATTGACATATTCACAGATGCCCCCAACGTTAAGACATTAACAATTTCCCCCAGACCTCTCTAGTCGGGTTTGCTCTCCAAAATTGTTTTTCAAAAAGGAAAAACACTTGAGCCTACTGGAAAGAAAGGGAGGGACCGTGCACCTCGTTCCCACCTGGCCTAGGTGAGGGCTCTGACTTCAGCCAGTGAGCGAGTGTAACCCAGACCCGCCCCTGGGACTGTCACTGCCCCAGCCTTGGATGTCCTCCTGGCTGTTCTCTCCAGCTTCCCTCCTTTCTCACCTCCCTCAGAATGTGCAGGAACTGGGAGCCAGGGGTTTTGTGACGCCTTCATGCAGAGCAATTTGATTTGCTTTGTTTTTTGTTTTGTCCCTCTCTAAAGGGTAGAGATGTTCCCACATTGTGGCGGGACTGTACTCCTTTATGCCCCGATAATCATGAGACTGCCAGGGAGCCTGAACTTCTCTCACCCGGTCCCCTACCCCCGCTAGAAAGAAATGCTGCACAGAGCTGGGTTTGTTTAGGAGCCTGGGTGGAACAATGTTTGGAGAGAGGTCCCCTTTTCTGGGGTCGTTTGATGCTAAGATTCTGAAGATTTATCTCAAAAATGAGAAAAAGCAGTGTTACCAGAGGTGGTTTAAGACACAGATGCTTGCATTTGTTTTTAGACAAAAAGCAAATACAAACAGCTTCTGATTCAGATGGCTTGAACCCTGGATCTCCTCCCTTGTAGGGACTGAAAGCTCTGCCTTGGACTGGGGTTATCTTCCAGATTTAGGAGGGGCCAAGGAGTTTTTCTTATTTTCCTCAAAACAAGATATGTACATTATTCATTCAACATGAGGAATAAGCCTGAGTGGTTAAAAATAAGAATAACAGCCTATTACTATAGATAAATTTCTCTTAAAAAATAAAAGACACTTTTCAATGAAGGGGTAAATAATTACTTGTTGTTTTTTTTTTTTAAATCAAGTGAAAGTGCATCACCGTGGGTAGGGAGCCTTGCAAATCAGTGCTCTGAAGCTGGTGAGTCTGGCTTCCTATCTCCCCCCCACCCCCCACCCACTGCATGCTGACAGGAGCTGGGCTCGCTTTTTACTGTTTTACTGGCACGGAAATCAGAAGGCTGAAGATGTCACTCCTATATTTCAGTCTCCCAACCTATCCCTGTCTTTAATTGCCGACAGGCAACACAGAGCCACCTGCGTGGCAGACAGACTTTTAAATATATCGACTGGCCCAGCATGCTAGGGGAGTCACACTTTATAAAGCCAGAGTATGTGAACACGGAAGTAAACTGCCTAAACAAAACAGTCACAACGACAAAAGCCTCCCAGAGTCCTATACTTCGAATGTGTCAGAAGCAACCTCAGTGATTAAGACCAGGAGATGCTGTGAGCATGGCTGCTGAGACGGTGGGTCCCCCTGGTCCACAATGGGGGCCATCACATGCCCTCTGTTCACTGCTTCTAGCTTTAAAGCTGGTGGTTGGGAAGGGGAGGTCCTATTTAAGAACAGAAGTATCTAGAACTGATGTCATTAAGTATGGAGGTAAAGGTATAAAGGAGAAAACTATCAGCGCTAAGATCAGGCATTCAGTAATAAAGAGAGTATTTCCCCCCGGGGCGGCCTGTGTGCAAAGAGGACCCAGGTGGTTATGACATTGAGACAGATAAATATGATACCTACACACCATTTCCTCCCAGAGATCAGGAAGTAGAACGTCTGCCTATTTGATGTCAATTTATTAATATATCAGACACGGTGTAAAGAAAAAAAAATATTACCACGCAGTTTTTGAAAAAAGAAATGTGTGAGAAGAAGCCGGGAAGGTAAAGGGGTTTTTGTGAATCTTGGAAACTGAGAAGGGAAAAGGGCTCGGGAGGGGTGTGCAACTTTGCATTTTGTGACACACTGTTTTCATTTACAACGATGTCTGAGAAATGAATCTGAGTTAACAACACAGACCCAGGACCTAGCACTGGATTCTGATAAAAACTTCTGCCCACAGTAACTGCTTGGGGAAGGGGGATGTCCTTTTCTTTTTCTT
Source organism: Condylura cristata (assembly GCF_000260355.1). Classification (NCBI taxonomy): domain Eukaryota; kingdom Metazoa; phylum Chordata; class Mammalia; order Eulipotyphla; family Talpidae; genus Condylura; species Condylura cristata. The sequence goes on along the minus strand of NW_004567129.1, from coordinate 7,804,480 downwards.
TTTTTTTTTTTTTTCTTTCTTAGTAAAATTATCTGCCAGAGAAATAATGAAGTGTAAAAGGACTAGTCAGAGTGTGCTTGCCTATTTAGGCTTTCAAAATGCTAGCGGTCACTTTCTGGGCACTCCCCTTCATATGACTGTACACGTATCTATACATACATGCACTTCTATATGCGTGCACACACACACACACACACACACCTTTCAAGATTCAATGGATCTTGAAAACTAAGACTGCACATCCACTATCACAGGTAGAAACAGTCAGCCCTGTTCCGTTCTGCACACTGTAACTTGAGTAGCTACAGTGAGCTTTCTGTGGGTCTATCTTGACCCCCCTCCAACAAGAGGCAACCTAATCAGTATAGAGGTTACACATAAAATAGCCTTCTTCTCTAACACATCTTTTTTTTTTTTTTTTCCAAAAGGAGACTAAGTGGAAGTCAAAGGCAGGTTGTGGTCACACCATGACTGTAAATAACAGTTATAATAATATATTTTTAATATACAGTTCATACATAAATCTCAATTTGTGAATACACTGGTAAGGACACGTTGATGGGGCTTCCAAAATGTGGCACATCCCACTGATGGCTCCAGCTTGCGAGTGGGCTCAGTTCTGTAATTGGAATGAGAGGAATTTTAACACTATTTAGACAAAGACTCAAAGGAAGTGTAAAGGGAAGCTAGATTTGCTTATAGGATATATCATTACTATTTTAGTTTAGAGACTTATTACAAATCCAATTTGTAATAAGGGCACTTAGGCAAAACATTGGATTTCTTTGTTAAAAAAAATAGCATATATTCATGATCACCACTCATGCTATAGTTCAAAGTTTTTAAGTAGTGGTTATTTCTAAAAACTCCTTTAACTTCAAGTTCCTGTCTCCTCAGTCAGCCTCCCAAGCTCCTGCTCCTTCATATTCGGAGCCCAAACCTGCTCATCACATTGAACTGCCTTGTACCGTCCTATCAAAACACTTAATTGTTGCACAACTGTATTTTTCTCCCAAGTTGCATTCCTGATGAGATAATCACACTAACTCTATCCTGGATGTCTTTCTTATTTTGAGAATGTGTTGGCCTGAAACCTTTCATCTGATGCATTTTGTATAAATGATATCTCCATTTCTACTTATTCAGGGGGAGGCTACAAATCAGATTGGAATGGAATCAGAGGGGGGGAAAAATACCTCTGAAACAGAAAACACTGAACTTTCAGTACATGGAAGAAGGTTTACTATTAATATCCGTTAAACAAAATTAAGTGCGCACTTAGACCCATATCCAAACTGGCATGTAAAAGGAGGTCAGAATGTAGAGGGTATATACAGAGTCTTCATGTGCCTTGAAAAAGGGAAGAGCATAAAATGATAAAGTGGCCACAACTCGTCAGGCACAAGCACAACCTGTTTTCTTCAAAATAAGGCCTTCCTTCAGAGTTGCAATATTATCTTTTTTTTCTTTTTTAAAGAACCAAAACCAAAATAAAACAAAAGTCACCATGTTTGGCTATATTTTCAAAACAGTGCTGGCTTTGTCTAACATTCTATTAGGCTTCTAGGGAAGTTGACTTCAAAAGTGCAAACTGCATGAATTTGTAACATTAGGTGCATCAGTTTGTGTCATTTTAAAATAGGTCAATGCTGTTGGCAAGGCTTTCCCAGCCATCTTTAGATTAGCCCCCCTGTACCACCTGTTTTTGTTTTTGTTTTTGTTTGGGGGGGGGTGTTAAATGCCTATACATCAAAACACAACCTTTATTTCACCAAGACTTTTTTTTTCCTCTCTTGCACTTCTGGAGTTAAGGTGATCTGAAATCATTACCAGCTTGTCTGGTGAAGCCCTTTGCTAAACATTCAAAGTGACACGGGATTTAATAGCAGTTTAAAGCAGATATGTACTTGTAGTTTTGCAAGTGAGGAGTGGATTTTTCTTTTTCCTATTTAACACAAGTGACCTTCAAAGTTAAAACAAAAAACACAACTTTGATTTGTCTAAAGTGTTGATGTTATATCTTAATCAGGCCTTGCTCAGAAGAAAATGATGGTGTGCAACTGAAGAAGGAAAAATAATCAATTGTAGGCAAGAACTGTTTATGTTTACCATTAAACACACACATGCCAAACCCCCTCCAAGATGCCCTACGGGTTTGCCTCTTTTTTTATCTCCTTGGGCTTGCTGCTGAATCAGAATCTCAGGGCCAAGACTCTGGCTCTCTGATTGGAATATTTGTTTGTTTGTTTGCACCAGAGGGCAATGATGGCTCAATTAGTTTGAAAACTGATAACTTTTTTGGGGGCCAAGGGGACAGTTGAAAGGTCTAATTTACATTTATATAAAATAGTGCTAATTATTAAAAGGGAATGGCCTCCCGCTTTACTGAGCTTGTCTACGTTTCTCCCTGAATCATTGCCTCTCTATTCCTCCATTAATCCTTCCTGTGGCGAAAAGGATGCGTTTTACACATCTAATGCAGTGTTGGGCCCAGTTAAACTGTACACTAAGAAACTTGAGTACAGAATCAAAAAAAAAAAAATGCAGTTTATTATTGCAGATTATTCTTTCTCTTGATATAACCAGAATTGAAAATGAAAGAAAAGCACATAGGAACATCACGCGTGGTTAGTTAGTAACTCAAGATATAAAACAATTTTGCACAGCAAAATATGTAAAAAAAAAAAAAAAAGTAACTGACAAGATTTTTTTATATTTATTGTGGTAAGATTTACTTTTCATTTTTTTAAAGACAGGATGTCAGTCCCTGAAAATAACATTTACTGATTATTGCCTTTAAAACTGTGGATTTTTTTAAGTTACAGAAAATCCAGTTCTGCACCACAATACAACTGTAAAAAAATCTGCATCATCTTAAAACTGTGCAGTAATGCCATTTTTATAACTGCATAAATTTTATTAGCGTTCTAAACAGTTTTGCAAAATTTTTTGTATTATATGCTTGCAGGTTAAATCTTAGTGCAATTCAGTCCCAAATACTTTAATTTTGAAAAAAAAAAAAACATACATTTTGAATGTAAAATACCCCTACAGATATAAACAGGGGTGTTTCCCCTTTTAATACTTTGGTTTTCAATACAGTCAGTGGTATAGCAAAGACTACACATACCCAACTTATATTTAAGTTGCAAGCACATGCTGTATAAGCTACTTTTTTTAAACAGTCCCCTTGCAAACTCTACCCCCCTTAACATCACAACAATAAACAATTTAGTGCATCAATCTTTTAAAAAATCTACAGCTAAACAGACCTAACTCTTTCAAATTTATCTATAACATTCCTTTATCTGTAGCATACATTTTAACTGGGCTAACAGATTATAAAAACTAGAATTAAATTATATACTAGAAACCCATAGCATTCCACATTTGACAATGACCAAAAGCCAAAAAAAAAAAATAATAATAATAATAATAAAAATAAAACCAAAATAATGGGGCAGGTTTCTTCTCTTAAAAAATAAATTTTAGACTGCTTTAGGCATCAGCACAAATTTAGTCCCCAAAGTGGGGTGTCATTCTTCTTAAAAAACAGAGATATTTTTTATCTTTGCCATGTTAATTTTTTAACCCATCCTGGCATCTTTTACAAGGTATGCCTTCAGTGCATTTACAATGGGAGGCTGAAGTTCTGAGAAACTCAAAGAAGTTTTGGAGCAGATGCAAACTTTCATGGGAAGAAGGTTCTAGGGTTGCACTTTTTTGTTCTGAACTCAAAAAGTCATGAGGCAATAAAACAAAAGTATGAATGCCATGCCATAAGTCTTCGAATGTCCATTTCCAAGCCAAAAGGAAAAAAAAGAACAAAAAATAATTATACCATACATGTCCAGCATGCAGGCTTTTTTTTTTATTAATATAATGTCTCTTTTCCATAAAGTCTTTGAAACAGTTATAGTTCATTGTTGCTAAGACAAAGTAGCAAGCATAATAATGCATGAGATGAGAATGAGTTTTTTAATGGCAGACTAAACTCTCAGATTTGGCATCATAAAGCCAAAACTCACAAGTCACACCCAGAAGGTTGATGCAGGCTTGATTGTGGCAGGTTCATGAGGATTTTTTTTCCTCTATTTTAGCATGACAGTGCTAAAAAATAAAACCCGATGAAACTCAGCACGCTGCAAGTCTATATAACATTTCACATTTTTTTTTCCTTTGCAAGCTCAATCTCACATGAAGAACTCAGGAGGAGGAAAAAAAAACTTAGTTTTTTTTTTTTTCTTTTATCTCAAAGGAGATAGGTGGAGAAGGAGTGAGGGTGGAGGTTGGGAAAGGGCAACACAGCAAGCTCCAAAAAGTAAAATTAAAAAATAATAATAAAAAAATAAAACACACACACAGAAAATGAACACTAGCTCATGAACTGAAGAAAAAAAATATGTGTGAATGATGCAGGCTTCAAAGATGAGCAATGTTTCACATGAAGAACTCTGCTGAGATCTTTAAACACTGTGCATGTTGGGGTTGGGGAGGAGGGGGAAAAAAAAAAAAACAAGCCAGCAAGTTAAGAATTGCAGATTGGCAATCCGTGCACCAGTCGGACATCCACTCCCTCCCCAATTAAAAAACAAAACAAAAACAAAACAAAAAAAAAAACAAAACAACAAAAAGAAAACAGCCACCACAACCACCAACTCAGAGCAGTGTGTGTGTGCGTGTGTGTACATGTGTGTATAGGGGGCAAGGAAGGAGGGCAACCTTGGTAGGGGAAGGGGCGAGGTGGTGGCGAGCATGGCTCTGGAACTAGCAAGCCCACACCCGAGTCGGACCCCCACGGAGCACTTAATCAAGGTGGCTAGCTGGGATCGTGTGTCAGACTCACATGAAAAACTCAGGAGAGGACGGGTTGTCGCTGCTCGAGCCGTTTTCTCTGAAGCCGCTGCTCACCAACTTCTCGTATTTCTCCTTGTACGCGTCCCTCTCGCGCACCAGCCTGGAGATCTCCTGCTTGAGGTGGTCGACCTGCTGCAGCAGCTGGTTCTTCTCGGACTCCAGGACGTGTCTCTGCTGCACCCTCTTGAAGCGGCAGGACTGGGCATAGCCGCGGTTTTTCAGGGTCCGCCTCTTCTGCTTCAGCCGGATCACCTCCTCCTTGCTGACCCCTCGCAGCTGCCGGTTCAGCTCGCGCACCGACATGGTCACCAGCTGCTCATCGGAGAAGCGGTCGTCGAAGTGCAGGCCGCCTGCGGCGTGGTGCGGGTGCAGGGCGCCCCCCGCCCCCG